>NC_139219.1:169813530-169849348 GCF_055691185.1 Crinia signifera
TGCTGTTATATTTATTTTCTTCTCTCTCATCACATCATATGTGATAATAAATGTGATACCTATGTAATAAATTCCAAGTGTAAATCCCACTTAATTGTATATATCTCTGATTACTTTTTTCCCCTCAAAAAGGTAACAGCTGCATTAGGTGGGTTAGAAGAAATGAGGGAAATTTCTATACTTCTCAGGGAGAGAGAAGGAGATTGCTCCTAGTCTCCTGCAGAATGCAGAAAGCCATCCTCAAAGCCGCTCATCTGCTGGTTATACCAGCAGATGCGGCTTTTCCCGTTGGTGATGCGGGAGCACACAGCAACGATCACTGCTCATCAGAGGGCCATACACACTGGGTGGCTTTGAGGTGAAAGCTTCTCAAATTTGCTGTTGACCTAAGCCATGTCGACCTTTATTGGTTGACCCAATGCATGTCTACCTAATATGGACCGTATACCGTGCATAAACTCTAGAAAGAATGGAGCGGAGTTATGAAAGTGTATTAGCCGACCCAGATCATGGTGAGATAGAATCCTTAAGTAAGCCTGATACGTTACCCAGAACCGGAGATGGTAAGAGGTATGAGGAATATGTAGTTCAAGGGCGATATGATGAGTTGTCGTCTGGTTAATACTGTGTTTGTAGATATTGCCAACCGAAAATGGAGGAGGGATGCATTCAGAGTCGATGGGTAAGACTACAACGAGCCGACATCCTTTGAGTGATTATCACTCATTAGTGGGTAAGGTCTTAAACCAAACTGAATGCTGGGTGTGTTCACAAGTACTACATAAGAAGAGTAACGTAGGCCTAGTCCCATATCTACTGAAGCTATCGGAGATAAGTGCTTTAAATAAGGGGAGGCCATTGGATAAAAAATACCTGTATACCAGGTCCCCTAGCCTTAGGTTACACCCATACCAGGTGGATAGATCCCTGGTGTGCTTGAACTTCTCAAGTTCCAGACAGATTGGAACCTGGGAAGTGACATGGTTTAACAAGACAATAACTTGCTCACAATGTCCAGATGGAGAGCCCATTGAGAAAGAATTGTTATTAAAAATCTGTACCAGTGGAAGACACTATAAATATATTTACACCATAAAGAGAGAAAAGGTGATGGCTGGCAGAGTATCGGCAGGCTATTGTACCAAGACCCTACAGCCAGAAATGTGTGCGGAACAGATCAGGGAGGAGGGGACAGGAATGTTTTTATGGATATTGTGTGATAAGGTCATGAAGTATTCGTCCCTTATTTTCTCCCTGAGAACGTTTGTTATATTTGTGGTAGACGGACATACAAATGGCTCTCCATGAACTATGTCGGAATATGTTATTGGGCAGAGTGATACCCGAAGTGATGACCCTCACCTATGACGAAATGGTAAATATACACCATGGTATACCTCCTCCTTACACTCATACAGATTGGGCCTTATTCTAGTTCACTCTTAGAGACAAATTACTTCTCAGATGGACATGTGCACTGCAGGGGGGCAGATGTAAAATGTGCAGATAGAATTAGATTTGGGTGAGTTATTTTGTTTCGGTGCAGGGATACTAACTGACTGCTTTATTTCTACACTGCAATATAGATCTCACTTTAAAGAAAAAACCCACCCAAATCTAATTATATCTGCACATTTTACATCTGCCCCACCTGCAGTGCACATGGTTTTGTCCATCTAAGAAGGAATTTGCCTCTAAGAGTGAACTAGAATAAGGCCCATTATGACCAAATCCACAAAAGGCAGTTGACAGTCAGAAAGGAACCCGTAGCCTCAGAATTGATACTTGAATCTTTTGGTATCCAACTCCTCATTGCGTTAGACATTACCCATACCGCCAGAGGAGTCATAAACTTTAAGTATATCCAAGCACTAGCGGGCTTGATATACAACATTACAGAGATTTATGATGACACTTTCAGATACACCGGAAAAGAGACCCAGAGGAAATCATCGATCATCGGATGGATGAGATTCTTCAGCTTAAATGGGAGTTCAGGAGGGAACACAATATCAGCCTGGTCGAAATAGGTTACAAGGTCAGCGAATGGACCTCCTGGTTGAACCCAATGCATTGGTTCTCTGGACTAGGAGAATGGGCTCAAGGAATCATAGCCAGTTTAGGAAAGCTGCTTCTATGTATTTGTGGTGCCATCATAATTTTCATATTGTTGTTTAAGTGTGTTAAAATGATGACCCAGGGAAAAACAAAACATACTGAAATTATGAGTGTAAGAACGAGAGACACCAAGGAAGACAAGGGTTTGGAATATGACCTATGATCGAAACCATCATCCATTGAGGAATACCATATCTGAAAAATTTAAATAAATGTAACACCCCAGTTTTTTGGGGGGGTTCCAAAAATCTGTATATTGCTGTCCCTTGTCACCCATGAATAAATTGTTAGGTAAATGTGTTTCCCATTTATCAATAATCTAGGATTAGCCATAGCGCATAATAAATTATTCCCATTTTATGTATAATCATGTACCTCAAATATTTTATTAGTGTTATGAATTTCTGTTGTGTTCCTAGGTAATTTTGAAATGTGACAGTTTTATTTTACTGTCAAAGGGTGGACTGTCAAAGACAAGTTGCATATACACCACAATAGAATAGTATGGCCGCCATCTTGGTTTGCAGAGTTACGTAAATGGAGTATAGGAACCAGGTGAAATAATAATGTGAAACCCCGTGCGCAGCCATACTACTACACATAAATTCATATCCCACACTCACAAATAATAAAATATAGATAAATGGTTTTAATGCACAGCACATAGCTTAAATGACAAAACACAACCGTTTATAAACATATTTCGCATCTGTGTGTTCCATCTCATGTGCAGTGCTCCGGTTCTTGTCTAAACTACGCAACTTGTAACATCTGAAAGTTATGGAACAATTACATATTTAATGGTCACATTGCCATGAGGACAGTGTAACTGGGAGATCCGGATCTAACAGGTTTTACAGCTTGAGTTATGACCCCTATGACGATGCCTTGGGAAAAAGACACAGAGGTGCATTCCCCTGCATCAATCCAAGAGAAGCGACACCTGATCTTCTGACCAATGGAGACCCTCACTGCCCCTTCTACTTAGACACTATAAGAGGTTGAGCACAACCTAAGAACTCTCTCATTGTACTTTTTCTCTTCTTCCTCAACTGTAATCTGGATAGAATACAGGGAGCTCCGACCGAGTTGCGCCCGCGTGTTGAGAGACGGTAACTGTTTATCTCTGTATATGTATTTTGTATTGTGGCTGATTGTATTTACATCTGTATTTTCCCTTTTTGTAATTAGATTGTATTTTCTATTGTACTGGATCTGTAAATCCTGTTATTTACATATATATTCCTATTTGTAAACCCCTGTTGTCCGCTAGGGACTCAAATATACGGTTAAGGACTTTGTACCCCTATTCCGGAACTTATACTGTCTCGTGTTTTATACGCAGTAAGCGGAAAGGTTTTATCTGCATATCTGTTATATCTGCCCCACTTGAATAAGGCCCTAACTCTCTTATCCATGCACTCATTATGTCCCACATTGATTATTGCAATAGTCTCCTAATTGGTCTTCCCAAGAACAGACTCTCGCCACTGCAATCCATTTTAAATGCTGCTACTAGGCTAATCGTTTGCTGATCCGCTCTGCCAGTCCCTCCATTGGTTGCCTGTATCTTACCGTATTCAATATAAACCACTTCTACTCGCATATAAAGCTATTAACCATACTGCACCAGAATATATCTCTTTACGTATCACTATTACAGGACTTTCATCGGGCTGCTCCCACCCTATGGAATGCCCTTCCACGCACAATAAGACTCTCCACTAGCCTCCAGACTTTCAAGTGTTCCCTGAAAACTCTTCAGGCAAGCCTATCATAGTTAACTTCTACATGCATAACCCTCTAAGGCACTTATGTATTATATAGCTTTTCTTCTGGACGTGCAACTTGTGCCCCTTTCAGACCATACTTTTTACCTGGTATTTTGCCGTCTTTTTACCGTTTCAAAACAGTAATTCAGTATGTGTGGTCTGAAAGGTTCAGAGTGAATTTACCGGCAGTTTTTCAGGTTCTTACCCTACTGTCAAGCTCCAGGACCTGAAGCGCTGTGTGTGGAGGGGTGTCTGAAGAAATTGCACAGGTGCAAGGACCGCTTTCAATCAGCTTCCAGATGGCAGCACCGCTGCCGCTTGTACACACTCGAGCTGGGAGCGGAGAAGTAGCCACCCAAATACGGCGTCACCCTGGGTGGCAGGTGAACTGGCTGTAACGTTATCCAACGTATGCGCAAAGTGTCCCACAATCGTCAAATGGATCGTCAAATAGTCCCCTATAACCCCTGGAGATTGGAAATTCCCTCCAGAGACAGAGGGTTTCAACAATTGGTGAGCACATATTCTACTCCAGCAATTATTTGGCCACAGTGCCGTGACATTAACCTGGATAAAATTTCTGTCGACATGGAGTGTTGACATCAACATCAACTCCCATTTGTTTTGAAGTACTGATTATAACATCAACCACCTGGTACTGCTGGCTGCTTATTATTATACTGGGACTCTGTATATCCATGCTTTTCTAAATCTGAGCCTACTCATACGCAATCGGAAATTCCAATCCCCATATATGTGCATATTGATAGTATTGCAATTTATGGATGTAACTACTGTTGGAATTAATAATGTATGAATTTGCATAAGTGTCCCACAGATGTCATTGTGATCACCTTCTATTTCTATTCAGAAATTTATAGTTTTTTTATATTTTATTACTGTTTTAATAAATGTATTGATTTTTCTGACAATTGCGCTCTTACTGTATGTAACAAACAATAAAATAGAGGGGATTTTGTCATTTTTTTTATCATGCTTGCTTGCAACCCACGTCAAGGGACCCCATGTTTCTGAAAGTCCCTACCCTAGCATACTGTATATGGTCTGCCCACTATTACATTGCAGTTGTATGTACTCCCCTCTCAGATACAGAGGGGAACGAGTACAGTTTACAGGGCTGGCTTGTGAGCCACACCCAACTAGGCCTGTTATAGCTGTAACTGAAAGCTGCCATGATTTTTGAACGTGAAGAAAAATAGAACTGAATATTTTGTGGCAATATTAATGATATAAATATATATACAAAACAGAAAGTTTTTTTGGTATCTGTGCAGGGTGAGCCGGCTGTGGAGCAGGGAGCGAGCGCTGGATCCTGGATCGGTAAGTATATTGGTGTAAAAGTGAGGTGTGTGTATGTGTGTAAAATAAAGTTATACTTTCTTTGTGTGTGTGTGTCTTTTCTTTTAACATTCTTTTTACAGGTGGACTACAAGTCCCAGCGGGCCCATTAATGCTCCGCATGCTTTGACTTGTGGTTCTCCAAGTCCCAGCATGTGGGGGAGGTCTGCTGGCACTTGTAGTTCTCCTGCATAAAGCAATGTTACGTATGTGAGATTTAACACTAACAGGCCGGCGTCCACTGGCCACGGATGCCGGTGACAGCCCCGGGCTTCAGCCCTGGACGGGTGAAGCCTGGGGGGGGGGGCGTCTTTATTGGGGGGGTCCTCACTCCTCCAGGTACCCCGTCCAAGGCTGACCAGCCACGGTGCTCATGTTTCGGCCGGAGGACCTTATATAAAAAGTGTCCCCCGGCTGTGGCATGACACCGCGGGCTGTTGGAGCCCAGTGCTGGTTTCAAAATACGTGGAACCACCAGCTTTTTTGTCCCCCATATTTTTGGTACCAGGACCGGTCCGAGAGTCTGGGGCTGGTTTCAGAAATACGGGGGACCCCTATGCTTTTTGTCCCCTGTATTTTTGGAACCAGGGGCCTTATTCTAGTTCACTCTTTCTGACAAAATCCTTCTTAGATGGACAAAACCATGTGCACTGCAGGTGAGGTAGATGTTATTTGTGCAGAGTGAATTAGATTTGGGTGGGGTTTTACTTCAAAGTGAGATCTATATTGCAGTGTAAAAATAAAGCAGCCAGTATTTACCCTGCACAGAAACAAAATAACTCACCCAAATCTAATTCTCTCTGCACATTTTACATCTGCCCCCCTGCAGTGCACATGGTTTTGTCCATCTAAGAAGGATTTTGTCAGAAAGAGTGAACTAGAATAAGGCCCCAGGTCCGGCTCATTGAGCCCGGGGCTGGTTAGGCTCAGGAGGGGGGACCTCACGCCGTTTTTATTATTTTATTTTATAAACACAAAATCGCACATTACCTAAAATCCGCACATTTTCATGCCTAAAATTCGCACATTTTCATGCCTAAAAGTCGCCCATTATCGCACTTAATCGCACTTTTCTTTCCGGAATACACACCTCATTAAATACGCGAATTCACGGCAAAAATGCCATTTTAAAAAAGTGCGAAAAAAATCGCATTCTATTAAATGTCACCCGATTTTTTAAAGTAGACAAGTATGGTGTAAATGATCAAAGGATTTGATGGATCGTTGGGGATCATGCATTGTTAAGTAGTGTGTGCACAATTAGTGTGCAAACACAAATATTGTTAATTATATTGTTATTGTGCATATTGTTAACAAAAATCTAGTGTGTACGCACCTAGACACTAATATATCATTATTCTATAAAAAGTATTGTCTTTATCTTGGAGACAATAAGTATTTTTTTCCACGATAAACCAAATGAAGGACTAAAAACAGAAATGCGGGGGCATTAACTTGTTTCCAGGATTGTGCTATAAGGCATTTGGCAGCTGCTAGGATGTGGGAAGTTAGTTTTGCAGAATGCTTATTAATATCTTTGAATCATGAGGCATAGAAGAAAGGCCCAGGTGTCCTTATACTGAGTCCCGGGTGAAAATGTTAATATCCAATTATTTACTAACATAAGGACTCATTTAGACTGGATCGCAAAGCACATTTTCTCTCGTGGCGTGGCTTAGATCTGTTCGTTAGGCTCACTAGCATGCGAGGGGATGTACACGAGAGCACATTCCCTCGCATGCGGCCGAAGAGGAGAGAATTTATTTGGTGGTATCCTATGGTAATAAAAGTCAGTTTTGCTCATTGAGAGAGAAGCTTGCAGACTAAAGTGAAGCTTGAATAGTTAAGTGACTTGTGAGTTGGAAACAGAAGCAGGTGAGGGTACTCTTTACCTAGAAGGGCGCCAGCGATTGAAATCGCGGTCGTCGGGGGTAAAAATCGCGGTCATCGCGGGCATCGTGGGTAAATCGGGATGGCCGCGATGACCGCGATGACCGCGATTTTCCCATAGGGAACAATGTTAAAAAGGCTGATTGACCGCGATTTGACTGTTAAATGCCTCAATGGACCCGATTTGGCCCTAGGAATCAATGTTAAATGGGCCACAGAGCCCAAATAAGCACAATTAACCCTTAAATGTCCCCCCCAATTTTTAACGCCACCCCACGATCCACGCGAACCCGAAGCGTGGCGAGCGCAGCGAGCCCGCGAGGGGCGGCGGTACGCGTCCTCCGACCTTTTCATGCCCTACTATCCACTAGGGCGTGGAGTGAGAATAGAACAGTGTGGCGAGCGCAGCGAGCCACCGAGCCCGAAGCGTGGCGAGCGCAGCGAGCCCCGCGAGGGGACGCGGATACCTTCACAGGTAGACGCGTCCCCTCGCGGGCTTCACAGGTGTCGGCGTCGCCACGGACACCTGTGAAGCCCACGAGGGGACGCGTATAACTGTGAAGGTATCCGCGTCCCCTCGCGGGGCTCGCTGCGCTCGCCACGCTTCGGGCTCGGTGGCTCGCTGCGCTCGCCACCCTATTATATTCTCACTCCACGCCCTAGTGGATAGTAGGGCATGAAAAGGTCGGAGGACGCGTACCGCCGCCCCTCGCGGGCTCGCTGCGCTCGCCACGCTTCGGGTTCGCGTGGATCGTGGGGTGGCGTTAAAAATTGGGGGGGACATTTAAGGGTTAATGGGCTCTGTGGCCCATTTAACATTGATTTCTATGGCCAAATCGGGTCCATTGAGCCATTTAACAGTAAAATCGGGTCCATCGCGCCTTTTAACATTGATTCCTATGGGAAATCGGGAGCATTGCGTCGCGGGTATCGCGGGTACATTTATGGCCGGCCGCGACGCGACCGACACGATTTCCATGTTTAACATGGGTTTCAATGGGAAATCGCGGGCATCGCGTCGGTCGCGTCGCGGCCAGACATAAATGTACCCGCGATGCCCGCGACGGGCGCCCTTCTAGGTAAAGAGTACCCAGGTGAGTTATCTTGCATTCTGTCTGTCTTGTATTCTTTATCTGTCTATCTATATAGAGACTGTAATTTTGAGGGAGAAATCTGAGTGTGATTTTGGTTGTGCCTGTATCTGTATAGTGTATTGTTACTAGGTGTGAACAGATACTAGGAGGAGGAGCTAAAGCTAGGTGTGAAGAGAGATTAGGGGGAGGAGCTGAGTGTCACAGCTGCCTGACATACTATATAAGTAGTGAGAGGACTCATTAGAGCTTGCTCATTGAGAGAGAAGCTTGCAGACTAAAGTGAAGCTTGAATACTTGAGTGACTTGTGAGTTGGAAACAGAAGCAGGTGAGTTATCTTGCATTCTGTCTGTCTTGTATTCTTTATCTGTCTATCTATATAGAGACTGTAATTTTGAGGGAGAAATCTGAGTGTGATTTTGGTTGTGCCTGTATCTGTATAGTGTATTGTTACTAGGTGTGAACAGATACTAGGAGGAGGAGCTAAAGCTAGGTGTGAAGAGAGATTAGGGGGAGGAGCTGAGTGTCACAGCTGCCTGACATACTATATAAGTAGTGAGAGGACTCATTAGAGCTTGCTCATTGAGAGAGAAGCTTGCAGACTAAAGTGAAGCTTGAATACTTAAGTGACTTGTGAGTTGGAAACAGAAGCAGGTGAGTTATCTTGCATTCTGTCTGTCTTGTATTCTTTATCTGTCTATCTATATAGAGACTGTAATTTTGAGGGAGAAATCTGAGTGTGATTTTGGTTGTGCCTGTATCTGTATAGTGTAATGTTACTAGGTGTGAACAGATACTAGGAGGAGGAGCTAAAGCTAGGTGTGAAGAGAGATTAGGGGGAGGAGCTGAGTGTCACAGCTGCCTGACATACTATATAAGTAGTGAGAGGACTCATTAGAGCTTGCTCATTGAGAGAGAAGCTTGCAGACTAAAGTGAAGCTTGAATACTTAAGTGATTTGTGAGTTGGAAACAGAAGCAGGTGAGTTATCTTGCATTCTGTCTGTCTTGTATTCTTTATCTGTCTATCTATATAGAGACTGTAATTTTGAGGGAGAAATCTGAGTGTGATTTTGGTTGTGCCTGTATCTGTATAGTGTAATGTTACTAGGTGTGAACAGATACTAGGAGGAGGAGCTAAAGCTAGGTGTGAAGAGAGATTAGGGGGAGGAGCTGAGTGTCACAGCTGCCTGACATACTATATAAGTAGTGAGAGGACTCATTAGAGCTTGCTCATTGAGAGAGAAGCTTGCAGACTAAAGTGAAGCTTGAATACTTAAGTGATTTGTGAGTTGGAAACAGAAGCAGGTGAGTTAGAACACAGAAAAAGGTGAGTTTGAGCACAAAAGCCTAAACACATATTATTGTTATTACCATACAACTGATACAATGTTTTGCCTGGTGCAGTGCAGTGGATGTAATGCATTTGTTTTGAGGGAGACATTCTGGAGACTTGGCTGCTGTCAAATCTGCAAACAATTTTCTTTGCTGCAGGAGGAGATAGCTATACTGCATGCTGAGCTACGTAGGATGTCTGTGTCCTTGCAACCACCACTGCCTCAGAGAGCCCCCAGAAGACATTCTGCCTGGACTGCTGTGGGCTCTGAAAGGAAAAGACTTACAGAGGGCATCAGACACATTCCCCAAGTGGTCACACTGCAAAACTCATATGCTGCTCTTGCAGGGTTGGAATGTATGACCAACATAGGCAATAAAGAACAGGAAGATATGAGGACTTCTACCTCTACTAACTGTAGGACCAGGAAAATTTCACCTCCAAAAAGGACTGCACTTCTTTTGGGAGATTCCATCATTAGAGGAGTTAATCTGGGAAATGCTACTCAAGTAGAGAAACAAGTAAGGTGCTTACCTGGAGCCACAGCTCCAAGAGATAAAGAACGCATGCTAAGAATTGTAAAGGCAGCTAGAAAAGATGGGGAGGTGGATGTCATTGTCCACCTAGGCACAAATGACCTGGTTAATGCTGAAGTCATGGCCGTAAAAGATGAATTTAGAAAGTTAGGAACTGCTCTAAAACAGGTGGCAACCACTGTAACTTTTTCAGAAGTATTGCCAGTACACCAGGGGGAAGATAGAACTCTGAGAATCAGAAACTTCAATGTTTGGCTAAGGAATTGGTGCAATGAGGAGAGATTTGGATATTTAGGTCAAAGTCAAGCTACCTGGCAAGACAGAGCCTTATATAAAAGTGATGGCCTGCACCCATCTTCAAGGGGAACGAGAATATTAAGTGAGAAGTTTGGAAGCTTCATAAGCAACTATTTAAACTAGCAGAGGGGGGCAGTGAACCAAATGAAGAAATCTGCTCCCCAAACCTAGAGGTATTGTCTCAGCAGGAAAATGGAACAGAAAGCCTATACACTGCAACAAAAGATAATACCAATCAAAACCGAATAGATATAGGCAGAAAGATGAACATAGCTAGCAGCAGGAGAAGCACAAACACAACTTTAAGAGCTATGTGTGCAAATGCTAGAAGCTTAGGAAATAAAATCCCAGAACTAATTGCAATAATGACAAGGGATGAACTGGATATTGTGGCTATTACAGAGACATGGTGCAATGAAAATCATGACTGGGACATAGCTATACCAGGATATACTTTATTTAGGAAGGACAGAATGGGAAGAATTGGAGAAGGGGTTGCAATATATGTGAAAAAAAGTATAAAGACTACCTTAATACAAAGTATTGAAGAAAAAACTGAGGCCCTTTGGGTGACCATAGAAACAGGGGAGAAGGCGATTTTTCGTATAGGGGTGATCTACAGACCACCAGGTCAGGAAGAGGAACTTGACAAGAGCCTATTGCAGGACATCAATAAAATGGCATTAAAAGGAGAGGTGATAATCATGGGAGACTTTAATCTACCTGATGTAAACTGGGAGCTGCCTGTTGCAAGTTCCACCAGAAGTAGGGACATGCTGAATTCCTTGCAAGGAGCATCCCTCCAGCAATTGGTGAGGGAGCCCACTCGTAAGGACGCAATATTAGACTTAATACTTACAAATGGTGACAGAATATCTGACATAAATGTGGGTGAAAACCTGGGATCCAGTGACCATCAAGCAGTATGGTTCAAAATAAAGACAGAGACTGACTCATCGCACACAAAAACAAAGGTGTTAGATTTTAGGAAGGCTGATTTTGTAGAGATGGGAAACTCTGTAAGGGATTCTTTGGCAGAGTGGAGGAACTTGGAAGGAGTGCAGGATAAGTTGGAAAAATTAAAAAGTGCAATTCTAAAAGCAACAGAACTTTGTGTCAAAAGAGTTAGGAAAAACACACGAAAAAGGAAGCCATTGTGGTTTGCAAAAGAAGTAGCAAGTATTGTGAAAGCAAAAAAGTTGGCCTTTAAGAAATTTAAGAAGACACAGAAGAATGAGGACAAAGAGGTGTATCTTGTTAGACAGAAGGAGGCTAAGAAGGTAATCAGATGTGCAAAAGCACAGGCTGAAGAGCAAATGGCCCAATCAGTGGGTAAAGGGGGGAAAACTTTTTTTAGGTATATAAGTGAAAGGAGAAAAACAAAAAGTGGAATAATAAGACTAAAGACAGAGAGTGGAAGTTTTCTTGAGGGGGACAATGTAATAGCAGATAATATTAATAATTATTTCTGCTCAGTATTCACTGCTGAAAAAGAGGGGAAGGGGCCACAATTAAGTTGCAAGTATAGTCAGAAAACTGAGGGAGAAACAAGTACATTTACAGAGGAGAAAGTCCTCACAGAACTCTCAAAACTGAAAGTGGATAAATCAATGGGGCCAGATGGGATACATCCAAGGATACTAAAAGAGCTCAAAGGGGAGCTGGTAAAACCAATAACAGAATTATTCAACCAGTCACTAGCTACTGGAGTAATCCCAGAGGACTGGAAAACAGCAAATGTAGTCCCACTGCACAAAAGTGGAAGCAAAGAAGAGGTAAGCAACTATCGACCAGTGAGCCTTACATTAGTAGTAGGGAAATTGATGAAAACACTCTTAAAAGAAAGAGTTGTAGAATATCTCAAAACCAGCAATTTACAGGATTCAAAACAGCATGGGTTTACTGGGGGAAGATCATGTCAAACAAATCTTATTGACTTTTTTGACTGGGTGACTAAAGTAATAGATCAAGGTGGGGCTGTAGATGTAGCTTATCTAGACTTTAGTAAGGCTTTTGACACTGTCCCACATCGCAGACTGTTAAATAAACTTGAAAGCTTGGGATTGGATTCTAAGATAGTTGAATGGATAAGAGCATGGTTGCAGGACAGAAAACAGAGAGTTGTAGTAAACGGAGTACAGTCAAAGGAGGGAAAGGTTACAAGTGGAGTACCCCAGGGATCTGTACTTGGACCAGTGCTTTTTAATATCTTTATTGGTGATATTGCAAATGGAATTGAGGGTAAAATGTGCCTTTTTGCAGATGACACAAAGGTATGCAACAGGGTAGACACACCAGGAGGGGTAAAACAAATGATTGATGATCTAGGTAGATTAGAGGAATGGTCAAGAGCATGGCAACTACAGTTTAATGCCAAAAAATGCAAAATCATGCACTTGGGTTGCAAAAATCCAAAGACTAAATATAGTATAAATGGCACTATAATGGAAACTACTGAGGAAGAGAGGGATCTAGGTGTCACTATTTCAGGGGACTTAAAGGCAGGTAGGCAATGTAACAAAGCAATGAAGAAGGCAAGTCAGATGCTTGGTTGCATAGGGAGAGGTAAGAAAGAAAGAAGTAATAATGCCACTGTATAAGTCATTGGTACGACCTCATCTAGAGTATTGTGTTCAGTTCTGGAGGCCATATCTCCAGAAGGATATAAATACATTAGAGACTGTACAAAGAAGGGCAACTAAAATGGTGCATGGCCTACATCACAAAACGTACCAGGAAAGACTAAAAGATCTTAATATGTATACTTTAGAGCAGAGAAGGGAAAGGGGGGACATGATAGAAACTTTCAAATATATCAAGGGTTTTAACAAGGTACAGGTGGGAGACATTCTTCACAGGAAGAGGAGCAGCAGAACACGAGGACATGCACTGAAACTAGAGGGAGGAAGATTCAGGGGAAATTTGAGGAAGAATTACTTCACAGAAAGAGTAGTAGATAAGTGGAATAGCCTCCCATCAGAGGTGGTAGAGGCAAATACAGTAGTACAATTTAAACATGCTTGGGATAGGCATATTGATATCCTTACAAAAAAATAAGGATCAAATATGGTTTGAGGTAACATGTTTAAAAAAGGGGCAGACTAGATGGGCCAAGTGGTTCTTATCTGCCGTCAAATTCTATGTTTCTATATATAAACTGACTTTTATTTCCGCCGCATATCGTCAGAAAAGGGGGATGGGCACTGAGGTTATGTGACATCAGCCACCTGCCCCGAGCAGGCATCGACCCGCTTCTGTACCCAGGGGATTGCCCAATGTTTTCATTGGGATGCTGATAAAACGCTGGGTGTTAACGTGCTCCAGCCCCCTGTCTGCCCCGCCCACCCTTCCTGGGGCGATTGGCCAGGCAAGTGTGTCACTTGCCAAAGCTATTCCCTCACGGGGTTTGAACATGCGTATATTCTCGCATGTGCACGAGCAAACCCCTCACCATTGGACACGGGACCCAAATTACCATTTCTGAATCGGCCGCCATGTGCACTGCAGAAGGAGAAAATGGAACATGTGCAGAGACAGTTAGATTATGGTGGGGTGTTTTTTAAACTGAAATCTAGGGTGAGATGTAATTGTCAGGAACCAGTCTGTTTTGTTTTCTGTCAGTTTATGTTTGGCATTTTGACTCACTGGTGGCCTCCAGTGGCAGGTCTGTTGCCATTACAGCTTTGTGTTCTGGGAGCTTAGTTTATTCACTAGGCTGTGAGATATTAAGCTAATCAAGCACTAGCCTGGGAGCTCCCTGAATCTTCAGGTGTAATTAATCACCTGAGCCCTTTATAGGGCAGGCTCACCTGCAGTACTCTGCCAGTGATAGCTTCCTGTTAACCTATGTTCAGTTCCTGCTTCCTGTGGAGAGAACTCTCTGTCAGCTCTCAGCTTCGCTACCTGGTTCCCTGTTCCGTCTGCTGTTTGGATCTCAGGATTTATCTTCTGCAGCTCATTGCTCACTGTAGCATCAGCCTGTATTACCCGGTCCCCGGAGCATTGTTGCTCCAGTCTTTGAAGTGTCCTGGTGTATCCTCCTGCTCTCTTGTCTCCCAGAAAATATACAAAAAAATAGTAGCGCTAAATAAAGTAAAAACAATATCACATTTATTATATAAAATGCACAGATAAAAATGAATGGGTTAATAAAACAAATGCACCAGCACCTATGAATGATAGTTGCCTAGGGATAGGGTCCATTCCTATATATGTCGCCTGTTTCCGGAAAAGGGGGAGTATCTCTTCAAGTAAGATGTAAATGATATTTACCGCAGGTAGTCCCAAATGTGGTTCTTTAATCCTTACTTAGGATGGCATTGAAGCAAGTCCAACAGATGGTTTTTTGAGGGTATTTCCTCAGGACTCCATATAAACGGTCTATTTGAAGAGTGTAGCAATCCGGTGGCGGCTGGTCTGGATCCCAAAAGATGGTGGGTGGCAGAGTTGGCAAAGTTGGCTGGCAATAGGTAGCTGGTGCAAGGTGCCTGACGCGTTTCGCTGCATATAGGAGCAGCTTTATCAAAGGATAGTCTCATGGTGTTTGTTTGGGGTTTATATACCCCTCCCATTATTGGTAAGTAAGTGCACCTGTGCATGCATAATTCACAATATAGACAAATAGTATAAAAAACGAGGAGAGAATGATCTATAAGTAGAGAGGCATAAGGATATATATATACAGTAATAACGAGTGGTTAATATTAATACAATCTTAAGAAAAACAAAAACAAGGTCAAAGTTTCATAGTAGATGATTGGTCAATTTTTCCGCTAGTCATTGGTGACAGAATACGTTACTAGGGATACTTGACAACACATTCACGTTAGCCCAATCAGGATCTAACTTCCGTGGACACGTGGGACGGAGCACGGTCACATGGTCTGGACATGTGACCGGCTGAGGCAAAATGCGGAAGACGCCGCTTATTGGCGTGCGTTTCAAGCCTCAGAATCGGCGTATATTGCCGGAAGTAGCGGGTGTCACGTGATCCGCTCTCTTCCGTCCCATGTGTTCACAGGGAGGCAGTTCTCGCGTTAAGAGACGCGTCATACATAGCAGTGAGGCAAAGTGGTTAGAACGATTGCCATCTTGTGGACAAAATTTATAATAGCAGCAAGCATCACGAAATAGAAGGAGATATTAGACTTGATTGCATTTCTATTGAGATAAACACATTCTGAAGCTATATATAGATAGTAATCTTCAATAAACATTATTCTAATGTCAAGAGAACATATACACATGTATATGAAAACATACAAAAATTAATAAGTAAAAATATTAAATAATAAAAATAAAAATAAATATAATATAATAGATATAAATAATATAAATGCATTATAAATATAGAAAAACATATATAAAAAAATATATATATATAAAAAAAGAGAGAGAAAAAAATATATATATGTACATATTTAATATAAATTAAATCACACTATTTAGTTCTACTGCCTCATTGAGGCCATTTGGGAAGATTGAGTTCATTTGATACATCCAGAATACTTCTCTTTTACAGAGTGTTCTAAATCTGTCTCCACCCCTGATGGTTTTGGGGATAGACTCAACACCTATAAGCTTCAACTTTTTAGGGTCACTGGAATGGCTCTCTAGAAAGTGTTTAGATACACTGTGTGTATGTACTTTATTAATTATGTTTCTGCGATGTTCTAAAAATCTTTGTTTTAGGGGACGTGTGGTTCTCCCCACATATTTCAAGCCACACTCACATATTAGAACATAAATTACATAATTAGAATTACAGTTTATAAAGTTTCTAATGTCATATGGTTTGTCTCCATCAACCTGAATTTGGGTGGTTTTTCTGTCTATATACTGACAGGTGAGGCATCGTGTTTGACAGCATTGAAAGAAACCCTTGGGTTTTGGTCCTAACCACATGGTAGGATCTAAGGTTTTATCTTTATTTAATTTTTCTGGTTTAAGAAAACTTGGAGCTAATAAATTCTTTAGCGAGATATTTTTTCTGAAAACAAACTCTGGGGTTTCTGGTAGAATGTCTTGCAGCCATCGATCTCCTTTTAGTATGTTGTGATTTTTCTTTATAATATTCTTAATTTCGGTACAGGAATTGTTATATTTGGAAATGAAAACTATTTCTCGTTTACGAGGATCTACTTTTTTAGTTCTATTTTCCAATAAATCTTCTCTTTTAACTAGACTAACTTCAGATAGTGCTTTATTTAAAATATATGTAGGATATTGGCAGTGTTTGAAGGCATCTGTCAAAGTTTCTGCTTGTTCTTTAAAGGTGGACTCACTAGAACAGTTTCTTCGCAAGCGAAGAAACTGCCCTTTAGGGATATTTCTCTTCCAGGCAGGGAGGTGGGCACTCTGAAAATGAAGATATTGATTTGTGCTGACTTCCTTAAAGAAGGTTCTGGTCATAATTTTATTATTTTGTATTTCGAGGGTTAGGTCCAAAAAGTCAATTCGGTTACGGTGGTATGTATGGGTGAAAATTAAATTGAAATTATTATTATTAAGGTGATTAACAAATAAAAGTGCTGAATCGTGATCCCCATCCCAAATCATAAATAAATCATCAATGTAACGGCCATAGAGGACCAGGTTCGCACCGAAAGGGCCCCCCCAAATGAGGGAGTCCTCTACCTCCCCCATATAGAGGTTGGCATAACTCGGCGCGAACCTGGTCCCCATGGCCGTTCCCATCACCTGTAAATAAAAAGTGTCATTAAATATAAAGTAATTGTGCTGGAGGATAAATAAAATACAATCTGTGAGGAATTTTTGGTGATTTTCCCCCAGGTCTCCATCAGCATATAATTTATCTGTAATAGATTGAACACCCAATTGATGTGGTATGTTCGTGTACAAACTTTGTACATCTAATGTAAGGAAAGCATATGACTCTTTCCACTGTACATTTTGAATTAGTTGTAAAAAATGTGTAGAATCTTTGATGTGAGACCTGAGGGAAGGGACCCGTGGTTGGAGAAAAGAATCAACATAAAATGAAAGGTTAGAGGTAAGTGAATCTATGCCCGAAATAATAGGTCGACCAGAAGTTAGATCCTGATTGGGCTAACGTGAATGTGTTGTCAAGTATCCCTAGTAACGTATTCTGTCACCAATGACTAGCGGAAAAATTGACCAATCATCTACTATGAAACTTTGACCTTGTTTTTGTTTTTCTTAAGATTGTATTAATATTAACCACTCGTTATTACTGTATATATATATCCTTATGCCTCTCTACTTATAGATCATTCTCTCCTCGTTTTTTATACTATTTGTCTATATTGTGAATTATGCATGCACAGGTGCACTTACTTACCAATAATGGGAGGGGTATATAAACCCCAAACAAACACCATGAGACTATCCTTTGATAAAGCTGCTCCTATATGCAGCGAAACGCGTCAGGCACCTTGCACCAGCTACCTATTGCCAGCCAACTTTGCCAACTCTGCCACCCACCATCTTTTGGGATCCAGACCAGCCGCCACCGGATTGCTACACTCTTCAAATAGACCGTTTATATGGAGTCCTGAGGAAATACCCTCAAAAAACCATCTGTTGGACTTGCTTCAATGCCATCCTAAGTAAGGATTAAAGAACCACATTTGGGACTACCTGCGGTAAATATCATTTACATCTTACTTGAAGAGATACTCCCCCTTTTCCGGAAACAGGCGACATATATAGGAATGGACCCTATCCCTAGGCAACTATCATTCATAGGTGCTGGTGCATTTGTTTTATTAACCCATTCATTTTTATCTGTGCATTTTATATAATAAATGTGATATTGTTTTTACTTTATTTAGCGCTACTATTTTTTTGTATATTTTCTATCTATCCTAGGGGGACCCTCAATCCCCCTCATTAGTAGCTGCTTCACATCTCAGCCCATCACAGCGCCCATTTAGGTTGTTATACAACCCTTCCTGTGTTTCTCTTGTCTCCCAGCCTGCTTGGAGCATCATCCTGTCCTGGGCCAGAGCCTGCACCTGTCCACGTTACCTCTCTGCCTGTGGGTCACGTAAGTGCTCCGTTGGAGCCTGCTGGTTATTCCTTATACCATCTTTGGCCCACCGTGGCTGTACCCCTCCGTGGGTCCGCTGTTACTTTGCGGTATCATTTCTCTGTTGTCCTTCCTCTTTGGTTATTGTCTGTCACCTTAGCGTTGGATAGGCAGGGGTATTTCCCTTCTAGCTACTCCTTGTTTTGGGGAATCGCAGTCTCGGGGTGTCCCTGTTCCGAGATTCCCTATTTCCTTGTTTGTGTCTGCGACTGGGTCGCCGTTCCCCGTTCTTGGCCAGGTGCCGGTAGTTAGGGGTCTCTTCCCAGCTAGGCCCTGTAGTTAGACGGTCCTTTTGAGATACCCCCTGGCGATCGCTCACCCCTTGTCTTTACCTAACACCTGGCTGCATCGGGGTCAGAGCCGGCCTAACTGGCTCTGTCGGACGCGGCGGCTACAGGCGAAGCCTAGCACTTGCAGGGGTATTCCATCTGCCCGGGGGACTCAACAGAGTCAGTGTAGGTTTCGCTGTGGCCGTCCTAAACAGCGGTCCCAGCTACGGGCTCACGCCTGACCTTTTTCCTCCTGCCAGCTGTCGTATCACCCAGAGCCCAGGCGAAAACCATAACAGTAATAGGGTGCATTTTTTTAGACAGCTAAAAAATTGCACCTTATCGCACATGTCATAAGGGTTAAAACAACAAACCGCTATACCCAGACCAACATACTAGAGGGTCCTCCCCAATACTGAGGGAAATCCCAGTGAGCTCTTTTTGGGACAGAACAATCTTAGTGATCTGTCCATGGTTCTGTCAAACTTGCCTGCCATAAGCAGGTCTATTTTTCTTGCAATTGTTGGTAATGTTTAGGGTGTGTTTTCTATTACATTTGCAAATTTGTCGTTTCAATGAGTAAACATCTGGATGCGATGTTTGCAATGCGATTTTTCATTCACAGCAAATTGTGATTTTTAGAGTAAATCGCACATATTACATGTGCGATTCGTGGAAAATGTGCGATTTTAGAAGTTTTTGACCAAAAAATCACATATATCAAAAAATCGCACCTTATTTACATCTTGCCCTTTGTAAAAATAAAGCAGCTAGCATTTACCCTGCCCAGAAACAAAATAACTCGCCCAAATCTATCTCTGCACATGTTACATCTGCCCCATCTGCAGTGCACATGGTTTTGTCCATTAGAGAATTTTTTTTTCTTTTCAATCCAGTCTGCGTTAGGCCCATTAACCCCTTGAGTGGTGGGTTTTGCTGGGGCAGGACAAACCTACCAGGGCAGGTTTGTCCTGCCCCAGCAAAACTCACCACAGAGCAGAGGGCCACCTACCCCATTGCTCCCCCCCCCTCATCTCCACTCTGGCAATCATACGCCGGAACTCCCCTGCTGCTGCGTCAGCTGTCATTCACACTGAACAGACATTGACTAGGAGCGGTTGCAGGCTCAGGGATATTCGGGGCAGCTTGGGAGGACTCGGGCGCCCAAACTCCAAAGTCCCTCCGAGCTGGGCCGAACATCCCGAACCTGCCGTCTGCTCACTGCAACTATTGGCGGCGGGGGCAGTGGCAGGGGAGCTCCGGAGTGAAGGGGCCAGGGGGAGCGAGGGGAGGGGAGGGGAGAGCAACCACTGTGGGGGTCCCTCGAGAGGAGATGCACTAGTGGTGCACAGCTGCAGGCACCACTGGCACACACCATCATATTGGTGGCATGCCTGAAAATTTTCCAGGACAGCCCGCTGCGGGCATACCATTGAAGTGGTTAAGGGGTAAATTTACTAAAGCTTCTAAAAATAAGAGAGGTGATATTGTGATATTGCCCATAGCAAACAATCAGATTCTATCATTTTGTAGAATGCAGTAGAGAAATTATAGAATCTGATTTGTTGCTATGGGCAACATCAACAATTTTCATTTTTAGAAGCGTTAATAAATTTTTCAGATTAACAATGGGGTAGATGAAGCTGCAGCTGCAGGCCTCCACATATTAATATGCCCATCATCATCATAACAGCATGATGATCACCAGACACCAGCTGGCCACAGTTGTCAATAAATCAAGTATTAAAATTGTATTCCTATTTTACACATTTATGCCATTTTCATACTTTAATATACACTGCTCAAAAAAATAAAGGGAACACTTAAACAACACAATGTAACTCCAAGTCAATCAAAAAAGTAAAAGGGTATACTCGAGATTGTGTAACTCAGAGTAGAAACGGGCGCCTGGTGGGGTGCTATGTCAAGCTGCTCTGACTGAAGGGGTGTCACCCCCTTAAGGTATAAATACAAAACAGAAAAAAGATGTGGAGCGCTAAGTGGATCAATTGAATATTACATTAATATTTATAAAAAAATAATAAAAGCAATAAAAAAACAACAAGGACAATATTGGGATTTAAAATTGTAGCATGTGTATCAATAAATAATATAGACTGTGAAGGCTTATACTTATTGGTATCTGGAGACCTGCTGGTTAGTCCCGTGGAGGTGATGTGCTCCTTGATCCACTGGGTTTGTGCCACTTTATGATGTAAAGAAGTCACGTGCCGTGCCGGATATGGAAAATCACGTTGGAGGATAATCTTATTCCCCAAAATTTGAGAAGTCCTCACAATTGATGCGAGACATCTTTTTTCTGCCAAGTCAATCACACTTCTGTGAAATCAAACTGTCCACTTATTGTACTGTCCACAATTATAGCCAATTAGCAAAACACCCCCAATAAAGGAAATGTTCTTCAGGTGGTGACCACAGACCACTTCTCAGCTCCTATGTTTTCTGGCTGATGTTTTGGTCACTTTTGAAAGCTGGCGGTGCTTTCACTCTAGTGGTAGAATGAGACGGAGTCTACAACCCACACAAGTGACTCAGGTAGTGCAGCTCATCCAGGATGGCACATCAATGCCAGCTGTGGCAAGAAGAATTGCTGTGTCTATCAGCGTAGTGTCCAGAGCATGGAGGCACTACCAGAAGACAGGCCAGTACATCAGGAGACATGGAGGAGGCCGTAGGAGGGCAACAACCCAGCAGCAGGACCACTAACTCTGCCTTTGTGCAAGGAGGAACAGGAGGAGCACTGCCAGAGCCCTGAAAAATGACCTCCTGCAGGCCACAAATGCAGGACAATTGGCATTTGCTAAATAACACCATTCGCCACTGGCGCCCTGTGCTCTTTACAGATAAAAGCAGGTTCACACTGAGCACATGTGACAGACGTGAGAGTCTGAAGACGCCAAGGCGAACGTTCTGCTGCCTGCAACATTCTCCAGCATGACCGGTTTGGCAGTGGGTCAGTAATGGTGGGTGGCATTTCTTTGGGGGGGGGGGGGGGGGTCGCACAGCCCTCCATGTGCTCGCCAGAGGTAGCCTGACAGCCATTAGGTACCGAGATGATATCCTCAGATCCCTTGTGAGACCATATGCTGGTGCGGTTGGCCCTGGGTTCCTCCTAATGTAAGACCTCATGTGGCTGGAGTGTCAGCAGTTCCTTCAAGACGAAGGGATTGATGCTATGGACTGGCCTGCCCGTTCCCCAGACCTAAATCCAATTGAGCACATCTGGGACATCATGTCTCGCTCCATCCACCACCGTCATGTTGCACCACAGACTGTCCAGGAGTTGGCGGATGCTTTAGTTCAGGTCTGGGAGGAGATCCCTCAGGAGACTATCCGGCTTCAGGAGCATGGCCAGGCGTTGTAGGGAGGTCATACACGCACATGGAGGCCACACACACACACTACTGAGCCTCATTTTGACTTGTTTTAAGGACATTACATCAAAGTTGGATCAGCCTGTAGTGTTTTTCCACTTTAATTTTGAGCGTGACTCCAAATCCAGACCTCCATGGGTTAATACCTTTGATTTCTATTGATAATTTTTATGTGATTTTGTTGTCAGCACATTCAACTACTAAGAATATTTCATTCATTCAGATCTAGGATGTGCTATGTTAGTGTTCCCTTTATTTTTTTGAGCAGTGTATTTAGGGAGACACTGGGGCTTTTAGTGCATGGGTTCTACATGGCAGTGTCCTCACCTTCCCCACTTTTAGGCCCATGAACATTTTAACCTCTAGGCCCATTAGGCCCTTAATCCGACCATGATCGGATCCCTGTGAAGGTATACAGAAAGTTTACACAATTTACAAAATACTCACCTCCTTGTATAATGTTCTGTACGAGGGAGGGTCTGTCTTTTTTCCTTGTTAGAGGCACGTTTTCTCCAGGAGTCATACAGACCTATTTCCCTACCTACCACATGGCCACTGGACTTAATTTGGTTATAAACAGCACTGTTCATCCTGATCAAAATTGGTTCCTGCCTTGGAAATGTACCACATAAAACGTAATTTGTTAGTTTTATAATCTGCAAATGCCACACTCTGCTTAGTCTGGGTCAGTAGTGTAGTTCCTTGATGCTGCCATGGACTTAGGACCATGTTAACAGCATTGGAGGCCCTGATAAGAGCAATTCACTTCAGTCCATTAACAATATATAAAATGTAATATGGTAAATGGCTATCAGCACTTTGATTGGTATATAGCTTTATGCATCCAGCAATTCACTGTCTGGCAGCAGGCTGAGATGCGGGTAGAGAACGCTGCCTGGCCAATCAAAGCAGCCATTCTCTACTTGTCTCCCAATTAGCTCCGGAGGCACCAGGTCAAGGGGCAGAGGTCCACCACTTCTGCTCAACAGCCTCTAGAATGGTGTAGCCTTGAGCAGTGTCCCAGTTTGTCCATGCGTAAAGATGACATTGAAGGGAGTTTAACTAGTTGACTTGGTGGAATTTGGTTTTTGACCCCAAATATTTTTGTGGGTTAATTGGCTTTATTTCTCTCCAACTGTTGAGATAAATAGTCATATTTCAGCTTAACTTAAATTAGGTACTCCTCAGGGGTGCCTTCTTCCAACCCACACTGTTCACATTAGACATTGAGCCATAAGCGTGTCTAATCCCCACTGACACTGCCATCTATGGCCCGCAGGCGGGTGCATCTATTGATGCTATAGCTCGATGATATGCTTTTGATTCTGGCCAACACTTGTGGACTATCTCCTACGTGTGATACTGAATTTGGTAATTTTTTCAGTCCTTTTTAGAAATGTTTTCAAATCCTACATTTTTCCTCGCAGTGGCTCTCTACATGCACAGCTATCTCTCCCCTGCCCCCTTAAGTTCACTACCAGGGCATTATGGTCACCCCTTGTCAAGCTTAATATATGCCTCATCCCAGTACTATTTTTCTGGAAAAATAGGTCCAGGAACTCCGGGTCTGGGGGTGGATCAATTAAATAAATAAATATACATACAATAGAGAGAGGGAGGGAGCGATAGATGTATATATTGTATTTAGAAACAAAGCCACTCACAGGTGACTTTAAAATAAAACTTATCTTATGGAAAGTACATTTTCAGTTCCTGATGATGTCATATTTAATTAGAGGTTCAGGAACTGAGTTCCCGCTGGTTCCTAGTGAAAAATAGCACTGCCTCATCCCTTCTCAAATGAAATGTATGGTACATGTATGGAAGAAACTTCCTCTCACAGTAAATTATCATATTAAATAAATAAAAATGGTCAAAGAGATTAAATATGTTTATCCTTTAACACTCCCCAGTTTATAGTCCACAAAAAATGTGGACCAACAAAAGCTGTATTGAGGAGACAAGAGGCCTAATATTTGTTTGTGCATTTTCTACCATTTCAAAGCTACAAGGTGTTTGGCCCTCCCTATCCTTAAACTTTTTAAGACTACTGTCTTAGACTGCATTCCAGAAAAGTCATCTTTGTTCTCTACAGTGACCTTAATACTTGCTGCTTCTCAGACATTCACCTACCCACATTCACCTACCTCACAGAAAGAGTAGAAGATAAGTGGAATAGCCTCCCATCAGAGGTGGTAGAGGCAAATACAATAGAAAAATGTAAACATGCTTGGGATAGGCATATTGATATCCTTACAAAAAAATAAGGATCAATATGGTTTGAGGTAACATGTTTAGAAAAGGGGCAGACTAGATGGGCCAAGTGGTTCTTATCTGCCGTGAAATTCTATGTTTCCATGTTACCCTTGAAACTTAAATGGGATGAAGATTTGGGTACTTTTATGAGCAATTGGGCAATATTCTGTGCTCCATTAGACATGCCACCCTGTGTGTTCAGTATAAACATATATAAACATATATATTATTGTATAGTATCCCTGTTTGCCATGCCCTGATGGATGCTTGCGTTACTGCGGACTGTCCCAAATGTAACTTTGCTAATAACGGTTTCTAGAACATGTTCTGAGCTTGCCCATACATTCATGACTTCTGGCCAAGTTTTTGGTCTGATGTTCCAGCTTCTGCTGTAATGTTGCCCTACCCCATGACCCCAGCTGTATTTATTTGGCCCTGAAAATTCTACTGCAACTTTTTGTAATTACAGTATGTACTGTGTCTCTTCCTGCAGAGGCCACCCAGCCTTTATTTTAGTGTATATTATGTAAGTCTTAACTAACTAGGGGCCTTAGTCAGACTTGATTGCAGGGATATTTTGTTCTCAAAATGGTCAAAACCATGTGCACTGCAGGTGGGGCAAATGTAACATGTGCACAGTAAGTTGTGAGTGTAACCAAACACATCCATTCGCACAGCGATCACTTCAATTCACAAGGCAGGCTTTCAATCTAGCAGGGTGGCGTCTTAACTGAATGCTGGATGTGCAAATTCAGCTCTGAATCGAGCCCACTGTCATGTTCAGTATATTGCTTCCACATGTATGATAGATAATATTAGGTTTATATGATATGGTTTGAGATTAAAAGGCTGTGGACATGACAACTTTTGACATTCGCAATATTGTTATCATGACCATGCCAACATTGTTCATGTTGACCTGTCACATATTGACATAACGCACATTGTGACATTCTGAATGTCAACATATTTTACCTCAACCATTATCAGAGCATATAACGTTATATATTTCTGGAACTTTCATGAGTGGACGGCTGTTGTCTTCCATCAGCTTGCCACAAACCATTTAAAAGGCATCAGGGAATGTAACAGAATATCAACTATTCACAGTTTTAGGAGCAGTGGATTAAGTCTATGATATTCTGATTAATAATGGCAGAAGCTATCAAACACCCATTGTCTTTGACCTGCGGGACCTATCTAAAGAACAGCCCTGTGTATAATTCGGGTGCCAAAGGACTCACCGGCAGTTGGGATCCCGACAGTCAAAACCCCAACGTCGGAATCCCGACTGCTTAAAGCCCGACACACGGGCAGCAATTATTTTCCCGCATGGGGGTCCACAACCCCCATAGAGGGAGCATAAAATAAGTGGCAAGCGCAGCGAGCCAGCAAGGGGTTTTGTTGCACACACCCCCCCCCCCCCCCCCCCCGCTGTCCAGGCTAATGACTGTCAGGGTGTTATACCACACCCGTACAATTCTGCATAGCTGACTTCTATTATTTTTCATTTTTTACTAGTAATATATACATTTACGAATTGTATGTTTTTTTTAATGTATACTGTAGGTCCATGGGAATTGGGCATGAGGCAATCTACAAATGTATATTGTCCTTGAACAATAGTGGCCAATAAGTCTTTGTCCATCATACAATATAAAAATGTATTCCACCTATTTCATTTAAATTGGAATTTTAGTAGCGAAAGGCTGTAAGGGGGGGAGCTCTTGAGTCAATATCCAGATAAGTAGGTCATGAAGAACTAAGCTGCTTTCTAGGGAATTAGAGATTGCGATTTAAGACTCTGTTTCTGTATTTGAAGTAAATTATTCCTAAGAATATTTACATATATATTTTACATTTAAAAAAAGACATTGTGAACTGAAAGATACTAAAGTCCAAGTGATTATTTTTTCAATCCATTGCTGGTGAAAAAAAACAAATGCATTTTCATTAATCATCAACCATCCACTCCTTTTCCTTTCTAAAATTAAACCAATAATTATTTTGTGCAAAGTATATTAATAATCATACTCGTTGAAGATAGTGGGGGTGATTTACTGAGAGGATATAGAGCATCTTTGTTTGTACAATTGCAGTTTAGAGATAAAATAAAACCCAAGCATTCATTTGTAAGTGTTGGATAATGCAGTTTCTATTAGTAGCTGCATAGCCACCACATATTAAAGCAGTTTTTTTTATTAGAATGGCAAATAATCAGCACCCTTGAATAACTGGTTGGTGAGAACAGCATCATTTTATTGGTTGTAAGATAAAACATTCAGAAGGTTAGCATACCTCCCAACTTCTGCAGCTTCGCCGCGCGTGCTCCCGAAAAGGGGGCGCAGCCTCGAGAAAAGGGGGCATGCCCACTGACGAAGTCATAGACGAAACGCGTCTGGGCGGGTCCTATCAGACGCACACTTCTGGCCGGTCACAGTTCAGGAGATTGAGAGGGGAAGAAAAGTGCACCAGCAATCCCATGGTGGGAGGAGCACTGGATGCGGCAGCGACTGTCCCGGACAACTCCAGAGAACAACTGACTGTGAGATACAACTATTATATCACGTGGTAGTTTCAGCCCATGCTGCTGAAAAGCAGGCGCTTCCTCCAATCTTTTTTTCCAGATATATATATATATATATATGAACGAATTGAACCCCATCGCTATATATATATATATATATATATATATATATATATATATATATATAGATGTGTCTATCCCCAGCAGAACTCCAATCCACGTTCAGCCGCATCCCCACTGCTCGATCAGTAAAGATACCCCAGCAGCATCCCCGCTCATTGTTTACCAACAACACCCCCCCAAAGGGCTGGCAACAGAACTCTCGGGGCCCCATACACTGATATCTCTAGGGGCTCCCTACCCCCTCAAACGCTATAACCCCCCACCTCTATGCTGGAACATAAACTGGACGCACTGCAGCCTATGTTCTATCACATTGACGCCCTCCCTTACCCTGCTGTCTGCGTTCTATTAGACTGATGTGCTCCCTCGCCCTGTGACCTGCGCTCTGTCACACTGATGCACTCCCTCACCTTGCTGCCTGCGCACTATGACACTGATGCCCTCCCTCACCATGTGGCCTGCACTCTATTACACTGAGATGCTCCCTTACCCTGTGGCCTAGGCGCTATCACACTGACTCCCTCCCTCTCCCTGCCACACTCACCCCCTGCGACCTGTGCCCTGTCACAGTGACACCCTCCCTCACCCTGCTACCTGTGCCTTGTCAGAGTGACACACTCCCTCACCCTGCGAGCTATCACACTGACACACTCCCTCATCCTGTGGCCTGCGCTCTATCAAGCGGTGCTGTAAGTTCTTACGGGGGCAGACTAAATCTGCGCCTGGTCCCCGGGGGCCCCTATGACCCTTGAGGCCCATCACGGGTGCCCCCCTTGACCCCCCCAGTCACTGACTCCCCCCCCCCCCAACCTCAGAATACGACTCATTAACTTATACACGGCAGAATGCTGCAACATCTGCGGCGCCCATTTAGCCGGCGACCACATTCATAATAATCGCATATGCACTTACATATGCATTTATTATTGCAAAGGACTGCTGTTACGATAAGAACTGTCCTTTGCGATGCAGCTCTGGAGTGCAGAGAGTCCCATAGGCTTCTATAAGGTATCGCCAGTATATGCTGGTGATACCCCACTCTGCAGTACCCTGGCTTGTGGGTTTTAGTGCATATAAAAATGTGGTTAAAACCATGAAAACAGGGTTTTTACTGCATTTTTGCTTAAATGCATCCCAACTACAGTAATATAAGTTGGCTCCTCCCTTCACTGGATCTGTAGGCTCAGAAGGTGCAGGTCCCTTTGGAGAAGGAGAGCAGAACAAGAATTTAGGGGCTGGGCAAACATTACTGTCTGCAAGACGATCATCAGCCACGTGTCTGCGAGCCTGTTATTAACTGTGATCAGCACAGTGGGTGCCATGGTTTCTGAATGGTAATGCCCTGCTCCTTGGTGCTAAGGGAATGAGATCAGACGTCAACTTTGTGACGTAAATACGTCCTTTTCCTGGTCAGTCATTGCAGGGAGGAGACAGGCTAGGTCACTAAAACAATGCCTATCTCCCATATCTCTTGATATGAGCAGTTTGGCACAGCAGGTCAGCTCCCCTACATCATAGGCAATTGCATTACTGCCTGTACTAATAAGCGACATACTGTGCAGACGGGGCAAGGTGGCCGGCAGAGACTGAGCACATCCACCTCCAAATACACCAGTTCCACCATGTTCCAGGCAACTTTATGCCCATATATAAAGCACCAGTACGTGCACTAGTGGGGATATACTGTAGCATAGCTCCCAACTGTCCCAAATTTTTGTAGGACAGTCCCAGTTTTTGGGGACTGTGCCATGTTCCACCTGGGGCTGGTAGTGTTCTGCGGTGAGGGGGCAGTAGGGAGAAGCCCATGCATGCTCCTGCTCTACTGATTTATGGTCAATGTAGAATAATTTTGCCATCGATGGGGCGACAGATGGTTTCCCTCCATCGATGTCAAGCATAAATATTTATTTTTCCCCAAGAGCACAGCCCCGCCCCCAACACCCATGAAGCCCGGCCGCATGTTTTTAATGGACCCAGTCAGTGAAAGAAAATGGATGACCATCGATAGGTAAAAACATTGATGGTCATCTATTACATAGTATGCCACTATCGATGGCCAGTTGCATTGTTGCCATCAATGGCAACCATAGATGGCAATGGCATACGTCCCAACATTACCCTCTCCAGGAGGGACACATTGCTCTGCTACTGCACTTCCCTCTTATACCCCTTTCACACCAGAAATGCAGAGACAAACCCGGGAATTACATTCCCGGGACAAGCAGGGACATTCCCGGGTTGGGACCCATTCACACATGCTTTTGAAGCAGGGACAACCCGGGTCGGTACCTTTCATACCAAACCCGGGTTGACCCTGCATTTATCATTGAAAATGGCCTTTTTTAGGGCCACATTACATTATTGATTATTAAAAATTAGACACCAAACAGTTGTAGTGTTTTAACCTTGTTTACTTCAAGAAAACAATTGAGAAGGCATATATAAAAGTATAAAACTTTGCCTATTTCTAGGCACAATAGTGCAAGATAAATACAAAAAATACAAAGGCACATTACACAAATCAAACAACTCCCCCACCCCCGCCCCCCACAATCATCAAACATCCCACTACCACCCCTGCCCCCCACAAGCATTAAACATCCCCCCCACCCCCGCCCCCTAAACAGGACCTTATGAATCAGGCCAACTTTTTTGTAAACTTGAAAAGTGCTCGGCAAACATCGGTCGGCCATTGTAAAACCTGTAAAGTGCACAGACATATAAGCATATCAGCATATAAATAAAAAAAATAACACCCTAAAAACCCAACCTCCCCCCGCCCCCCTACCTACAAAAGTGCCCTTAAAGCAGCAATACTATTTCAAAATGAAATGTGCCCTTAAAACAGCAATACTATTTTAAAATGCCTATTGCAATTGCCTGTATACAGGGTATTCAGGCGAGGATGGTGGCGGGTTAGGAGGATCATAGTATGGACCTCTGGAATACGGCTGGTAGCTATGCTCAGGGGCAATAGGGCCTTCGCTAGCTGGGAGCATGTTGTTACCCACAAAGCGAGGCAGGATGTGTTCCAGGAACTGGAATTGACGGTCTTGGTAGCTGTGCAAGATGCGCTCTTGGTGACCCATTATCTGCGTTATGAAGGTCTGCTGCAGCTTTCTTTCCGCCTCGATGAAACGGAGTTGCCGGGCATCCTCCTGTCGCTGCATGTTGTTGTCCATGTCACGCAGTTCTTCACAGAGCACCCTGGTCATTTCCCGTGCTGCGAGCTCTACTTTGGTGGCTTTGCGCTTCCGCTGTGGAACTGTATATACTGCAAGGGGAGTAAAAGAAGGAGAAAAAGGCATAAGAAAAAGCAGTGGTGTGATCGTATGTGTTTGTGGCCTACTCCCACCTACACTTGATACACTCTGCGACACCAAACTTTGCAGTGGACGGTTATGGTGGCGTATAGTGCAGCATTACTGTGTATTGGAATGCAAGTGCTTAGGACATTCAAGCAAGGATACTTACTATTGGTGCGCATCACAGAGAGAACTTTCTTGGGTGTCGCTTTGGGTGTGGCGGGCACATCACTCTCTTGGATGGTTTCTACACTGGTGCCGTTTATGCTGTCATCTGCATAGTTAACGGAGGAGTTAATGGAGGAGTTTAAATCGGTGTCATCTGGGACTAGTATCGGTGATGTTGGCCCAGGTGATATTGGCCCAGATTGGGTACTGTCCATCGACTGATTATTGTCTTCATCAACCACCGGTGAGAGAGTGACCGAGCTGGAGGAGGACAGGCTGACAGGGTCACTCAGCGCAGTGTGGCCAAAACATGCTTTGCACAGCTCATAAAAGACCCAATCTTGCCTTGCAGCCCTGCTCTTATTCCGATTGCGGTCATGTATGCGTTGGAATTGTTTCTTCAGCCCCTTCAACTTGTTCACCACTTGCTGCTGGCTGCGGACAAAGCCCTGCGATGCCAGGGCCTTGGCAATGTTGTGGTATATCTGGGCATCCTTCACAGTGCCTGTAATCTGGCGCCGGATCTCCTCTTCCCCTCTGATGGCTAACAGCTCCCTCACCTCTTCATTCGTCCAAGACATGGCAGCCACACTTGCAGGGGTTAAAACCCACTTTGCCCGAGTTGCTTGCAGGGTTTAAAATGCACTTTGCCCACAGCACGTGCACGCTGTATCTCCCTGCACACTATTTGCTGCCTCTGGGCGTGTCTGGGAGCGTCCAGCACAACAGGAAGTTGCCCTGCTAGTGAATCAGCGTTAGCTGACATCAGCAGAGGCAACACGGGAAGCAGGGACATGTCCCTGCACCTTTCATACCAGCCAGTAGTCCGGGAAGGACCCGGGAGTAACCCTGGTACCTAGCCGGGTTGGATTGCCGGCAAATTAGCCCGGGATTTTGTCCCAGGAACCTTTCACACCAGAGCTAGTCCCGGGTTGTTCCCGGACTCAACCCGGGAATTTAGGCTGGTGTGAAAGGGGTATAAATGTATGACTGCCATCACCTGTGGTGGAACACCTTTCTTATCAATTACCTAGCTCCCCACAAGTGATGGCAATCATACATTAAGAGGGAAGTGCAGGAGCCAAGCATTGTGTCCCTCCTGGACAGGGTCATGTTGGGAGGTATGCAATGGCAAGGGTTGCCTTGTGTCCTTAGGCATAGTGTCTATTCATGAAGAGGCAAAATGGAGGAGTGGCTTAGCGATCGGGGACATTCACAACCCCTTTTAGCCGAGTCCTGATTCGGCCCTCCAGAATGTTGGTATATTTACTAAAGTGCAGGTTTTTATAGCAACCAATAATATTCTATTTATCATTTTTCTAGCACTTTCTATATAATAATGGCTCAAATGTGACAGGTTGCGATGGGCAACATCTTCACTTCTAAAAACCTGCACTTTTGTAAACATACTCCGTTGAGAGAGCTAGGTGGTGAGCAGTGTCCAGCACGGCGCCTTTAATTCCCCAGCACTCGGTAGTCGGTACCCTCCTCGGAGCTGCCCACATGACGCGTCACCGGCTTACACGCGCCCGGCCCCGCCCCTCCTACCGCCTTTTCCTCATCAAAGTTAGGCTGAAGCGCCCAAACAGATGATGTCATTGTATTACTGACCCCGTGACCGGCGGGACCCCCCGGAGTTCTCACTCATTGGCCTGTATCAGCCCTTCATCAGCGCGGAGGGAGAGATGTGATTGGTGGAGCTGTGGGAGATGACAGCGCCGCGCCTCCCAAATAATAAACAATCTCGTAGTAATGAGGAGCGAATTAGGGGTCTGGCAGCAGCGGGGCGTGGCCTGGCCGTGACGTCATACAGGGGGCGGTGAGCTACATGCAGGCGCTGCAGCACCTGGAGAGTGTACACTTATCAGACATCTGATCATACATGTGGGTATCTGTGTGTCATACATGCAGCGCAGTGAGCGCGTCAGATCCAGACGGTAGCTGTGTTGGGAGACCCCGCTGCGCACACACATATGTTCTGGCGTTGTGCCTGTGTTCCGGGTTAGCGCCCTGGGCTGTACGAGTAATTTGGCCCACGATCTCCCGCCCCTCGCCTACATCATGTCCCTGTCATGCAGCCATAACTGCTCTGTCTGTGTTATTACCCGTGTCACACCAACACGCAGCGCATCCCACAGCTGCTGTTCCACGGATGCAGCCCCTATATCAGGCATTCCCAACCACGGTCCTCAAGGCACACCAACAGTGCAGGTATTGGTGATATCCAGGCTTCAGCACAGATGGATTAATCAGAATCCCTCAGATACTAATGAAGTCACCTGTGCTCAAGCCTGGATATCTACAAAACCTGCACTGTTGGTGTGCCTTGAGGACCGTGGTTAGGAATACCTGCTCTATATGCTCCTATATGTCGTAGCCAGTGAAGTGCGGTGATGCCAGTGGCTGGTGAGGCAAATCCCGCAGCTGAAGTCCTGCTGCTGCCACTCTCTCCCTCCTGGCCTGTACAGCACTGAGAGTACCGCTGTTTGATGCGCTGCTGCAGCAGGTACCCCCACCCCCCTGTGCAGGGCTTACGGTCGTATTGTCGACAGTCATTAGGTCGACACTGTTGGGTCATCGGGTGGGAAGGTAGACATAGGTGAAGGTCGACATGTGTTTAGGTCAACATAGCGTTAAGTCGACATGGGTTAGGTCGGAAGGTCGACATGTTTTTGTTTACTGTTTTTTGAGCAGACATGTGCCTACGGGGTATTTCATGCCCTACCATCCACTAGGGCGTGGCGGGAAAATAAAATAGTGTGCCGAGCGCAGCGAGGCACCGTGCCCGAAGCATTGCGAGCGGCTGCGGTTGACTTCCAACTGTGTCCATGTCGACATTCGGGTCAAAAAAACTGTAAAAAAAAAGTCAACCTTGTTATATGTTGACCTAGACACCTGTCGACCTTCACCTATGTCGACCTTCCCACCTGTTGACCCAACGGTGTCGACCTAATGACTGTCGACCTTAGTGTGGTCGACAAAATGATCCACACCTCTGCACAGCCTGTGCGGTGCCATCCATTACTATGTACAGCGCAGAGTTGGACTACGTGCTGGGGTAACACAGGCTCAGTTGCAAGAAGCTCTGAAGCAGGATGTTACTGTCTGAGTGAATACCTGCATTACTACTGTAGATGTTAAGTGGTGGGGTTGTCAAAGGAGTTAGGAACAAGGATTTCCCATTACATACCTTGTACAGTAGAGGTGTCCCTGGTGCTCTTTATGCAGAGGGGAGAGAAGACAAAAAAGGGTATCTTTGTTAGGTTGTGGGTGCTGCGAATGGGGGGGGGGGCTGGGGGTCACAGGTGCCGAGAATGGAGGGGGGCAGTAGAGTTTGAGCTGTGAGGGTAACTTGTGTGAGAAGGTTCATAGAGGCAGTGTTGCAGGGCATTTGGTGAAAGGGAGGGAAGAGTCCAGCAGGACAGGGGAGGACAGTATAAGGAAAGGACTGGAGAAGCCAGCCACTCACTCTGTGCCACTTTCAATGCTGTGCTGTTCTGTCTAGGTGGGTGGGTCCTCGGGTCCCCCGACTGGAGAAGCTCTACCAAACTCTACCGCCGGCACCTCTGACAGGTGCCATCGGCTCTTCTCTCAAACTCTAGTCTGCACACATGTACACCCACAAAGGTAAGTAGCAGGGATGCCGACAGGGGGGGTCCTGTGGGTACAGCTGTCCTGGGCCCCGGCCTCTGGAAGGACCCGGGCAACTAATTTTGCCCACTGCAACCCCCACCCCCTCACACACACACACTGCCTGCGCTGCACTGAACGAAGCACAGGCTTCTTCAATGCAGGAAGCCGGTGGCCAATTAATATGCTACACCAGCTTTTGAGCCAATCAGAGCTTGTGTACTGTTAGCCAATCAGAGCGGCTGCCGGTAAACGAGCTCTGATTTACTCACCAGCCGGTTCTGCATTTTAATTGGCCGCCAGCATCCTGCATTGAAGAAGCCTGTGCTTCGAGACCTGCTGCATTCAAATTTCCTAGTGGCAGCCCTGGTAAGTATTATACAGCCTTGCACATAACATGGGGTGATTATGCTGACATTGGACAGGGCTAAGTTTCTACAACAACTCACAATAAAATACTGTACAACTCAATTCAATGTATGCTGCTCACAGACATATTAGGCAATTTCCCAGGTAGGATTTTATTTAACTGGAGCACTTTGATAAAGCTTTTATTTGCTGTAAATAACAAGATTAATTGCATGCATGTAACAGAGTACATTCATTTATAGAAACATTTGATAAGCTTAACACACTAAACAAAGTTCAGAGACAATTGCATTGAATATGTTTGTACAATTGGGGCCCCATAAGTATATAATACAGTTCAGCTGAGCTCGTTGGTGCACTGTCCAGTACTAATATTCTATTTGGATTTCGTATTCCAGGAGTCTTCAACCCGTGGCCTGCCGAGTTGTTTTTAATGGCCCGCCAGTTAATGCCGTTTAAATAAACAAAAAAACCTTCCGCCTACGCCCTTAGCGCAGTGGGACGCGGCGGAGGTGGATGTGCTGGCTGGGGCGGGCGGGACTGTGCACAGACATGCCCATTGTGTATTTCCTGATGCTGGCGCCGTGCACCCGTCCCGCCCACGCCCTTTCAGAGAAGACAGCTAGGAGTGACAACCGCCGCCAGCCTCTGACGCTGCGCACCCCCGCCGCCAGCCTCTGACGCCACGCACCCGTCCCTGCCTGCTCCTTTCAAGTGAAGACAGCCGCCGCTGCCAGCAGCAGCAGCCCTCTGCCAGGGACACTAAGATTAAGGCAGGTATCTTAGGGAAGGGTGAAGCTGCCTCACTAACGCGGTGCTGACTAGGGGGGGGGGGCTCTCTGCAATGTTTTCTTTTGCTGACTATGGGGGGGGGAGAGGTGAGCTGGCTGCCTTTTGCAATGTGCTGGACATGGGATGGGGGGGTGGCTGTTCTGAAATGTGCTGACTATGGGGGAGGTGGGGCTGGCAGTGCAATGTGGCCCTGTGTATGGGGAGGGTGCTGTCTATGGGGGAGGGGGGGCTGGCAGTGCAATGTGGTGCTGACTAAGGGAGGGCTGCCATGCTGTCTAATGTGCTGACTATGGAGGGCAATACTAAGGCGTTTTGTGAGGGACACTACTGGTGGCATTTTATGAGGGACACTACTGGTGGCATTTTATGAGGGACACTACTGGTGGCATTTTATGAGGGACACTACTGGTGGCATTTTGTGAGAGGCACTGCTGGGGGCATCATATGCATTAGCAGGAGTATTGGGGGTCTTATAGTGCAAGGTGTAATGGGCATCATGACGTGAAGCATAATGA
>NC_139219.1:172354548-172707048 GCF_055691185.1 Crinia signifera
GAAACTACACATCCCAGCTTTCACTGCCACGTTTTTGTATTTATTAGGATATAATAAAGCTAGCATTGCAGGCTGAGATATACCGCTTTACAGCATCTGGAGAGCCGCAGGTTGGACAGACCTGGTATAAGGCCTATGCCTCCTTTAATGTGTGAAAAATGAACTGCTTTGCTATCAACATCGTAAATACTCCCTCAATTTTTTTTAAATAGATGTATTTTTTTTAAATAAGTAGTACGTTCATTTTGTATCTGTATTGACTTGTCATTTACTTGTGACTTTCTGCTTTCTAATGCAATAAAACTAATTTTGGGGCTGATAAGTCATGAAAGCCAGATTTATTACATTATGATTATGTGGGAAATCATAAGACTAATACAGGGGATCATGTGTGCAGAAGTGGAAAAACAGTGCCGCCCATAGCTTTCAGGCCAGCCACTGCCACTTGCCTCCTTAGTATTGTACCAGCCCGATGCTCTATGCAAGAGATCTGTCAGACACAGGCTTTCCTTCTCTATACATATCATAATCGCAGTGAGCGTTACACACATCCACATGACACTCTAATGAAACTCCCACAAGACAGAGTGGTTCTATGCGGCCACATTGTTGCCACCTACCTGCTACCCTGGAATGTTGCATCATGGCTATGTTGCTTTGTTACACCTCTGGGGGTAAATGTAAAAGCCTGTGCGATGTAGGCAATAGAAATTTTCCAATGCGTCTGCCCCATGTTTTGAAGGTCCGTAAATTTTAAAGGTTTAAACCAAATGATTTATTAACTATCATTTTATAAATCCGGGGAGACTCACAGAAACTTGCCTTTTACCCATGGTTGCCTAGCTGACCCTCTCCTTCAGGAAGATAATGCTCTGTTCCTGGACTCCCTGGTAATGTAGGATTGCCATCACCTGCGGTGAGCTAGGTAATTGATAAGAAAGGTGTTCCACCACAGGTGATGACAATCATACTACATTACCAGGGAAGTCCAGGAACAGAGCATTTTCTCCCTGAAGGAGAGGGTCTGGTAGGCAACCATGCTTTTTCCTGTCTAGCACAGGCTATTACATTTACCCCTATTGTATTCCAGAGCCTTGGTGTCATTTCAGTTTGACGTGCCTGAAACTTACAAAAAACAATGATAAAATTCCTTTTAGATAATAAAAACTAAACTGACAATGAATTGTTATTGTTGAGAAGAGATCACTCAGAAGTCTGTCTCCGCGCTGGAATTGGAGTCAGCATGCCTGCTCTAGTGTTTTCCCCCTAGTGCTAGCTTATGCCGGAGGAGTCGTCTAATACCACTTTTACACAAAAACTGCCGGATCGCACCCAGATTTTTGGACCCGGATGCGACCCAGCAGTTGTTCCTTTTTACACCGGCGTCCCCCGGCATTATACCGGGTAGGGGACGCCATCATCTTCAAGCGCCCCCGGGAAATCCGACGACCGTCACCCCCGCAACGATGACCGACACACTGGGGCAAGCCCAGCACCCAGGTAAGCTGCTGTGCTGCCCCCAGCCTCCGTGCGCCCCCAGCCACCATCCATGAGGTGAATGGATGCCGCACACAGGCATCCATTCACCTCTGCCCAGCCTCCGCTGCTGTCTGCATAGTACCGCAGAGAGTAACAGAGGCTGTACGCAGCCCCTGCCCAACCACCGGACTGACCTCAGGGCGTTGCGGTCCGGAGGATGGGGCTCCCTAATTGGAGGAAATGGGTCCCTGGTTTGTATGACCCGGGTTACTCATTTACACGGCCCCTGACTTTGAGGAAGCCCCGTGTCCGACCCTGAACATTTGCCGGATCGGACACCGGCTAACAGGACCCGGGTTATTTTTTATTTTTTTGCCCTTTTACACCAAGCCCCAGCCCGGACTGGAGCGCCAATAATCCGGGTCGCGGCTCTGGTGTTAAAGGGGTAATAGTGACATAGTTCCTGTTAGTTACAATGCCTGAGCGGGACGGAGCGGAGTCGTTCTTCCATAGATGTACAGTCAACAGTCTCCTGCAGTGTGAGAGACTTCATCTCATCACAGCCACATGTTACTTAGTTATAGCTGCCGCCTAACTACTGTACCACACTGTCATCTGTATGTGAGTTCCTGCTGCTGCAGAACTTCTTCTGTCTTTATCAAGCTGTTATCGCGTGTTTAATAAATAAACCAACAATCTGGTTAAGTGCTCTTGTGTGGACTAACATCCCTATCAAACACTGCAACACTGCCAACAGTTAATAATATGTGATCTGACAATTTCCGATTTCTCTAAACCTACAGTCATAATTGTGCCATGCAGGATGGATTGTGAAACAAGGCATGTGAAAAATTAGCTGGAGAAAGTTAAATGGTGCTCAATGCAATCATTTGAATAGAAGCCTATATATGTTACTTTCTTATATTTACATATACTGAATATAATCACTATATTAACTAGCAATAATACCCCTTTCACACAGAAAAGCAAAATACAGGGTTAAACAATTCTAAGCAGTAATTTGCCATTCAACACAGGTCCTTTTTCTGTGTGAAAGGGTCAACCCGGGTCGTAAATCTGACACAGGAAAAAAGCAGGGTTGGAGACATGGGAATTACGACATGGGTTGACCCTTTCAAACAGAAGAAATACCTTTGTTATTCAGAAAATTACAGGGTAGCAATCATTAACCTTGTAATGTACTTTTCTGTGTGAAGGGGGTCAGGCTGGGACCGCAAAATAACCCGGCACTGAAAATGACGAGTAAAAGCTGGGAGTTTGGGGCTATTCTGTCTGAAAGGATATAATAAACAGATAAATTCATGGATTGATCGATGCATTATCCCCACTTTTCTGCAGATTCCTACTCTATTGCTCAAAATTCTTAGCATAAAAAATAATTATCACATTCATTCAGGTATGATGTATCTGTCCAATCTATCTGGTGAAAACAAACATCTGTAATGTAAGAGAGCCTATGAGAATCAAACATTTTCTTCCAAACACTGGACAACAGACAATGGTCATTCAGTGAAATTGGTTGAATACAACTGATTTATCAAATGTATCTGAGTGTTTGTTGAGATCCAACCTGCATTATGCCCAATGTTGGTGTTCCAGGTGTGTGCAGGATGGGATCACAAGTGCAGAACAGCAAATGCCTTTGCCTGATTGACAGGCAGAGGCATTCATGTGAGGGACAAGCAGGGGTGGTGGGCGTTTCTGGAAATGTGGGCGTATCTATCAATTTTCTGGGAGTGGTCAAGTCCTAGGACTGTGCTGTGAGACGCAGTTTCCTTGGCCTCACAAGTGAGCCTGGAAGTGCAAGCCTAAGTAAGATAAGACTTACTCAGGCTGCAGTCACAGCCTGACACCGCAATCTGCCCCCGCAGTCGATGCTTTCGCACATGCAGACAAGACATGGTATATACACGGTATATACACCTCCTCCTACAATTGCGTTGCTTATGTTAAGCTGCTGTGAACAGCTTATCATATACGATCCAAGCTGAATTAAGTGGGGTATCCTATTAACCCCAATAACCAGTTTTCACACTTTTTTTTTTATCCATGGCCTATCCTTTCGTGTGAAAGAAAACAGTTAATCTCCCAAAAATACATAGGTTCTGCAAAAGCCATGGATCTATATGTTTTTTTGCAAATTGTTTTGTTTTTGTTGCTTTTAGGCACACTTATTGGGGATTTGGTTAGTCCCCCATAAGCGCTATCATCGGGGGATAAGTGGCAGCCAATGGAGCTAATAGGATAGAGCCCAGAGATCCATTAGCCAAAGTTAATCCATTACCACAGTTAATAGTATTCCTCCCACAATATTTCCAAATGCAAAACTGAGTTAAATGAGGCCACACTACAAATCCGAAATCTATGTTCAAATCCGTGTTGTGACAATTTATCAATAATATGTGCTAATGGTATAGTAGTCTAAATTCCTTTTAGCTGTAAAACCTGAGACTGTCAAATGAAAATCATGTAAATAGGCATGCAGAGAGGGAGTGCCCAGGTGCACTGTAAGAACGAAAGCTGTCAGCATATTTCCCAGTGCCCCCAGCATTCCCACCAGGTGAACAATGTTCAGAACTCATTGGTGCACAATACATAGCAGCACAGTGGCATACTTCCCTTTCACTATGCACCCATATTGTCCCTGCCATGGAGGAACTGAAGACAGAACAGTGCGGTGGTAGATGTACATGTACTATATTATATACACTATAATATGACATAGTGGCACTACTACACAATGTGGCATCTTTTGGTCATAGGCTAGTGAGGTGACAGAGCTGCAGCGATTGGTGGTGATATGACATTGATGGAGATATGAGATTGGGTGTGACATAATATGGGGAGAGATTGGGAGACATTATGATATAAAAATAGTGTTTGATATGCCCCTGGGTGGTGCTTGACCAGCCCCTGTGTAAGGTAACCCTATCTAGACCATGCTATGTGCACGCCCTAGGGAAATATGCAGCGCATGCCATTGGTTGGGAGATGTGCATTGTTCAGACTGTTAGGAGTTTTGCACTTACTAGGTTTGTGTGGGGTGAGGGCTTTCTCACATCATGTACTTCTGCTAAGGTCATGGTATTTTAAGTATTTAAAGACATGTTTGTTTACCATACACTATTACTATAAGACCTTAATAGTCTAAATGATAATAGTCTACATAATGAGATATTATAGTCTAATACATAATTCGTCCATAAAATGGATTCTTGGCATTTTAAGTGTTGATAAATTTCTCAGGAATCCTAAATCCCCATTACTAATAAACATTTCATCTCTAGACTGCCCTGACATACACAAGCCTATGATATAATATGATTAATGGCAGACTTCTTTGTAATTAGTTGGGTGGTGGTGAATATTTACTGCATTTTCCTTAGTTTGGATGAGAATACTGTTTGCTATGTACAGTAATAGGTTCTAACTATTTGATGTGCAAGCTCTATGAGCTTCTTTCTGCATCAGTGCTCCAGAGCAGTGGTTCCCAACCCTGGTACTCAAGTACCCCCAACGGTGCACATTTTCCAGGTCACCGGCAGGTGCACAGGTGCACTCATTACTCACTGATTCAATTTAAAAGATCCACAGGTGGAGCTAATAATTCACTTGTGATTCTGTGTGGTGACCTGCAAAACGTGCACTGTTGGGGGTACTTGAGGACCAGGGTTGGGAACCACTGCTCTAGAGGGATCTGATCAAAAGTTTCCCATCATCCCCCTCTGCAAACATGGCCACAAAAGAAATAGAAGGGAGTAGCTTTAGCGACAATTTGGAAATAGTACTTCCAAAACAAGGACAAAAAATTACATTTGTTACAAACAACAATGGGCTGTTTACACACACACACTCACTTGAAAATGGACAATAATGGTCATTAAGCTAAATTCTTTAAGAGCAATTGTTCACTTGTTATTTGCTCTCATATGTTATCAGATTTTTTTTCCAACCAGCCAACAGAATGCAGCAACGATAGTGGCTAGAGAAGAACACTTAGTCAGATGAAAGGGTTGAGGAGTAATTCAACTGCATAGCCTCAGATGGCGCTGCTAGGTGGTGCCCCTTCAATTGGCTCACGACCCAGGCAAGTGCAATCCTGGCCAAGGATTAGATACCCCCTGCTGCGACCAATCACAGCCTGGATAATGGCTGCTACAACTGCATATAAAAACTGTCATGGCAGCTCCATCTCTCTCACAAACACACACACACACCCAGCCCCAACTGCCTCCTACTCACACAACTATACTCCATTCACCTCCCTAACCAATGTTTGCCCCATCCACCTCCTTGTCATACACGTTTTCCTCAGCCACATACCTCTCACATATATACACCTAGCTCTGCCCCAGGCACCTCCATCTCACACACATATACCCCAGCCCTGCCCCATCCACCTCCCTATCACACACATATCCCTCAGCCACCTCCCTCTCACACACATATCCCTCAGCCACCTCCCTCTCACACACACACCCCTCAGCCACCTCCCTCTCACACACATCTCCCAGCCACCTCCCTCTCACACACATATCCCTCAGCCACCTCCCTCTCACACACATATCCCTCAGCCACCTCCCTCTCACACACACATCCCTCAGCCACCTCCCTCTCACACACACACATCTCTCAGCCACCTCCCTCTCATACACATATCCCTCAGCCACCTCCCTCTCACACACACATCCCTCAGGTACCTCCCTCTCACACACACATCTCTCAGCCACCTACCTCTCACACACATATCCCTCAGCCACCTCCCTCTCACACACACATCTCTCAGCCACCTACCTCTCACACACATATCCCTCAGCCACCTCCCTCTCACACACACATCTCTCAGCCACCTACCTCTCACACACATATCCCTCAGCCACCTCCCTTTCACACACATCTCTCAGCCACCTACCTCTCATACACATATCTCTCAACCACCTACCTCTCACACACACATCCCTCAGCCACCTCCCTCTCACACACACATCTCTCAGCCACCTCCCTCTCATACACATATCCCTCAGCCACCTCCCTTTCACACACACATCCCTCAGGTACCTCCCTCTCACACACACATCTCTCAGCCACCTACCTCTCACACACATATCCCTCAGCCACCTCCCTCTCACACACACATCTCTCAGCCACCTACCTCTCACACACATATCCCTCAGCCACCTCCCTTTCACACACATCTCTCAGCCACCTACCTCTCATACACATATCTCTCAACCACCTACCTCTCACACACACATCTCTCAGCCACCTACCTCTCACACATATTCTCCAGCACTGACCATACATCTACATCTCACACACACATACTCGGCCCTGCGTGAGCCGTCTTCCTCTTACAAATATATGCTTCTTCCCCCTCCATCGCCTTCTCGCATCTGTGCTTGACATCCATCAATCAGAGATTCCCAGTGTAATAGTTGGTCTGCTGAGAACTCATAATGTTGCCTTATCTTTGTCTGGTATGCTTCATTGTGTCTTTATGCATTTTAAAGTTCATATTGTTAGTTGTTGGGTGGCCATTTTGTGGTTGACACTTATATTAAAGACACGCCCACAGCTTCCCTGGACCTGTCTGTCGGGGCCCAAGGACAAAGTCCCTACAGAACCCCCCTGCTGTCTTTGACTATATTTTTGCACACATGATTCAGACCTGATCGCTGCTGTGCAAAGTTACAGAGACCTACGATCAGAATGTCACCACCCAGACATAGTGAAAACCGCCCCATTCAAGTCTGCAAATATTACCGATTGCTGTGCAGCTGCAATTCATTACGCAACTCACTCTCCATTGAATGATTTTCCCAGTCTGTGCAAGTGTGAGTAACTCTGACCCTTCCACAAATCTGCGTCAGAGACAGTCTCATCTAGTCTGGAGCTGACGTCACTCACCCTCCCTGAAAACGCTTAGACATGCCTGCATTTTTCCTGACACTGCCAGGAAATGACTGGTTACCACCCAAAAACTGCGTCTTACTGTCAGTCAAGTTGCAAGGTGATAACTAAAAAAGGAAAAGCTGTTTGGCCACTTGCATGTGTTCTATAATTTGTATGCATACGCAGGCGTTCGCTAATCGATCATCTTGTGAATTTTACAACAGAAATCAGCATGGAATAACCTCCATATTTATCAAAATCTGCATCTCAGATACATATGGTGGTCCTGATTCTGTATGGGTTGTAGTTTTACGAGGATTAAAAAAACTGCAACCCATATCAATAGGCTACGGTGCGCCATCCAGCACAGGGTAAGGCCTCCGCCGGGTCCTGCCCTACTTTGCAAATGCAAAATTTAGCATTTGAATTGCTATATAGCAAAGTGCTCACACATCACCGATATTCCCAAGGCAGGACGGGATGCGGCGGCTGTGGTGTCATGCCATTTGTAGTAAGTTCGGGCAGTTTGCATCTCTCATTACAAGTACTGGAAATGCGATCTGGTTACTAAAGGGATTGGATTACAATTTAGCAAATTCTCATATTGCACATCAGTACATTACACATCAGTGCCCCGAATTGGGAATCTTTTTTCTTTCTTTCTTTACATCAGTATGTAAATAACAAAATGTTAAAATACTGTGAAAAGCATTCATTTTGATAAATATGCCTATTAATTACCCACCAATTGTACATTAATCTCTACAAACAGAGCCAGCCCTAGGTATAGGCATCTGCTCCCCTATGTCTGGCTGTTAAGTAACAGCAGCCATCCTATGGAGACCGCCCCCACCATGACTTAGGGTGTGTCAGGGTGCTTGTCAGTCAAAGACAGAGAACATTACCAGTCAAATACCAGCAGCTACAATTTGTAGTCTGTGGGGCGCTTTTAAAGCATATACAAAAACTAATGTCTGCCACTGTGCAGTGTGGGTAGGGGGCCACACACAACATGCACACTTCCCTTTTCGGCTCCTAGTCACATCAGTCATGCCTCAGCACAGGGTCATTTTCTCACCTACTCCGAGGGCTTCCACACTGGCTGTGAGGGAGCTTTTGTCAGGAATACACAAATAGCTTGTACAGAGACCTCAGCCCCTGTGTCTGCATCTCTCTATGCCCCCTCCCCCCCAATAGTTCCCTGCATCTCTCTATGCCCCCACTAGTGCCCTGCATCTTACTATCCCTTCCTTACCGCCCTACATCTCTCTCTCTCTATTTCCTACTTACTGCCCAGCATCTTTTCGCCTTCTTACCGCCCTGCGTCTCTCTATGCCCTCCCTACCGCCCAGCGCCTCTCTATCCCCTCCCTTCCGCCATTCCACCCTACATCTCTCTCTCTTTATTCCCTCCTTACTGCCCAGCATCTCTATTGCCTTCTTACTGCCCTGCATCTCTCTATTCCCTCCCTACCTCCCAGCGCCTCTCTATCCCCTCCCTTCCGCCATGCGTTGCATTTAACCTCCATACCACCATGCGTCGCATTATCACCTCCCTACATTGATAAGCACCAGCCAAAATGTTGCCTAGGGCATCAAACTGGACAGGGCCGGCTCTGTCTACAAATTTCATACACTAATATTTCCTCTTGTTAGATCTTAATCTCTATGAACTTCTTTGTATAACTCCAGTCTCATATCTCTCCATTTATTGGTTCCCCCCTCATGCTTACTGATGAGCGTCTTCTAAATGCACAGTTGCCTGTTGACCATCTGTCCCTGCAGGCTAAAGAACAGTGTAGTATAAGTGTTCAATGTCAGGAACGAATTGTCACTTGCGGCATAAACATAAAGTAGTAGGGAAAGTGGTAACTTCAATGTATACAATTAAACTAGGAAAGCCTAGGATGGAAATTTGTTGGACATGGGGTACATGCAGAGAATATACCAGGCCCTTCACAATTAATAATATTTTTTATTCAAGTTTGAAAACTGACCCTAAAAGAGAACTAGCAAATTGATACTTCCTAAATATAATAATATCCCTGAGTTGATCAGCCCACATGATCAGTAACATGCTTTGGAGAGGACTCAAGGCTGTGGTTAAATTTGCTCCATCATAACAAGTACCACATGGAAACAATTCAAGGGGAATATATTAGTTTATGTTGTGACTTCTCAGAGTTGCCAGTAACGTCAGTGATTCTGCTCCACTCCAAAATACTCCATTACTCACTGACGTGAGGAAGTGAACTGTTACATGAAAGATCCAGTTGAGAACATAATGGGCCTGAATCGGCAATGGATCCAGTGGCAATGTCACATGCAGATGACCAAAGTTGCACTGTGAATGTGTCCCAATGGTTACTGCACGGAGATGTACAGTAGATCGAATTTGGACGTAAGGTTAATGCTGCTGTAATGTCATATGGGGCATCTAGAAAAAACATAGGGATTTCATTGACAGTGATTGCTTACAAGTAATGCTATGTTCAGATGGTGCATCTAAAGACATACCATCAAGGATTTGGTCACTGCAAGTGGGTGTCTCACTATAAAGATGCAGTGGCCACTGTAGCAAAGACACACATGCGATTAATTGTGTTCCTCAGAATTAAGAATAATGGACCAGAGTTGATGTCAATGTCAGACCCAGTGGAGCGATATTATACTGCTATTGATTAAGAACCACAAGCGCTGTGAGGAAGATTGATGGTTTTAACAATGTTCCTGATTCAGGTCCAGTCATTGTAAGGTGAAAGCCTCAATGTACCAATGTGTGGTACATTATGCATTCACAGAACGTGTACTGCACATATGCAGTATGGGTCATGTGCCATCAGATACATACACATCAGATTACATACACATGGACACTTAAAAAGTCCCAGAACCGTCTCTTTCTTAAATAGGTAGATCAAACTTAATTAAAATGACAACGTTAACACGCCTTTTATATAGCTTACAGTCCCTCCCCGTTCTATTAAGTAATTCAGACATCAACAAGATTAATGATATGCTATATTAATGCTATGTTCAGGAACTTCATATGGAGGGGGAAAAAAACCCGAATATCACTTATAAAACTACAACATCCAAAATTCAACGGTGGAATCAAGTTTCCACATATACAATTGTATAACTATGCGGCCCTGTTACGCTTTTTACGTGACTGGTTGCATAATGGGGAGACCTATGCTAATACAATTATTGAAAAACAATTTATATTAGATGGTAATTTTATATTTTTTCTTCACAAGTTTGAAGCTGAGATACCACAGTCTGTTAAGGCTAATCCACTGCTGTGGTCCACGTATAGATTGTGGCATAGATTAAGGCGTATTAAGAATCTAAATGCCCATCACTCTTTGTTCTTGACATTTATAGGTAACGGGAATTTCCAGCATGGGGAGGCCGCCTACCCTTTCACACTATTCAACTGTGAAGGCGTCGCTAACTTACATGACATCTGCGACCCTTCTTTGAGTAAAGTCCTATCCTTCCAACAAATATGCCAAAAATCCCCTGTACTGAACAGTTTTTCCCTCGCTTATTTTCAAATGAGTCACTTTGAAAAATCAGCCACCAAGAATTTCTCTGACAGAGATTGGTATAATGATCTTGATGGTATATTAATAGCTAACCCCACGACTGAAAAAGCTACTTTATCTCTATATATTATAACTATCTTAGACCACTGATCGTACATGCTAACTCTCGCTCAGGTATGAAGTTGTGGTTGCGAGACTTTCCCGATTTAACATGTGAAATACTGCTAAAGACTTTAGTGCACTCTAGCTGTCTGCTCCCTGCGGCACAATACCAAGAACTATTAAACCTATTTCATAGGGCCTGCTACTAACCCCATAGACAGTTCTTGGCAGGGATGCCATCTCCTGGCTCTTGTCCCCGATGTGGGGAAGCGGAGACAGGACTGTTACATTGTCTTTGGGCCTGCCCACTGACACGCCGCTTTTGGCTGCAAGTCCACAGGTTCACCCTAGAAAACGTAATAAACTACGTACCTTTTAACGCAGAGTGGGCTATATTTAGGATCATACCCACAGCTCAAAGGGTGGCTGGGGATGTAGGAAGTTGCTGTTGGCAGTACAGGCGGCTGCCTGTAAAACAATATTGCAGGAGTGGATATTCACACAGCCTCCCTCTCTCGCTCTTTTTAAGACCAAGTTCCCTCATATTTTCCAGATGGACTGGCTTGAAACAAGTTTGGATAAGGAAAAACTAACTCCTACATTTTTTTAAACTTGGGAAAGTTACATTGTGACCCTTCCTGTAGAATTTCGAAAGAGAATTGAATACACACTAAAGCATACAGAATGGTATGAGACAAGGAGGCTTCTGGGTGATCCCCCTATAGTTGTGAACTAACTGTTCCAGATATTTTGGGATTCTCTTGGGCTCCGGGCTCCCGGTCATTGTAAGAATACTTACTGCCATTGATGGTGTACTACTGTGGTCGTCATAATCTGACTATACTTGTTAAAGGTCTATCATAAATAACCACTCAAAATAAGTTTTAGGTAATTCCATATATGACTTTATTTTGAAGAAGAGTGTACACGCAATGTTCAAGTTATGTTAAATAGCAAGATAACTGTCTTTCTAATGCAATTGATTGTTGTACTACTGGAAAATTTTGTAATATTTTGAAAAACAACTTTTGATGTTATTGTCATGGATATATAATGCGATGCACAATAAAAGATGTTTAAAAAAAAATAAAAAAAGTCCCAGAACCACCCTTTTCCATGTCCATTATAATAGTTGCCAATTTTAAAAATATTTTCCAGGTACTATTACTGAGTTTGTATCTTAACGTAGGTTACATGCAACAGTTTTCCTGTGGATCTTGTAGCACGCTAATTCCCATCATGTTACATTTACTGACTTTATAATACTGATCTTTATTTAAAATACTTAAAAAATAATATCACATTATTTGGTATATAGAATAAGAAATGATGGTAGCACTTTAATGCAGCGTGAATAAAAAGAGCATATACTGTATACTGTGCGGTCAGTCAGACATGAAACGTTTCCATCAACAAATCTGTACAATTGGAAAATTAGAGACATCTGGAAACTTTTCTGTATTTCATATTTAAGTGACTTATATTTTAGTTAATAATCTTCTTCTTTAATATAATGCAGCAGTCATGATACATTTTTTAGTAGCAAATACTACATTTTCATTTGGTGCTGGTCATCACAGGTTTCCTAACCTGCTCCACGTTAAGACCTGTCATTTGATTCTGAATGACTAAGAAACCTGCCGGTCTTCCAGTAAATAGGGAAGAATGTCTGGATGTATAAGTGATGTGGCCAAGTGTTCTACTTCAGTCATCAGTTTCCTATATGGCTTGTTTTGACCTAATGGCAGCTAATTCTGAATCACGGTACATATAAACTAAAGTTGAAGCTATTAATTTTCCACTGTTGTGACAGAAGTGTTGCAGTAAAAAAGGAATTTCTTTTAAAACTCACATGACTTTAATATCTGTTTTGGCAATTGTAGAACTATATGGGAAAACTAACACTGTACAGGTTTTATAGTATGAAATGAGTAATTTGTAACTGTACCTTGCACATACATACTGCTATCTCTGCAAAAGTCTCCCGGGAGTTTATCTCCCTGAAATGTCCCCGTTGTCAATGTAAGAAAACTGTACAATGATTTTGTTTTACTTATTCTCTTGTTACATGAATATTTATTACAGAGAAATAGTTAACTAAGGAAAAAGAAAGGTATAAAGAAATGTAATAGGAATACAGTGCACCAAGTAAAAAAGTGTGAAATGATTGCCTAATTCTAAAATTCTGAATATTTTTATTTATTCTTATTTTAGAAATCAATCCATGAAATAGCCCAGAAATCTTACACAAAGGGCCTTATTCAGATCTGAGCTCAATACAAATTTGTTCTCAAAATGGGCAAAACCATGTGCACTGCAGGTGGGGCAGTACATGTAACATGTATAGAGAGAGTTAGATTTGTGTAAGTTATTTTGTTTCTGTGCAGGGTAAATACTGGCTGCATTATTTTTACACAGCAATTTAGATTTCAGTTTCAGCACACCCCAATCAAAATGTAACTCTCTCTGCACATGTTGCATCTGCCCCACCTGCAGTGCACATGGTTTTACCAATTTTCCAAACAAATTTGTACTGAGCTCAGATCTGAATAAGGCCCAAAATGAGGTTGTTGCACCAAACACAGCTGTTTTCCAATGAAAGTGTAATAACAAGCTGCTTACCAGGAAAGAAGAATGGCAATCCTATATAAATAAGACAGAAGAAAACCAGGTAGTGCTTTGTCAACCATTTAGCACAAAGTATACATTTTAAATAACTATTTAATAAAAATATGCAGTCTAAAGTGCTATATACAGAATAAGCTTGATGTTGGTCCAACCTTATAAAGATATCAGGTGTCCACGTGAATCTTGTTGAGTTAGGAGGGTCAATCCTTTGGCGGCCTTGCAGAACCAACAGTGCGGCCCGGATCAATAACATGGACACACTGGGCCTTATTTTGGTTCATTCTTTCTGACAAAATCCTTCTTAGATGGACAAAACCATGTGCACTGCAGGGGGGCAGATGTAACATGTGCAGAGAGAATTAGATTTGTGTGAGTAATTTTGTTTCTGTGCAGGGAAAATACTGACTGCTTTATTTTTACACTGCAATATAGATCTCACTTTGAAGTAAAACCCCACCCAAATCTAATTCTCTCTGCACAAGTAACACCTGCCCCACCTGCAGTGCACATGGTTTTGCCCATCTAAGAAGGATTTTGTCAGAAAGAATGAACCAAAATAAGGCCCACTGAGAGATGTAGTGGCTCCGTCCAAGGTCTACTGCATACCGCGGTTTGATGCATTTACGATAGCCACTAAACTCTAAAATTGAACCATCCTGAAATTAGACTGAACCTCAATGATGAGATGAAAGTAAAATCGTAAAATTAAATTGTCCTGTTTCAAGATGTCCAAACACGGTCAAATTGGTTGTAGTTACTTGAATTCTGAATATTTGCTGAAATCAAAAATATATGAGAAATTCCAGCTAACTTTAGAACCAGTTTGTCGAATCATTCAAAACTTTACAGACAGTTCAAGACTTTGGGGGCTATTTAGAAAGTATCTCAAAAGCAAAATCTAATGGGCAAAACCATGTGCACTGCAGGTGGGGCAGATGTAACATGTGCAGAGACAGATAGATTTGGGTGAGGTGTGTTTAAACTGAAATCTAAATTGCAGTGTCAAATTAAAGCATACAGTATTTACCCTGCACAGAAACAAAATAAATCACCCAAGGTGCATACACACGGTGCAATTTGGGTTTCCGGTATTGACTATATAGTCAAAATCTGATAAAACAATCGCACAGTGTATATACAGCCTGCAATGCCAATGTGCACCCCTGTAGGATCGGTATACAGTCTAGTGTTTTAATATAGCCAAAAGTTAAAGTAAATATGGTACTCTTTACCTAGAAGGGCGGGCATAGCGGGCATCGCATGTACCAAAAAACCGCATGCGATGCGACCGACGCGATGCGACCGACGCGATGACCACGATTTCCCATAGGGAACAATGTTAAATGTCCTAATTGACCCGATTTTCCATAGGGAACAATGTTAAAAGGCCCACAGAGGCCAAATAGGCACCCTGAAGTGTGAAATGGCCCCCCCAATTGTTAACGCCACCCCACGATCAACGTCAACCCGAAGCATGGCGAGCGCAGCGAGCCCGCGAGGGGCGGCGGTACGCGTCCTCCGACCTTTTCATACCCCCACTATCCACGTCGCCGTGGAGTTGAGAATAGAAAGTGTGGCGAGCGCAGCGAGCCACCGAGCCCGAAGCGTGGCGAGCGCAGCGAGGGGACGCGGACACCTGTGAAGCCCGCGAGGGGACGCGGATACCTGTAAAGGTGTCCGCGTCCCCTCGCGGGGCGCGCTGCGCTCGCCACGCTTCGGGCTCGGTGGCTCGCTGCGCTCGCCAAACTTTCTATTCTCATCTCCACACCGACGTGGATAGTGGGGGTATGAAAAGGTCGTAGGACGCGTACCGCCGCCCCTCGCGGGCTCGCTGCGCTCGCCACGCTTCGGGTTGACGTTGATCGTGGGGTGGCGTTAACAATTGGGAGGCCCATTTCACACTTCAGGGTGCCTATTTGGCCTCTGTGGGCCATTTAACATTGTTCCCTATGGAAAATCGGGTCAATTGGGACATTTAACATTGTTTCCTATGGGAAATTGCAGTCATAGCGTCGGTCGCATCGCATGCGAATTTTTGGTCGCATGCAATGCGACCAACGCGATTTTTTTTCCTTACGATGCCCACGATCAAAATCGTGGGCGCCCTTCTAGGTAAAGAGTACCGTAAATATAGTAAATATGGTATGGTTCTGGGTTTGAGGAAGTTCAAGGGAACTCACACAGTTAAAATCGTACATAGCCAAAATCTCACGTATATATGCACCTTAACTCCCTATGCACGTTACATTTGCCCCACCTGCAGTGAACATAATTTTGCTCATTAGAGAAAGATTTTGAGATCCTTAATAACCCTCTCTGTTCTAGTTAAAGCAACACAAACTAAAAATACTACAACTACGATAGTGTCTGACCACTATCACTCCTGGCGCTTAGGGATATTTATTCAATACAATACAATTGCAAGTAAATTATATAATATGTATCACCTGCTGCAAGTGGCCCATAGGATTTGATAAAAATCCTGACATACAGACAAAAGGATAAAACATTGTGGTTACAGCAACTGGTGCATAGAAATAAAATGAAGAAAAAAAGGGCCCACCAGGGGAATGTAGCTGTAGTGGCCCATGTTTAGGGTTGTGGTCAGCTGCCACAGAGGCTTGGCTAAACATTAGAAGAGTGCATGGTCTGGGTCAAATAGATATTGTAGATACTGCTAGTCCATGCATGATAATGTACCAGATTAATAACAACAATGCACTCAACACAGTACTGTACAGCAGTGGAGTAACTACGGAGGGTGCAGGGGGTGCAACTGCTATGGGGCCCGGGGCTTGGGGGGACCCGAGGGCCCAGCAGGCAATCCCCTGCACCCTTTTGCATTAATATACTTTTGTTTAAATTGATGATGTAGCAGCCGTGACGCCGAGTTCGGGGCTGGTAGGGAAGGAGGCTGAATATAGACAGAGTCGGCACTCGGCAGTGCCGCAGCTGCCTACTCTGGTTTCTATTTGCCGGGGCTTGTGCAGTCAGCCCTGTACACAGTGTACAGTCCTGGCACGAGTGTCTCCTGCTCCCCCAAGCATCGCGCCGCACAGCCAGCGGAAGAAGTGGAATCGGGACAACTGCATCAACAGGTAGAGGGAGGCTGGCGGTGGCAAGTGCCGGGGTAGTAACACACCGTATTCAAAAGCAGCGGCATGGTGAATCACAGGCTGCTTCCCTCGGCTGCTGATGGCCCCCTTCTCCCGCTCTCCAGCTTGTGTATGCAGGTGTGTGCAGAGCCTGTCCCACGTCATGCTGCACAACTGATTCCTCCACTGTACCAGCAGAGCCTGACCCCCTGTTGATGTCCTGCAGTTTTCTTCTGTCTTTCTCCATCTTCTGTCTCCCTAACACTCTCTCTTGCTCCCCTCTCTCTATCTATCTATCTGACAGTCTCTCTCCCTCTCTCTTTCTCTCTCTCTCTCTCCGGGGGGGTGGGGGGGGGGCCTTTCAAGATGTTGCTATGGGGCCCACCAAGATCTAGTTACGCCTCTGCTGTACAGTATGAGTTAACCTATGTATAATGTAAATGCACAGGCTAAAACCTGATCCCTAAAGGAGGACGTGGGCCCCCAGGCAATGGGGAACACAGGGGGTTCACCTACTCCCTTGTGAGGCAGCCGAACTCTGTAGGGACCACAGTAAATATCAGAGATATCTGCTGCAATCCCTGCTTCATAGATAGATAATAAATATTGGCAGTTACCCCCACAAATGGCTGTTTTAGGGGGAATAAGTTGAAAATTATTATTGATAAATAGGCCTTTGTACGGGCTGTACTAATATCCACAGCATATACTGAGCTCATACCAGAGACAAGAACAAAAACTGTACAAAAAAATCTGTACAAAGGATAATTATAAATGACTAAATGACTTGGAAGTTTAAGTGCATGTTATAATTGTGAAAGACGTATTACCAGCAATTATTGTTTTTACGTGGCCTCAAAACTATTTAAAGACATTCCTATTGATTAACAAACAGTTACCACCTAAAATCAAAGCAAAAACAAAAAAGGTAAACAACTATCACAAAGGTTATTTATTTGTGAGTGTTTATCTCATTTAACGAGGCCGTCAAGATCAATCATGTTTAATATCAGATGACACATTATAGTGTTTTGTTGTTTTAAAAACACTCCCTTTATTTTGGAAAAATTTCAAAATATAATAAACCAAAAGCAAGACATAAGTTACACCAAGAATGCAGAAATAATGTATTACATGTAACAAATACAACACAGCTAAAAGAACCAGATTGACCCTTTACAAGGTACACCTTTCTAGTTCAGGGTAGTACCCCCTTTGCCTGAATTATTTTTGGCATGGTTTCAGCAATATTCCAGAGAGATTCTGGGAATTTGTTGGCTACACCTTCGTGGTGTGAATCTCTCACTACTCCGCATCCCACAGGTGCTTTATTGGACTGAGATCTGGTGACTGTTGAAACCACTGGATTACACTGAACTAATTGTCCTGTCAGAGGAACCAGCTTGGATCCACAAACAGGACATTGTGACTGATTCAGATGTAGTTGGAATGGCTATCACTTCGGCTTACATGGAAGCTACAGTAATAGCACTAATATGTTAATGCAGCAGGAAGTGTCACATCCTAGGACACAGCATCGGATCATCAGTGACACCAGTGAGTCGCAGATGATCCATGGGGTCTTGCAAAAGACAAGGAAATCTCTATCTTCTGAAGAAGAGCCTGGCTTTGTCATGCATTGACAACGGCGTTAATGCATCTCCATTTTGGGGAGAGGACACAATTGCTGTCCCTCCCCACCCCCAGATGGTAGCAGACTGTCAATCATTGGCTGGAGGAGTAGGGCTGGGTTTCATGACCTTATTCCGACCCTGACCAGGAAGTGCGGAAACTGCTATTTGGTGATTTCCGCAGAAGATCACCGAATAGCAGTTTCTGCACTTCTCCATCAGGGTCTGAATTAGGTACACATAGGAGCGTACATATGCAAGCATTGAAACGTAAATCACAGGAGATCCCAGTTTCAGAGCTGTCCGAGGGCAGTGATGATGCAAAAGGGAAGGGGGGCGGCGACCGACCGTTTTGTGGGAACGGTGAGTATTACGCAGGCTTGTCCAGACTACTCAGGTGTGAATCAGGCCTACAGTATACAAGAAAACACAAGAATTTGTTTCTGCAAGCTAAATGGATTTCCTTCATGGATTTATTTGTGTTTTGTTTTCAGCTGTTACACATACAGAAATTATAGAAATGTTCAATATTAATACAACTGTTGTGAAAAATACTCTCATTCCAATGAATAATAATTCTCTTTTTTTTTCAATTATAACAATTTCACCGGATAACATTCTCTGTTCATCTGTCTGTGTATCAGGCTGTTGCAACATGGGGAGAGGTGTGTATATAGAGTGCACTGAGTAATACTGCCTTTATGCTTTTATGTTTTCAGTGGTTTGTTGCTTATGTTTATATAATCTTGTAATAGTGAAGATCAAAGTGAGATCAGAACTAGAATCAAACACATCAAAGTCAACTACTATCTAGGTGAAAAAGCATTGCCAGTAGGTGACAGCTATCATACACGTTTGATGTGTTCGCATGTATTCTTTCTTCCCCCACACTGTGTTGTTTGTGTTGGATGTACAATATATTACCCCAATAGAAAGTGACAACTCCCTTATCATATTTTTTTCAATACATTTAACAAAGAAGTCTTTGCTAAGATATAGGAAATAACAATCACTGCCTACACTAAAACTGTGGGAGCAATTGCTTTATTTGTAGGCTACTCCCTTGGCAGAGCATTGACATTATTGCACATGATATTACTTTGTGAAACTCTGGTTATTCTGTGTGTATGTATATGTATGTGTGTGTGTGTGTGTGTGTGTATGTATATATATCCCTATATATATATATATATATATATATATATATATATATATATATATATATATATATATATATATATATATATATATATATATATAATGGGAAATTAATTAGGGTGCCTGTTATCAAAGGTGACAATACAATGACTACTTTGCTAAAGATGAATTACATTTTTACCATATGGTAGGGGCTTGTGTCTTCTGCACAAGCCCCATATTCCCAGAATTCTCTTCCGAGGTGAAATGTGGGGTTAGGGGGCCTGTGGAAACAACACTTATTCATATTTAGTCAGGATGATGGAGGGTTATGGGGGCAGGGAGGTAAGCATTGTTATTGTGAGCAATGGCATCCTGACCGATGGTCATACGTATGTATATCCCATACCGCATGTGTTATACACACACAACTGTGGTACATATAGAACAGAAATCCACTATTGTCTAACAGCAAGAGGTGTATCTATTGTCCCCATGTTCAGTGGCCAGCAGAAATAAATGTCTCCTGTGTTTCTTCCTCTGCTTAGCAGGAGTTCTTTAACAACTTTATGAAGCACATTTTGGGTGACATTTAATGGGATGCGATTTTAAGTAGGGTTCTGAATCAGGAATTTTTACAAATAAATCGACTATTTAATGGGACGAGAATTTGCGGGTGAAAAGTGTGATATGGTGCGATTTTAGTCGTGATGTGCAAATTTGTGGACATGTGCGATTTTGGAGACATAATAATGTTTGTTTTTTGTTACCAAAAAATGGTGTGGGGTCCCCCCTCCTGAGCATAACCAGCTCCGGGCTCAAAGAACCGATCCTGGTTTTAGAAATTATGGGGAGCAAAAATATAGGGTATCCTCAGGGTTTCTACAACCAGCACCAGGCTCAAGGGCCAGTCCTGGTTCCCAAAATAAGTGGGACAAAACTAGTAAGGGGCTGATATTTGTGTAAAAAATAGAAAAAACTATTGTGTTTTGTTGTAGAACTATGAGACCCAGCAAGCCTGCACCTTATGCAGAGACTTGTAGAACCACAAGTCCCAGCATGTGGGGCATTAAAGGTCCCACAGGGACTTGTAGTTCAACAACAGTAAAAATAGTAAAATAACACATGGACACATATGAACAGTAAAACTTTATTACATACTACAATCATCCACTCGCATATTAACAATGGGTCCACCGATGGCCTGTCCTCTTGTCCATTTAAGTTCCTGTGGAAAAAAAATCATACTCACCCACTGTCTTATGTGCTTCTCCGGCTCCCCATGAATGCCGTTCACACAAGCCGAGCTTCTGTTTACATCCATGGCTCCGCCCACAGACCGGGAGTTAGGCCCACCCACCAGCCAATCATAATTGGGCATCGGGATTAAATAAACACAACACTCAGAAATGATGATTGTGTGCTAACAGTGGTCACTTCTGTCAGAAAGCCAGGAGAGCCCCCTTCTTTCTGACTCTGGGCCAGATTCTCTAAGCTTCAAAAGTGATCAAATCCAGAGTGATAAACAGCCAGCCAATCAGCTCCTACCTGCCATGTCACAGACTGTGTTTGAAAAATGTCAGGAAGGAGCTGATTGGCTGGCTGTTTATCACTCTCCATTTTATCACTTTTGAAGTTTAGAGAATCTGGCCCAGAGTCTCTGATATTCTGGGAGAATTAGTAAGTATGTAACAGCAGCAAGCAGCCATTCCCAAGATGTTTGCTAGTGCTGATGACTGCTATCACCATCATTGTGTATGTGTACCTTACTTCTAACACCTGCAGAAAACGCTACAGTCATATTGTATACGCTCTGCATGTGTTTGCAATTGCACATACTGTACATGAGCTTACTGTCCATGGCCTTTGTTGGAACGCCTCTTCCCATCCCAGTCTCAAGTCTCCAGGCACAGGTGGCAGTGGGCATAAGTGCCACAATTACACGCATCTGCATCTCTGAGGTATGGCATTGTTAGATTTCACTTTATCAATTACATTTTTCATCATGGAGTTAAAAAAAAAATCATTAGAAGATGGTGACTAAAGGCTGCCTGCTCTGTCAGTGTGGGCGATATAAATTATGAAATGAATAAGGACATCAACAGGAACAAGTTAGTGAATAAAATACATGTTTACAAATTGTGGCTTGTTTCTCTTGAAACGGTTACAGTAAAAGATCATTGGGGGTTATTCTAGTCCACATGTCTTCAACCTGTGGCCCTCCAGATGTTGTGGAACTACATTTCCCAGCATGCCCTGACAGTTTTGGCATGCTCTTATAGGAAAAAATGTGGCAATGCATGTTGGAACATGTAGTTTCACAACATCTGGAGGGCCATAGGTTGAAGACCCATGTTTCTAGTCCATTCTTTCTGACAAAATCCTTCTTAGATGGACAAAACCATGTGCACTGCGGGTGGGGCAGATGTAACTTGTGCAGAGAGAATTAGATTTGGGTGGGGTTTTTCTTCAAAGTGAGATCTATATTGAAGTGTAAAAATAATGCAGCCAGTATTTACCCTGCAAAGAAACAAAATAACTCACCCAAATCTAATTCTCTCTGCACATGTTACATCTGCCCCCCTGCAGTGCACATGGTTTTGTCCATCTAAGAAGGATTTGGTCAGAAAGAATGAACTAGAATAAACCCCATTGTTCTAGCAATAAAGTGACATGTCTGTTTTTTCTTACATTTTTGTTTTCCGTAATCGAACCGAAATGGTTTTAGTTTCTTTCTTACTGGGAAGTCCCCACCCCCCAAAAAAATCACACTTTCACTCTGTCAAACTGAATCTGTCAAATCATTTGTGCTTTCTCTGTTATCAAATTACTGTATATTATGCTTAAAGCATTCATTAACCACTGCTCTGCTCTGCAAAGCAGCGGTGACAGTTACCCTCCAGCCTCCCCTCTGCTCGCAGCATACTGCATCCTGTGGGTGGGGCAGTGTGACAAGGCCCAGAAATCGGAGCAGTTATGAGGTATGCACACATTCAGTGCCTTCAGACCTGATCGCAGGACACATTTTTTTCTCAAAATGGGTAAAACCAGGTGAGGCAGATGTAAAATGTGCAGAGAGAGAGTTAGATTTGAGTGGGGTGTATTCAAACTGAGATATGAATTGCAGTGTAAAAATAGAGGGGCCAGTATTACCCTGCACAGAAACAAAATAACCCAAATCTAACTCTCTCTGCACATGTTACATCTGCCCCACCTGCAGTTCAGCATGGTTTTGCCCATTTTGAGAACAATTTTTTCCTGCGATCAAGTCTTAATTAGGTCCATAAAAAAGTCTCAGGAGACAAGCAACCTCTATATTAATGTGTGCATCAGGTACTTTTATGAGTCTTCTATAGAGACAATAATGTGCAAAAAGCTCACACATCACATTGTATATTGATTTTGTGCAGGATACAAACCAGGGACCTGTATCCTCTACATTGTTGGATCCCAAAATTAATTTGAAAATGTTAATATATAACATTATCCCCCACCATGCAATGTAATAGTACTTTTTTTGGTACTTTTATCTAACTAGGTATGGTGAGTGCTTGGAAAACTTTGCTTATTCAGTGGATGGAGGAAATGTATTAGGCTGCGCGATGAAGACATAGGTGAAATTCTGGTGAGACTGCCCGGATGAACAGTATTTAAAGCGGCAAACAAAAGCAAAACTACCTGATTTTGCACTTTAAATGATTACCACTTTAAAAAAATGGTCAAACTGGCCAGATTCTCACTGCAGGCAATTACATCTTCTCCTATGTGTTCATAGATGTGTAATTATATTGTAGTGGGTTATTCTGATTCACTCGGAAAGGCACAATCACTCTCTAATGGACAAAACCATGTGCATTGCAGGTGGGGCTGATGTAACATGTACAGAGAGAGTTAGATTTGGCTGGGTTTTTACTTCAAACTGATATCTACAGTATCAAAGATTCTATCGAGACTATGTACAGTAAAATGTTTTTAATGTGTTTTTATGTGAATGGCAATCTCAAACTTTGAATTTTGAAGAATGTAACTCAGTAAATTTACAATAAAATGTACCAATTGTAGTTCAAATAGACATTTTATAATTTTTTATAAATCTGTTAAACGTGAAACTAAAATTTTCTTCTAACCAGGCCTGTACTTTAGCACAAATAACATAGAGAGCTCTCCTGAGCAACTCACAGGGGAAAAGCCACTCAGTACAAGACTACAGGGGTTATTCTGATTCACTCAGAAAGGCACAATCACTCTCTAATGGACAAAACCATGTGCACTGCAGGTGGGGCTGATGTAACATGTGCAGAGTGAGTTAGATTTGGGTGTTTTATTGTTTCTGTGCAGGGTAAATACTGGCTGCTATATTTTTACACTGCAATATACTGTATGTTTAAGAGAAAGTATCTCACGCCACTAAATGCTGCCATGATACGTATGGTAAGTCACGTTGTAGTTCTGTCTGATTTCACAATACATACAGAAGGGAAGAAGAAACTCTGTGACTGCAAGCACACAGCTATGTATAGTCTCTTACTTCTCGCCCGAAGGAAACACATCAGCCAGACTACTAATGGAACTAATTGTTTACTTCAAATTAGTCAGAGAAAGACTTGCGTGTGCAGGCATGATTTACAGATCATTTCACTTTTCAAAAACGGCCTAGTCTTAAAATGACAGAGCATAAACATGAGTGCAGAGTAAGGCGCGAGAGACTTTATACTTAATTGTTTGCTCAATTGCAAATCCCAATTGATAGAAGGATGATATAGCGTTATTTATCAGATCCTGTAGTACGTCTTGTTTATTGCTTTCTTTTATGTTGAGCACTATTTACGTGACTCAGCGATGATCTGGTAAGGAGTCACTACATAGCTTCAAGACTTGGAGCTCCAAGAGGAACTGCCATAGTCACTGACTAGTTTTACAGGAGAACTAGTTTGCCTGTCACAGTCATTACTCACCTATATCTACAAGCCCAGTGGTAGGGAAAAGCAACCATTAAAATAGTGGGTAGTATTTTAGTCATGATCAAATATACATTTATGAGCTTACTTAATGGATCCCATGCGCACATAAGATTCCACTACAGCAATGCTTTATTGAAGAGAAAATTGCATTCTGGGGGATCGGCACAATGCACTTTACTTCAGAACAAACATTTTTCTACTGGTGAGGGTCTGACGTTGAAGACATGCTTTAGAAGAGAATATACTTGCCACCAATAGTTGTGCTAAGGGCTTGAGATGAGTCCCATACTGTATGATATAGAAAATGTTGATAGATAATATTTGGTATTTTCTTAACAACTGTCTGCTTAAACTAAAAATCTAAATTATTTTAAGACAATTATGGATATATTTACTAAAGTGTAGGTTTTTAGATGTGGAGATGTTTTGGCAGAATAGTTGCCAAAACTATTGGAGACAATAGTTTTGGCAACTATTCTGCCAAAATCATATTTTTCACAATAGTTTTAACCAATAACATTCCCAGCTGTTTCCCGAAACCTTCTGTCACCACTACCATAGAGTGTGCACTGAGATACCTCAAATTACATTTGGTGACTGTACTGAGAAATATTATCATGTTACTATGCAGCTAGTCCGCCAAATCCATGATAGAAGGGGTTGACTCAATAGGAAGTAGGGTTACAATACATTGTCCCCAGACATGATGTCAGAGGTCATGCTGTGCAGTCTGCCAGCAACCCGTCTCCCTCCCACCGCAACGCCTGGCTCCCACACGCCAGAACCACCTGGTTCCCACTGCACCACCTGGCCCACACCACATTGCCTGTCTCCAGCCCGCCATACTGCCCTGTCTGGCTCTGGCCGGAAACACCACTGACCACAAAAAGCTTATGGTTAAATAAAACTGCAGGGTGACACGTTTGGGGGAGATAGGGGAATAAAAGTTTTACATGACAAACTCAATCCACCTATAGATTGTAAGCTTGTTCCTACCTCCATGTCTGTCTGTTGTCAACCAGTTTGTTCTATCACTGTCTACTATTGTAAAGCGCAATGAAATATGCTGTGCTATATAAGAAACTGTAAATAAATAAATTGATAAATCCTGGGTATCCTGGGAATCCAGGTATTAAGCATTTTTCAATGCCGAATCCGGGATTGAAAAAATGCCCCGGGATTGGCACCCCTACTTGCCTACTTTTGAAAACTAGTTTCAGGTAGATTATAGTTGGTAGTATAACTCTGCACAGTGCCCCATTGAGGGGTGTGTGTCATGCTCCACTTAAAGGGCGTGTCTAGTTCCATATATGAAGAGATTGTGAAAAGAAATTGTGAACGTGGCACCTAGAAAAGTGGGTGTGTACTGCTACATCTGAGAGGAATCTTTTATTATAACTTACATCCAAATGTAGATGAGCCCCAAAGCAGTTAGTAAGAGATATTATACTTGCTAAAGTGCTGGGAAATGGTGCTGATGATTCAATGTAAATTTATCTATCTCTCATTCCATTTTCACCCCAAAATGTAATGTGAGCTAGGTGAAATGAGGGAGATTGCTAGGCTAATGAGGGAGAGCGGGAGATTGCTGTTATTTCGAGGAGTCTCCTGTTGAATGCAGGAGGGCAGGCAACTATGCCCTAATTGGGAATGTGGTGCTTAATTATGATGTTAGAGTACAGCACTGCTTTTTTGGTTGGGGGGTTGAGGATGAGCATGTAAGGTAATGTGACTTTACAGGGTACATTTTCAGCTGAACCTGGTTGGAAATGGATTTCTGTCTGTGAAATGGTGAGAGGACAATGGAGAGCCGAGGGGGAAGAGGTAAGGACTGTGCCTCTCAAATAGTTGGGGGGGGGGGGGGGGGGGTTGTGAACTGCCCCCCCTATTCTAGCCTCTATGCACATATGCATATACAACATTCAGCCGCACCACTTAAACTAAAATTGCCATCTCTTTCTATCTCAGTAGCTCATCATCTACCGATGGGGATGCCTGGTGTAGAGAGGTGAATAGGGCAGTTTGTGTTATTCTATGAGCCCTGCTGGTTTTAGGAAACTTAGAAGCATTGTACTCTTGGTCATAGTACAATAAATACCACTTCACGCAGTTTAGGGGTTAACATATGCTTGCTGTATTAGGCAGGAAATATTGTAGCCAGTTGTATTTATCTTATTGGTAGATCTAATAATGTGTACAAGTACCATATTAGTCACTGCTAAACCCCCAAACACGTATACGTTTGTATAAAGGATGACAAACACAATTTCAGTTTCCATCTCATGCACAGAACAGTTCTGCAGTTCTACATTCACCAAAGTTATGTTTTATTACAATGCTTTCATTTTGACATGTGTAAGACCCGCGCAATAATTGTCACACTTTTCACAATTGCACACTTCAGATCCCAAAGAGCAGCAGTCCTTCAGTTATTTCATAGATTTGATGGGAAATTGGAGCTAAAATATTACACTAGTCACTGCTCAGCAAGACATTATTATGTGGAGGCTCAAATATTACGTTACACATGATGTAAATATTTTGTTATTTAACATCAAACACTTACATAACCATTTACACAATTATATATGTCCTAATGTCAGGTGATTCTTGTTATAATCTAGATTTCAGTGCTTAAAGACTATACTCATAAAGTTTTGCTTCCTTGGTCTCAAATTCCAGATCTTCCAGTCAACAATTGCATCATTGACACAACAAGGTAAAACAGTTCATGCTTTTTTTTATTTTAAATGTATGCATTGAATAAAAGGAGAATTATTCAGATTAAATATTTATATATAAATGACTAAAACATACAGTGTACCCCTGACACCAGGCACGCCCCCCCCCCCCCCCCCCCCATCTCCCCTGTACATAGTGGTCACACGGCTTGCTTTATTGTACCCATTAACATAGTAGTTTGAATACATTAAGTTGCCATGGCCTGCTGTATGTACCCTTTGGTTCTAGGTATATTCACATTTTATTAAACCAATCATGCAGGCCGGGCTGACCTTATATTTAAGGCTGCAGGAGAAAACCCTGCATTTTATAGGTGTCCCCATAAAAACGCTGGGCATTCCCCTGGGAACGTAGGTGGGTCAATGCCTGCTCAGGGCGGGTGACTGATATCACATGTGGTCAGCAACCGCCCCCTTTTTGGCGATCTGCGGCAGAAATAAAAGTCCTTTTACACTGATTTCTTACCGAAGGGGAGAGAAATCATTCGATGGTCAGCAACCATGGCATGATTTTTCTCCCTTCCGACCGCATGAGAGGGGAATGTGTTCTTGTACATATTCTCTCGCATGCTAGCAAGGGGATGCGGGTGGCGTGGGCGGCAGTCTAGCGACCAGGTCTGAATCAGGCCCATAGTGTGTGTGTTAAAAATAAATGAGTTGCTTGGAAACTGTCTTGTTATATTTCACATTCTTTTTCTGTTCCATGTTGGCAATGTCGGTGCCTTTGTATTTTTTTATATATCATCCAAAATATATTGAAAACTACTTTGTCAGTCACTAACCATTGCTATCACTCACTATCTTCAACAGAGATCAGTACCAGATGGGTGTCACATGAGAATTTAATGAGGCTGCTGCTGTGCCTGCTTGGTATTCCTCCGGCTCCTCGGTAGCTTAATCTGTGCCTGGGCAGCCCTGCCTCCGTCATCCATGAATACTGTGTGCAGCACTGTCAGTGTGTCACCACTCACACTTGGGGTACACTTGCAGTAAATGAAAAATGTGTTAAAATCCTTGTTATCTGGGTTTTTACTGCGTTTTGGTATGCAGGAAAACTCGCACAACCGGGTTTTCACTGTGGGGAATATCGCCAGCTAAAGCTGGTGATACTCTATAGGTGCCCATGGGCTTCATACCGCATCCACGCCGCCCACATGGACCCCCACCACCCCCCTCTCACCATTGTCCGGGCAGCTTCCTGCTGTGCTGCCCAGACCATTGACTTCCTTCTCCAAAGCACCTTCTGGGTGCAGGGAGGAAGAGGCGGAGCCCTGCAGCAGCAACTGGGGACAGAGGGAGAGGGAGACCCGCTCAACCCCACTGGCTGCTTCACAAAGGGCAGCTCTTATGGCAAGAACTGCCCTTTGCGATACTAATATGGGTACTTGTGTATTATCACGGCGCCCCCGATTTCAATCGCAGGTCATTGTACAACCAAAAAGAGTCGCACATGCACCCAGATGCCTAATTCCTATGTTAAATGCCCCCCAGACCCGATTTTAGATTGTACACCCACCCTGATGGGTAATGGCTATGTTAAATGCCCCCCCCCCCCATTTTTAACACCAGCCCACTATCAATGCCAACCCGAAGTGTGGCGAGCGCAGCGAGCCCACGAGGGGCGGCGGTACACGTCCTCCGACCTTTTCATACCCCCACTATCCACGTTGGCGTGGAGTTGATTTTATATAGTGTGGTGAGCGCAGCGAGCCACCGACCCCGAAGCGTGGCGAGCGCACGCGTAATACTTGCGCTCGCCACACTATATAGAATCAACTCCACACCGACGTGGATAGTGGGGGTATTAAAAGGTCGGAGGACGCGTACCGGCGCCCCTCGCGACGCAATATTAAAATTGTACACTCTGCCCGGGAAAAGCCTCAAATCGGTCCCATCGCATACCTTAATTAGTGGTATGCGATGTGATGGGCGCCGTGATAATACACAAGAACCCTAATATGTTAGAGCATATGCGATTAGTGTTATTGCAGTAACTGGCGGAGGGGGGAAGTAAGGGGCGGCGGATGATAATGCATCCCACCCTGATCCTGTGCTACTGGTCAGCTAAGGTGTAGCCAAGCTGATCATTGTCCTTTACTTGATCCCTCAGGTTCAGCACTGAACTGCTGCTGAACATTCACATTGCAGCTTCCCTCTGGTGCCCACCTCCCTCCATCTCCCAGGGCACATCTAGTTTACCCAAAGACTTTATTATAAACCCAGACAGTTTAAAAAATGGTTTAACTAGAGAGTTTTGAATGGGGAGAGGTTTGGGGGATCACTATGGCATACCTCCCAACATGACCCATTCCTGGAGAGACAACATGCTCTGTTCCTGGACTTGCTTGCCAGTGGCAGAGCTGGGCTACAGCACAATACAAAATAGGGGAACTACATAGAGTAGCAAAGCATCAATTCAAGCAATCATAGCATCAGTAAATGACTATAACACCACGGACTGTGTAGGACAAATAACAGGGCACAGGCTACTCGCTGAATGTGAAGAAGACAATCCCGTATGCATGTTATCTTTTTACTTACATTCTTCTAAAATCCTGTAAACCCAGAAACGGATCACAGGAGAATAATTACTTACCTATTCACATACTTGTTTTTTCACAGTAAGAGACACAATGAGGTAAGCAAGACTGAGCTTGCAAGACCAGCCATTATTACTGTATGTCTTATGTCTACAATAATAATGTCTGCATTATGTTTTGACTCTTTAATCAGAGGAGATGATGGGAGGGTGATCAGAAGCTGAGAAGATGCTGATAGCATCGAGCAATTCTTTAAGATATAAAATAAAATGGCTTAATGGCTTTTTTACCAAATGAAAATAGTTATTTTTATGGTACTCTTTACCTAGAAGGGCGCCCGTCGTGGTGATCGCGGGTACATTTATGTCTGGCCGCGACGCGACCGACGCGATGCCCGCGATTTCCCATTGAAACCCATGTTAAACATGGAAATCGCGTCGGTCGCGTCGCGGCCGTCCATAAATGTACCCGCGATGCCCGCGACGCGATGCACCCGATTTCCCATAGGAATCAATGTTAAATGTCCCGACCGACGCGATTTTACTGTTAAATGGCTCAATGGACCCGATTTGGCCATAGGAATCAATGTTAAATGGGCCACAGAGCCCTAATAGGCACAATTAACCCAAAAATGTCCCCCTACATTTTTAACGCCACCCCACGATCCACGGCAACCCGAAGCGTGGCGAGCGCAGCGAGCCCGCGAGGGGCGGCGGTACGCGTCCTCCGACCTTTTCATGCCCTACTATCCACTAGGGCGTGGAGTGAGAATAGAATAGTGTGGCGAGCGCAGCGAGCCACCGAGCCCGAAGCGTGGCGAGCGCAGCGAGCCCCGCGAGGGGACGCGGATACCTTCACAGTTATACGCGTCCCCTCGCGGCCTTCACAGGTGTCTGTGGCGACGCGGACACCTGTGAAGCCCGCGAGGGGACGCGTTTACCTGTGAAGGTATCCGCGTCCCCTCGCGGGGCTCGCTGCGCTCGCCACGCTTCGGGCTCGGTGGCTCGCTGCGCTCGCCACACTATTCTATTCTCACTCCACGCCCTAGTGGATAGTAGGGCATGAAAAGGTCGGAGGACGCGTACCGCCGCCCCTCGCGGGCTCGCTGCGCTCGCCACGCTTCGGGTTGGCGTGGATCGTGGGGTGGCGTTAAAAATTTAGGGGGACATTTAAGGGTTAATTGTGGCTATTTGGGCTCTGTAGCCCATTTAACATTGAATCCTATGGCCAAATCGCGGGCATTGAGGCATTTTACATGAAAATCGCGCTCAATCAGCCTTTTTAACATTGTTCCCTATGGGAAAATGCGGTCATCGCGGGTAGCAGATTTTTATGTACCCGCGATTTACCCGCGATGCCCGCGATGACCGCGATTTTTACCCCCGACGCCCGCGATTTCAATCGCTGGCGCCCTTCTAGGTAAAGAGTACCATTTTTATTTCTTTCTTTCATATTTTAATTTGTTCAATCAACCAGGGAAAAAATAAAACATAAAAATAAACACCAATATGATTATTTGATAGTGAGGATTTTGTGGTAAGAGTGCTAAATGGTTAAAATAAAATGAATAAAGATAAATTATGTTTAAATGAAATAAAGTAAATAAAGTAAGTGGTGAGTGAACACCTGTAAATGTAATTGTAATTTTGGAGAATATAATCAGCTGACTTCCATTTTTAAAGTATAAATAAAGAGGCTGTTTTTATAGCCAGTTATCCTTGAAAAAAGTGCCTTATAGGCACGAAACGCATTGGACAAAGTCCCAGCACCCACCCCACCAGCCACCTTCCATCACCGGCGCTCAGTGGACACGGACATCGCGGTGACCTCACCCACATCCAAGCCACAGCATAACATCATCTGAGCGGACTGCCACTCGGGCTGAGGAATACCGCTACCAACTAGCAGGGTAAGAGAGGGAGAGCTGGAACTGGGACATTACATTCTCCAAAAGGAGCGTAAACAATTTTACTAACCCAATTACTTTTACATGTGTTCACTCATCACTTACTTTATTTATTTTATTTCATTTAAACTTCTTTTATCTTAATTCATTTTATTTTAACCATTTAGTGCTCTTACCACAAAATCCTCACTATTAAAACCAAAATTAGAGCTGCTGATATATCTGATATCTGCATTGCTTCCGATGTGATTCACAATGCATCATAAAAAAAACCTGGACTGGATCTTTGACATTACCTTCATGCAGAAGTATGCCCTCTCTGAAACACTATACATATATATGCAGGTTCTCACCATCACCTTGATAAAAAAGCCTGCGGGCTTTGAAACGTCGGTTTAAACACTGTCTGCTATGTCCTAGGCATGAAAGGCACAAAGTCCCAATTTATTCGGACTGCAGCTCCCTCATAGAAAGGATTGCTGGGATCCTCAGGAATAAAAGATGTCTTTGAGAAATAGAAGAACAGAGGGGCACTCCATAGTGCATAAAAACAGTTTTAATTCATAAAAGCACACAGCACAGGGATAACAAGCCAATGGTTGCTCGTACCAAGGTTTACATCAGTGTGGGCTGGATACCACAAGGTTTAATCATGTATAAGTTACCAAGCCAGGCAGGTCCAACCTTAGTCCGGGGCACAGACAGGAACTCAAAGCCCAAGCTGCTCTCCCCTCCAGGGGTTACACAGCGTGCCGGGATCCTTTGCGGGAACATACAGCCGGAGGACGGCCTGGGCAGCAGACAGTGAGCGTCACCGTAGCCACGCCCCAATGCGTTTCGTGGAAGACATCCACTCAGGGGCCGTCTGATATACACATATATACATACATACATACATACATACATACACATACATACATACATACAAATAGTCCAAATGCAAAGTCCCACAATAATTCATTTGATTGTGCAGTGTGGTGTCCATAGTGACGCTAAGAGCTGTTTTCAGGTTGTTTCCTGATGAAGGTTTAAATAAAACCTAAACGTCGAATCTAATGTCCAGCGTGGCTTAATTTCCTTAAAAGACCGTGAGTGCCGCCTATCTCCTCACCAACTATCAACTTTTGGGAGGGCACCTGGCAAATTAACTCTCTAATAAGGATGGAGTGCTGAGCCAAAGAATCAGCACTCACAGGGTATAACCAAAATGTACTGCTTTTACCTGGCTCAGGTGCCTTCCCAGGGTGGGACAAGGTCCACACTTACATATGCATCTGGACAGAAGGTGGCATTCGGAGACTTTGTACCAAAGTGAAAAATCTTTTGTGGATTTATTAGCAGCAACGTTTCGGACTTGCATCCCATTCTCAAACCATACACAAGTGATCAAAACAATACAAGTACTTAAACATACAGTAGCTATCTTAGACCACCTACTGTAGCTTCCACTGCTCTGCATCCACCACTGGCCCACTATGGCCACATCCAGTAACAGAAAAACTCACAGACTTGACATGCCCTAGTTCCTTTTCTGAACCATAGTCATTCTTTAGTTAATAGTATGACCCATAGTTGTGCACTACATTATTTTATGAACCAGTATAGTTCCCTGACATACATGATGTCACATTGTAGTGCTGCTAGTGCACATTATGCTCCTTGTTCACACTTTACTACATTAGAGCGCCTTCTAGTTCCGATTATGCTACACTGTAATGCCTTCTTTTCATATTGTGCCACATTAAAGTGTACCAGTTCCTATTATGTGACATTTTAGTGAGCAGAACAGATTATAACACATTATAATGGTGTCCATGATAACATCCAGTACACTGACACTGTCATTTTACACAATTCAGACCCAATTACTTTGAAGACAAATCTGTGAAATAGGTATGCAACTTTAGATCCTGGGTCCAGGCCCCTGTAACCCTCTGGGTCCCATAGCAATGGCAGACTTTGCACCCACTATAGTTTTGCCCATGGGAGAGCACTTTTCTCCCATACATAGGTTCCAAAATCCCAGGGAAGTCTTAAGAGAGAAGGAGACTGCACACAGCCCCCTTCCTCTCTGCCGGGAGCAGTGTGCCACTGCTACTGGTGCCTTCCCAGGGACAAGGTCCACACTTACATATAAGTATAGTATAGGAAAAATGGGTGCAGTGTGCACGGTGTGGGCACCATTACAGATACCTCACTGCATAATCCCCACTTGAGGATTGCTGCTGCTTAAACTCATTTGGATGAAAGTCCTGTATATCGACAGGCAGGTAGAAATGTTACATATAATTGATTACATTTAAGACATGATTAAATTTGGAGAAATATTGTCCACACACGTGTGCTACTCTGCCTCAGTACCAGGCCCTATAGTTGTAAGACAACAAAACGAAGCATTTGGTTTCTGAGCAGCTGAATATACATTAGGAAGTGATTCTGTTCATTAATTTCACAGGGAGCGACTGCTGAGAGATTCCATTGCTAACTATTGCACCACAACTTCTGCTTTACTGTTTTTTTACTCTTAATTTTCAAAACGGAAATATTTCTATAATTATTTAAAATGTAAGAAAACTATGAAATATTAAGAGAAATACCGGATCATATCCCAATCACATTCCAAAGGTCTCTATGAAAATGTTAGAGGCCACACTAGCGGCGCTTGCCCGGCGCAGCCGGGCCCTGCAGTGATGGTCCCGGCCGTTGCTAAGCAGCCGGAACGACGCGTTACTGCCAATCCAGAACTTCCGGTCCGGGACTGCGTCACAGCAACAGTTGCTAGACACTCAGCGCATCTCTTCCTGCCAGCAGCACCTCTTCCACAGCGGTTGCCTAGGTGATGGGGAAGCCAGGCAGCAGCAGGGAGGTAATTAGCCAGTACACCTGTGGCAGCATGCAGCTGCTCCCTGTTACTAATCAGGGGTGGACACACAGGAAGCAGCCTTTATAAGGGATTAATTTGGACTGCTCCAACGCTGGTTATAGAAGTGCTTGGAGACTGCTATCACTTTGCTGGCTTATCTCTTGATTTCTGAATCTGATCCTGCTGGCTATCTCCTGTTACCTGAATCCCAGGAAGTTACCTCTGGCTACCTTCAGACTGGTCATTCCCTTTCCCCTGCAAAGCAAGTACCATCTAGCTTTTTTTTATACTCTATATTGGCAGGGAGATTAGCAGAACTTCCTTATTAGCTGTGTGAGGTCAACTTCCCAGTTAGGGCCTGTGCTTAGGCTGTGGCGTTAGGCCACACCATTCAGTGTATGTATAATATACTTTAGTTATAACTGTTTGTCCGTGTCTTGATACTCTGTATTTGTATTCATCCTTGTTATTAGTTATTGCACCTTCCTTGTCAGAGTTTATGTAACTCAGTCCTTGCTCCTTGTACCCCTTATTGTCTCTCAGTCCTGTTGTTTAGTTTTAGGTTAGTTTTCTGTAGGCAGTGCAGTTCCAAGCTTGCTGCTCCCTACCGGTAGCTGCTCAGGGCTCTTGGGGTTAAGTCTACACTGCCACTTGCCGACGTAAGACCAGGCGACATACAAGTACCGGTAGACTTTACAGTCTTATGGGAAAAGGGCTGTTATTGGCAAGAAGGCTCGCTTGTGCCCTCTAAGGACTTAGGCCTGGGTGTCCTGGGTGGCTACCAAGAAGACGTCCAGAGGCCCCTCGGCTGAAGACCTGCTGTCTGGAATCTATAGTGGTCCTTCCCTTTCATCTGTTCCTACACACTCCAGGCGTTCCCCAGGAAAACCCTGCTAGGGTTCATCAACGCTCCCTGGTGAGTGTAACAGAAAAGTGTCTGTCCATGAATTAAAGTTGATCTGGAAAGGGTTGTACTGCATACAGAGCCAGATTAAAGGGGGGGGGGTAGGTTACCCCAGGCCCTCCATCTCATAGGGCCCCCATCCTTGCCATTAAGCTCCGCACAAAATTAGATTTTGGAGATGGACGTAGACATGCAGTTGTCTCTGTCTCTGCAGGGTCGCAGTTCAAGGATGCTGTTCCTCATACAAAGCTCTATGCCCAGCCGATGTTCCACTCAGCAGAAGATGGAGCTAAAGAACACATGCAGCTCCAGCAGAAGCAGACTCCAAGGGGGGGGGGGAATAAATATACTAAGGTTGGTTATATAAGGCCGATCCCTGTACAAATGGGTACAAACGGGATCTGCAATATACAGGCCAACAATATGAGTGAAGAATATGGCAAATTTACAATCCTGCCATATTCTCCAGATTCATATTTGGCTGCTGTTTTTCTGGCAGCCAAATACGCACGACCCACCAGCATCATACAGATCTATTAGATCCATGCGATGCTGGCCAGTGTAAAAATTTTTTTTTATAAATACTTAAAAAAAGGCATGGGGACCCTTTGTTTGTCTCTAACCAGCCCAGGGCTCATTGAGACAGTCCTGGTTGCAGAGATAAGAGGGGGCAAAAAACAGGGGTACCCCTGTATTTCTATAACCAGCACCAGGCTCAAGGGCAAGTTCTGGTTCCTAAAATACTGGGGACAAACTTAGAAGGGGTCCCCCGTATTTTGTAAACAAGCACCGGGTCCAAACAGCCAAAAGGCTAATGCAGCAGCTGGGGAGACTTTTATATAAGCTCCAGCGGCCAAATCCTAAACCCGTGGCTTGTTAGCCCGGGCCGGAACCCTGGGGGAGTGAGTGGGGACCACCCCAATGACGTCAGGGCCCGCCCTGTTCTCGCCCATTTCCGAGGCAAATAAAAGTCAGTCTAGACTGACTTTTATTTGCAAACGGGGAGAAAAAAAATCATTCAATGGCCGGCAATCATCTAACAATTTTTTGCCCACGTGCCCACATGCGAATGGATGTGTTAGCAGAGGGTTTTCTCTATAAATACTCTATAAATACTATGCAGAAACTATCATACTCTTAGAAAAGAGAACTAGAACACGGAAAGGTCAACAGCATCTAAGTCGACCCTAAAAGGTCAATAGGCACAAGGTTGACATGGATAAAAGGTCTACACAAGCAAAAGAGTTGACTTGGTCGATACCTAAAAATGTCGACATGAGCTTTTCATGTTTTTGTGGTGTCAACCTGTAGATTTCATGACGTGGACCCAACATTAGTGTACCGCACCTTCTTGGGATTTACCATTTCCAATTGGAGTCCACACTGATGATAAAGAATAAAACATTTCAAAAAAATAAAAAAATCCCCCCAAAAACTAATTTTCATGTGTGGACTATTTGTCTATGTTGACCATATGGTGGCTACATATTGACTGTTGAATTTAGATGCTATCACCCTTTCATCTGGATTAGGGCCGGATTTATGTAGCAGGCCGCCCATAGGCACACGTGTTTTGGATTGTATTTTTTGGGTTGTATGGTGTTGAACCCTAGTGTGTCACAGGCAGCAGTGGAAGGTGTGCGCAAAATTCTATCGCACAACATGGAAAAGCCCATAGACACGTGCCTAGTGTGAAATCCGGCCCTGGTCTGGATTTTACATGACACAGGGCCTGGTTCGGAAATGGAAGCTTTTGCACAGCAGCTGTGTTTATGAGCAAATGTATGAATCTGCAGCAATTGTGTGATGCTGTCATGTCAACATATATGAGAATCGCTAAGGAATATTTCCAGAACCGTTTTGAATCCATGTAATGTCATGTTCTAGGAGAATCTGTAATGCGATTATTTCAATCCATAAACGGCTAATGTACCATTAACGGCTACTGTACCATTAAAGGCTACAGTATGCATATAAGGCAGGAGATGTACAGCTGTTGCAGTACTGCTTTTATTAATTCATGGATTATTCTTTGAATGCTGTGGCATACTGTATATACAATATTTCATGTGCACTTATTGGTGCTGCTTCAGATGCATGTCAAAGAGCAGACGTATATCTCATATCTATTAGATGACTGCTCGTGTTCTAATGCACGTTATCACAGTCTCCACATGTATCACACTATGCATACCCACCTAGACAGATGATATGAGAGCAGGCGGTTTGATCTGTGCATAGCCAAATCTGTTATTCCCTGTAATAGTTGTCAGTGGGGTGACCACCCAACACTGAACAGATCCTGTACATGGAAACTCTAACCCTCGGTGCCCAGACTGGCAGTGCTTGTTTGGGCATGAGTACAACATACAGTACAGTAGGGTGAGTATAACTGCTGATCATACTGATTATTGCTGTGAGCAGAGACATAATGGCCCTCATTCAGATACTGTTGGATCTGCTTCCTGGTGAACAATTTGCCCATGTGCAGGACAGAGATGTCCTGCCCTCTGCGACAGGTGGCTTATGCATTCCCATGAGGCCATCCAATGGGGAGTTATTAATCCAAGGCTGTTCCCTAGGTCAGATCACTATAGCCGCGGGAGGGGTCACCTTGTAATAGACCGATCACTTAACTACTAAAATTTGTGCTGAGAGAGAGTGGTAGTGGGTACTGGTTTCCCAGGCCCAAGTCTCAGAGTGGGGCCCATGTTACCTGGCAGCAACAGCTACAGCAGCTCTTCTCACAGTGCTATTTATTTCTGTATTTTATTTGAAAGGTGCATAGCCACGCCTCCCAAGATTATGCCACACCCCCTGAAACATACTTGGGCCCATCCAGGCTCTCTACTGCCCTGGTTACAATATCGCATTGATAGCAACGTAAACCACATCTGAATTAGCCCCAGTGTGCATTGTGGCCTTCCGCTTGAAGATGGATGGGTACTGGCATTAGTATGAGATGGTAAATCTAGCTGTGGTTGATGCCACAGCCAGGCCCATGTTATATGTACAGTGCATCTGTAAGGAATACAATATAACTATTAGTAAGATTCCTTCCAGCCTTGCCTTTTCCCATGCCATATAGCTAGTAAGAAAGTATTTATATGATTCCAAAAACACTTCCTTCCTCTACATGTTTTTCTGTAGCCTTGTTTTCTTAGCCTAGAATACCATGGATTAGGCTGTATAATTTCCTGTGGCTGGCAGACAGGGTGCTTATTTGCCAGCTCTCTAAGCCCATGTAAGCACCAGAATCTTGCAGATCACATAATGCTAATTTGTCTTTAAATCCAAAATGCCAACTAAGATATTGTGCCAGCACTAAAACTGTGCCAGTTACAAACATGTGCCAGCTGTCACTGGAGTTTAGCAGTTCCGAAGGGACTTAGCATCCAGAAATAGAAAATAGGAAATGCGCAGTTATTTTTTTTTCCATTTCTGTAATCCAATTAACACATTATCCTTTGTAGATACCCATCCATATTTTACGTAGAATGATGGTGTAAAATAGGAATGTATATAGGACTGTGCTTTATTAAGGTTACAATCGACTCTTCTGCCTCTCAGCATAAAACCAGATGGACAAATGCAAAAAAAACTAAGCAAATCTTTTAGTAGGTAACAGACAAGTCAAATAAATAGCTTCTTACCATCCAGCAATGTCGTCTTAAAAGCCACAAAGTACAGATTTGAATCCTGATAAATTCTGTTTAGGCTGATTGGATAATTGTAATAGAATGTTCTAATGGTGCAATTTCCTGCTAATGCTGCTCAGGTATGTAATGCTGCTGTTTGTTATTTCTGTATACAAATATATGTATTTCATTAAATGATTAAAATATGTATTCGTATGGGTGATTTACAGAACACAAACATAACTCTTATAACAGAAAGAAAAGCAGAACACGTTTATTAAAAAAATGTTCTTAATGATCATTACATTGTCTGTATAGACCAGAGCTACCAACATTTCAGAGGTGACAGATTACATACATTTAACAGATATACATACAGAATATTCCCCTTCTTATTTCCAATGCAATATAATGCATAAATCAAAAATATTTTTCATTTTCTAACAAATGTCCCCTGATCTACAACCTAATGACTTGGGCAAAGTGATTAGCTTAAAATCCTAATCACAATGCCCAATGACCAACCGCAGACCGATCCTTACCCCACTTTCTACTATAACCCCATTTCCCAATGCCTACAATGTTTTTGCAAGTTCTCTAAATTCAGGGTGAACTAAATTCAGGGTCAGTGGCAGCTCATCCCCTTTTGAAGCAGGGGGGCTGCCGCAATGCGCTCCCTGCACCTGCCGCCCCAGCCACAGGTCCCCTGCATGTGCTGGCCCAAGCCTCCATGGGCTGCCTTTGCAGCAGCACCCGGAGGCTTAACCCTTTGAGGACTGCACCAACAAAAAAAGCAAAGGAAAAAAAATTTCTTTGCATTTTTTAATTAACTGAGGATAATATTAACAACAATCAACAGGGTACTCTTTACCTAGCACGGCGCCCACAATTTTGATCGTGGGCATCGCAGGTAAAAAAATCGCGGGCATTGAATGCACTAAAAATCGGGTGCGACGCGACCGACGCGATGCCCGCGATTTCCCATAGGGAACAATGTTAAATGTCTCAATTGACCCGATTTTCCTGTTCAATGCCTCAATTGACCCGATTTTTCCATAGGAAACAATGTTAAATGGCCCACAGAGGCCAAATAGCCACCCTGAAGTGTGAAATGGCCCCCACAATTGTTAACGCCACCCCACGATCAACGTCAACCCGAAGCGCGGCAAGCGCAGCGAGCCCGCGAGGGGCGGCGGTACGCGTCCTAGGTCCTTTTCATACCCCCACTATCCACGTCGGCGTGAAGTTGAGAATAGAATAGTGTGGCGAGCGCAGCGAGCCCCGCGAGGGGACGCGGATACCTTCACAGGTAAACGCGTCCCTTCGCGGGCTTCACAGGTATCCGCGTCCCCTCGCTGCGCTCGCCACACTATTCTATTCTCAACTCCACGCCGACGTGGATAGTGGGGGTATGAAAAGGTCGTAGGAAGCGTACCGCCACGCTTCGGGTTCACGTTGATCGTGGGGTGCGTTAACAATTGTGGGGGCCATTTCACACTTCAGGGTGCCTATTTGGCCTCTGTGGGCCATTTAACATTGTTTCCTATGGAAAAATCGGGTCAATTGAGGCATTGAACAGGAAAATCGGGTCAATTGAGACATTTAACATTGTTCCCTATGGGAAATCGCAGGCATCGCGTCGGTCGCGTCGCACCCGATTTTTTAGTGCATTCAATGCCCGCGATGGCCGCCGTGCTAAGTAAAGAGTACCATCAACAGTTTTTTTTAAATGAGACAAGCACTGTAAGCGGCGCTTCAGAAACTACAAGTCAAGTATCAAAATAAAATTTATTTTTACGTATATAAAAAAAGGCACAAATAAATACAATATACAGTACTACCGGCCGGCAGAAAATATAATTACCCCACAATGAAAATAAATAAAATATATTGTTAAAAAGACATAATTACTGCGTAGTTAATTAGCTCTTTCACAGTTAGAATATTCCAGCTAATCAACCCAGCTGGGTTATTTTGCTTTTATATGTTGTTAATTTATAGCCTTAGATGAGGTTTTTTACAATCAGCATAGCAATGTCCTGTTTAATTCAGGTAGGGTTAGTAAAGCTTTTATCCAGCAGTAAGTGATTTTAGCAGGCAAGTTAGTCATTCGGTTTTAGGCAATTTAATGAGTCCTTTTAGACCCAGAAACAAGCGTTGTTAGTGCTTATTCACCCGGCAGAGTTAGTAAAAAATAGCTGTTATACTTAAGCTTTTGTTGAACCCAGGCAGGAAGGTTGGATTTCCACTGCACTTGAGGATGCGGTTCACCTAGAGCGGGTCCCCGGCTGCTGGTGTTCCCAATTCTCGCAGCCCTCTATGGGACTCTCAGCTCTGGTGTTGTTGTCTCACGTAACGAGTGATGGGGGTGGAGTGCGGCTCGCCTGGAGCGGGTCCCCGGCTGCTGGTCTTCCCGTATTGGTGCAGTCTTTTCTAGGACGCTCAGCTCCGGCGTGGGTTTCCCCGGCTCGAGTAGTGGCAATTTGCGGAAGTGACGGCAGATGGATGACGCGTTTCCCCGCCTTCAATACGTCAGCGGCTTCATCAGATGATTAAATGAGACCCCACAATTTTTGAGATATAGGCCTCTACCAAACGGTTGAGAAATCCATTTATAATAAACGTATCATATACTTTAATGTATACAACAAACATTGAGAAAAAAAATGCATTGTTTTTCAAGAAATGAACAGAATTACACTAGCTTTTTCTTTTTATTAGTGGCAACAGCACAAATGTTTTTGGGGGGTCATGCAACAGCACAAATGTTTTGGTGGTCATGCAACAGCACATGGTTTTCCACCTGTGGAGAAACTGCACTAATGATTTTGTTTTTGACCATTGTACGCATTCTATTTCTTGTGGTATGCTGCAAAGCATTCCTGCTTTGCATTCATACACAGAGATACATGACATTTCTGGCATTTCCATCTTGGCACTCCCTTTGGACAGAGTTTGCATCGCCCCCGCTTGTCAGAGTGATGTGGCAAATGTCCAAAGTTGTCATATCGCACATCTGGTTGTGGTTGGGAGGGTCTTTGGTATGGTATTGAATTTCTTCTGAGATGACACATGTGGTGGAGAGGATGATAATGGTCGGCCAACTTTGCATGCTGGTTTGTTGACTTGGACCAAATTGTGTGCAACTGCCAGATGGAACCTTTTGCGAGGCAGAGGGTTTTTCATTCAGGAGGCTGCAGTCCCTCTTGTAGGCGAGCCAGGAATTACAGATGCACAGGTCAATAATTTATCCAAACGGGAAGGTACCATTTCCTGGATTTGGCTAGGGTCTTATACATGTGTACCAGCATGTCAGAGAGATCAATGCCTCCCATATGCTGATTGTAGGCAGGGATTAGTGATGGGCATGGGACGGCGATCTTTGTGTTGGCCTCTTTGCTCCACCGTTTGACAGAGGAAAGAGGTGTAATCCCAGCGGCACTGCTTAGAAGGCTCACACATTTGTTGTCAAACCATTTCACTGCGAGCAGCCCTTCAGCAGACCTGTAGTCAAAAGCTCCACGTCCTTCCTTCATCAGCTCTTTGTCCATCTTTAAGGTTGCTCCACCCATGCAGTTTGATCGGAGAGTGCCAATGCCCCTGATTCCCAGGTTCTCGTGCAGGTTTTGGACCAAGTCGAAACTGGTGAAGTAGTTGTCACAGAAAACAACTGAAAGTCATGGCAGTGTTATAGTCTTGCAGAGCATTGTCACCAGTTTGGCCCTAGAAGCATTGCCTCCTCCTGCTCAGTTAGGACAGCATTGAAGAACGTGGATGCCCACTTGTAGAGCAGAAGGTCACGAATGATGCCAGATGAACTGGCCCGACAGAACAATTTAAAGCCCCACTTGTCTGGCTTGTTGGTAATATATTGGGGAAGGGAACCAGCCCTAGTGCCTTTATATGCCACCATGACCTCATCCACACTGTGCTGGTAAGTGGATGGGATCAGAAGACACTGCTGACGAAGCATGTCAAAAAGTGGGCGGATTTTGTAAAACCGATCTGAAGTGCCATGGCACTGCTGATTATCACTGAAGTGAATGAATCGGCGTAACTGCTTGAATCTCCTCCTTGGCATAATATCAGCTATTACCCTGAACCGCGACTCATGGTGCCAGTAGTCATCAATGGCTGGGAAGCTGAAAACACCCATGAAGAGAAGCATTGCCAGGTATTTTTCAATCTCTTCAGGACTGGTATTGATTGGATCTCCCAGCTCCTGGGAAAGGGTGTCTTTACAGCATCAGGGGGGTTAAAACTTGAGTCTGGAACCTGGAATGTCTCAATGTCTTCGTGTAGCCGCAAACTTCTTCTGGATTTCTTTGCACCTGGAAGTGATGGGTCAGGTGTGTCCTGTAGCTCATCTAAAGAAACAGTTTTAAGGGAGTTTTTCCCCTTTCTTCTCCTCTTTATGGATGGTGGTTGCGAGGATGTACTACTCCTCATCCAAAGAATCAAAATATGTTTCCCCACTCTCCTCTGTTGGTGTGGGCAGATAATCTGGATCCTCTACAGGGTCATCATCACTCAGATCTGCATCTGAGTCCTGAGGATTTTCTGGCACAAGGGCAAGAAAGGTGCATGGTCTTGCACCGTAAAAAATTTTGACGTCCATCTATCATAAAATAGAAAATAGAAAGAAAACAATTTGTATTACAAACCATTTACTTTTTCAGTGCTAGTCATATGATAATATATGGACATAGTCAGTTTGTTACTATGACATAACAGTAACACCAGAATTTATATAAATTCTACCAATTTATTCTTGATATTTGCCATATACAGTACATAATACACATGAAATGTCTCACAAATGGTGAAACATGATATTGATAAAATATTTTTAATCAAGGTTCAATTAAATAACATTAAATTAGTAATTGTAATAACAATGACTGATCATAACATTTGTATTTCATTGTAAATAGCTAATTTTACCAACATTAGCTAGCTTCTCTAAAATTACCATAATATGAAAATTCAACCATTTGGTAGAGCAGGTTTTAAAAAAATTATTCAACCCTTCTAAAACTTATTTTTGTTGCATAAAGTTACATAATTCTGATAACCCTTCTGAGACGACAATATGTAAAAAAAAAATTACTTTGAAAATTCCGCCCCATATCTGTCATCAAGGGAGGAGGGAATTTTCTCTGTGTCACTTCCAGTTTGACGGGACACTGAAAAGGCATACTGCTCAAAGCAACAGTGCCACTATGGGATTTTTTTTGTATTTTGCAACTAAACCAAATGGCAGAGATGGCTCATTCAGGTTGAGTTAAGATCAACGCATTTTCAAATGCGATATAGTGAATTAAAGTGTAGTCAATCAAATAGTCGAGCAGGACCTTAAAGGGTTAATGAGATTCCCGGGTCCGGCACATGCGCAGTATCGTCCACGGTACTGCGCATTTGCACATCCCGTTTTGGGGGCTGCCGCGCATTTGCGCACAGAGAGGCATGTCTTCCAATAGGAAGTCACTGCCAGTCACATTGAAGGCAGTGCAGTCTCACAGCCTGCATCTAGCTTCACTTTAGGCAGAGACAATGGCGGATTTTACCTGGGGGGCTGCAGCCCTGCAGCCCATAGGTATAAACCGCCACTGTTTAGGGTGACCTAAATTCAGGGTGACTTATCGCAGTGTGTCCCGCAATGCTTTGTGCAGCACTTTACTGGATTGCCTGGCTCATTTATTAGCACTGTGCCAAGGGCTGAATTACGGGGCAGGTGGTGCAGTCTGCTTGTTGTCCCCACATATATAGGTGGCCCCAAACATAGCTACTGTACATAGTCAAAAAGGGGGACAATCTAGAACATGTGACCCAGCGGTGTTTAATATATTTGTCATGCTGGCAAAATCTACACCTACTTTCTAGTAACATCACTAAACACAAACTGAAAACTCCTGGGCACGCCTGCGTTTTCCCTGACACTCCCAGAAAATGGTAGACAGATGGGGTTTGCACAGCATTTAGAAATGGGGGCGGGGGTATACCCTTAGCGGCCTGCACCTATAGGGGGGAGTCCTGGTCCCCCCTTTTTTTTGTTCAAATGCAGAGGGTTGGGTGGTGCTGGCGCTCTGGGGTAGTCATAAATAATGGACAATGTCTATAGTCACTGGTATTGTGATCTGTGGTGGTAGGCAATAACTGTAGGCCGGGTGTTGTAATTGGTGTCCCAACTGCTATGCTATGTGAGTTGTCCTGTCCGACGAAGAGAGATGTTGGACTTGTGGCTGGGAGTTCTGAGAAATGAGTCCCTTGCTTCTGTGGAGGGGTGTCCGTACCTCAGGGGCAAGGGTATGTATCAGAATAAGTCAAAGTTACATGCAGATGTTAAGTAGTAACTTACCCTAAGGTAACGTCCGGTCAGCATGCACACCTTGCCTGGATGGTCTGCATTGCTCCGTGTGTGGAAGTAAGATGGCAGGAGGTTTTAGAAAATGGACTGTTACCACCCACAAATACCAGCTTCCCGTCAATCAACTTGTGAACGGTTACCATTAAAAACACACTGGATTTTATCACAGGATGGGCTCGAGCATGCACGCTAAGATCTGTGTGCAGTCGATCGGTAATCGGCCAGGCTGCGAACTGGCATTTGAATCTGTGCAGAGATAGCACATAGAATAAGGATTAGCTGCTGTGTGTGCACCTGGATATACAACTTGTGAGCTACACTAGGTAGTACTGTCATTGTGTTCCACACAAAAGCATTTAAATTTCTTATTTTCAGTTACCAATATGTTAATCTTATTATTCTTGCTTTTAACATAATGGACTTGTTTCTGAGTCGGATTCACCCTTGACTGGGATGCTTCTACTGATTGAGCGCACGCAAAGTAAATGCAGCCTATGCATGTATAACACCATGTACACTCCATGACAGATACCAGGCTAGTTTGCTCTGAGCATGCCTGTATCTACATGGGGGTTTCTGGGAGGAAGCTGGCTAGTTTTGACATGCATGGAAATCTCCATTTTCTTGTAGTGTCATGGTATGCATCCAAACCTCTGCACTAGTTTCAGAAGCGTGCAGAGAGAAGGGAATGTTCCTTTGCATCCAGCATGGGATAGGTGTAAGTAGTTCCTATACCAATTATGTAATTGTGGCTGTGAATGGAAAACTAGTGGGTAATGTGGCCATATGCCTGAAGATCGATACTGTGCCTCTCTTTGCATAAGGTAGTGAAATGTGGCCATTTTGTGTCTTCTCAAAATCAGGATTATACTGCTTTCACATTGCCTAAACATTTAAGACCCAGTATTTTGAAACAGTATTTAAAACGGGTCTGAGCCACTAAACCCCTTTCACATTGCAGGTGAAAGCCAGTATTACCGCTTTAAACCCCTTTCACATTGCACATAAATACCGGGTCTCAAACAGGTTAGGACAGACAGTAGCTATAAGACAGTGCAGTGCATATGTAATGAACCACTCATTACATATGCACATATGTAATGAGCGGCTCCCACTAATTAAATATTCACTGCGCTGATAGCCAGCTCAGTGCTCACTGCTGCCTGAGTTCCATATACCGCTTCAGAGCTGTTCACACTGCATAAAAAACGGCTCTGAACCGTGTAGGACTCTGCTTTTTACCGTTTGCAAGTACCGGTTATTTGTAACCGGTAAATGCAGACTGGCGCTTTTACCCTGCAGCTCTAACCATTTTAAAAGGCTAAAAAAATCGGCAATATACCGGTTAAGAGCTGCAGTGTGAAAGGGGTATAAATGTTCTAAATGGCAGGTAAGGTAATTCTTTATTAAAATGAAAGAAGGACACTGCGTATTGCTCTTGTATTGGAATGGTCCCTGGGTAGGGCAAAGCTGGAATTTCAATGGAAATCCATCACAGTTATTGTGATTTGCCCCAGTACCCACTGAAACACAAAATAAAGAAGCTTTATTAACTATATAACTTAAAAATGTTTAAATTAATCTTTAACCCCTTCAGTGGCAATCCCGAGAATTTTCCGGGATTGCCACTGTTTGGAGCCCCTCTGCGGCGCCGCCTCCTCCCTCCTCCTCCTCCCCCTTCCCTCCTCCACCCCCTCCTTTGTTATTGAAGTCCCCGGCGCTGGCTTATGACAAGCCGGCTGCCGGGAACAGGGACGCGGCGCGGGGGGCACAGGTCTGGGCAGCCGCTGATTGACAGTGCAGCTGCCCGGACCTGGGGAGGCAGTGGTGGTTTTTTTTAAGGGAGTGCTTCCCATAAAAAACTCGCCCAGTGGGGAGCGCTCCCCCCCAAAAAAAAACACCACTGAAGGGGTTAAACTCATAGAAAAGGTTAAACTAGCAGCAACAATGGCAAACTAGCACGTTACAGGATTGAAGACACAATATTGTTCTACTATAAACACAATGCAGCTAGACAGTTAAATAATAAAAGTTGATTTACTCCTCCATTCTGCATATTCAGTACAATGGCAACTCATCCGAGTGTATCAGAAATGCTGTATTATTACTGTAGTTAAACCCCCGCAGAAAAAATATTTATGCATGGGGAGTGTTCTGTATGCTTAGGAATATAACAACTTCCTGTAACTGAAATTACAGAGTATGGAGACAAAATGGTTACATATCTGCTACTTAACAATAGAGAGCACTGTTTGCATCCAGCTAAGTGACATTATTGATTTTTTGGTACTGTACTTGTGTATTTGCAGTGCGCCTAATTTACATACGTACGGCACCGTAGGAAAATCGCATGCAATTTTGCTGTGCAATGCGATGCGATTTTACTTAGTTAATTGTTAGTGCACCCCTGCATCGCATCGCATCACATCGCATCACATCGCATGCCACTTGCGATGCGATGCGATTTTTCATAGTATATGCACCCATGCAATGAGATGTGATGGTACTTCATTTTAAAAGCACCCATGCACACCCCCACTATCCACGTCACCCCGAAGCATAGTGACCGCAGCGATCCCCGCGAGGGGATGCGGTTACGCATCCTCCCGACCTTTTAATACCGCCACTATCCACGTCGGCGTGGAGTTGATTTTATAAAGTGTGGCGAGCGCAGTGAGCCACCGATCCTGAAGCGTTGTCAGGAGGCTGTCTGAGTTAGAGGTTAGATGTGCAGCACATCCAATCACCGACTCCGAACCATTGTGCACAGACCTGCGCATTGGATCAGATGTCAAACACATGCGATTTGGACACTTTTCACCCAAGTTTTTAGCCTGATCCATCAGAATCTGGTGGAAAGTTGTCAAATTGCACTAGTGTATGGTTAGCTTTAGCGTGAGGCACAAAGGCCACACACGGCCAAATCTACTTCAGACTGCTCTATGGGAGAAAGCAAAGGGAATACTTAAAATGCATGCTTACTAACAGTCAGCAAATCTGGGCTTTGTTCTTTTTTCTAGCAGTCCCAGGTCTGGGACATGTAAATACATTTCGCGGACCTAACAAACACCATGCAATAACACTTTTACCAGAAAGAACTGACACAATCCATTCAGCTGTACACCACTTGGGAATATTGGGACAGATTGGGACAGACTAGGAGGAAGATAAAGTGGAGAGGTGGAACACCACATGTAACTTGCCAGTGAGGAGATGATTGGCTGCTAATTTAGCTCTCTCTGCCTTGTCTTCCTCCAAGGCTTAGTACATCTCCCCACACACCCAATTGGTGACCAGAAAATGTCATGTATACTGTGTATCCAGTAATTTACACTGAAGACAGATTCTTACATGGGCAGGCTGGGCCAAAGTGAAGGGGTACAACTGGGACAATTGTATGTCACATGGATGCCCTGTGGTAGTGCTGGATAATAAAGTATTTTTATTTTCTTTGAAAACAAAAAGCTGGGCCCTGTAATTCCTCCCCTTTTCTCTTCCAAGGAAGGGTCCGTGCAGCCTGTTGCTCTGTTGCAAGAGCACATAGCCCCCTAGTTCTACCCTGGTGGCCTCTATTTCTCTCTTTGGGGCAGATGTGATAAAATATTTTTTTTTGTTCTTTAAATAAACAATATTTTGGGAAAGAAGACACCCGGAAAGGCTAAATGTATTATTTTGATTAGAGCCATTACGTCCTCGCTCTTCGGATCTCCTTATCAGCACACATATCAGTACTGAGCATGTGCCTGCTTTTACTCCCAGTGAAGAACTCTCCCACACCTGGCAGCTCACTGGGCATGAGCGATATGTCCTGTGCAGCGCAGAGCCAGCTCTGTCCCTGCTGTGGAGCATAGCCACCCTGCAACTGTCGAAATTGATAGCTGCAGGTGTCAGAACTGTCAGTGCTGATGACCGTTCATTCATTGACCTGCATATAGGCAGGCTATCTTTTAGATAGCAGCGCCGATATGGACAGGGGTGCCCCTGTCATTTAGGGAATTCTCATACATAAGGAAAAGTGGTGTCTGCGCACATAACATAGTGGGTGACAGGGATTTTTAAATAAAGGGTAGTAAATGCAGTTTTAAATGTACTAGTTGTGAGTCAGGTTCAAAGTGTCCATGCGCATTTGGTGTAAAAGAGAAAGAAAAAATGCCAGTCTAGAGAAAACAGAAATAGAATATATTGAGAACAAAAACACAACATGAAAGCACAAAGAACAAAGCAACATGTAGCATGAATTGCTTAGTGTGGGTTGAAGAAAAACACATCAATTAGTCTGCTCATCATGTGACCAGACATAAAGGTCATACAAGTCTAGAAAGCAAGCTCTGAAAAGCATTGTAATTATACAGACTGACACGTCACATTATATGTGTGTTTGCTTTATTCTTCAAATAAACATTTGTGTAACACAGTTTTGTTTCAAATATTGTTATTTTTGTGTTACATTTGTGTGATACAGTAATGATGTAAGCTATAAAAGTCATATTTAATAGCACAACAGTGATAAAAATATAGGTGACATAGGGCCTAATTCCTGTTTGCATGCAATGCCTATGCTTTTGCAACGGAATGATGTGCCATTATCACACTGCACATGTGCCAAAGTACCTTTGCACTGACATTTTATACACAGTGATTGACTGTATGGGGGAGCTAACATGGGAGTGGCGTAAAAATAGTCATGTATCTGTTTACCGCTGTGATTATGGACCTATCCCATTTGTTCTCAAAGAGGAAAAAAACATGCTCAACTGCAGGTGGGCCAAATGTAACAGGTGCAGAGAGAGTTAGATTTGGGGGAGTTATTTTTTTCTGTGCAGGGTAATTAGTGGCTGCTTTATTTTAGAGGAGAGAATGGTAATCTGGCGCTTGATCAGGCAGCTACAAACCCACAGCACAGCTATCAGGTGTGGCTAATTTGCTTTTCCAGCAGCTTTTTAAAAAGGAATGCTCAGTCCTTTTTGAAACCCAAGAAAAACAAAAATATATAAAACTGCGCTGGGAAGCGTATAATTGTAAGATCGATTTAAAAAAAATTCTATACAGGTCACTGGCCAGTGATTTAGATAAAACATACAAACATATAAAACCTTATTAACACTTATTTGGTCATAGACTGTGTTAGATTTCAAATAACGCTGTCCGCTTAATGGTGCAATGTTGGTAAAACGGACAATGAAGCTGTTACAAATCTTATCTGGTTAGCAATCAGATCACAGTTATGCTGGGTACACACCAAAACGATTTGGGCACAATCCCACCATTCTGGATCCAATTCAGACCGATTGGATGCAGATTGGATGCAGATTGGGTCAAAATCGTTTGGTTGGATCCGATTCCGATCCTACCTGCTGCAGGTAGGATCTTTATAAGATCCATTCATCTGAATACAGATGGGATTGGATTGTATGCAAATCGTATTACACAATTTGCATACAATTTGCATACGATTTGCATCCAATCCAAATCGTTTTGGTGTGTACCCAGCATTACGCAGTCCGGTAAATACGGATAAGGATAAGCAGAGTTTACAGTCTGATATATTAATTATTGGTTATCTTCAATAGGCAGGTTAGTATTTGTTTAAAATGCTTCTCAAGATAGTAGTATCAGCTGATTTATCAGGCTGATACCAAAAGAGGTACCATTTCTAATATTGTCTGGGTAGACATAATGTCCAAGCTGATACTGTACTACTAACTTTAGAAGCATTGTAAACAGATACTAACCTGCCTATTGATGATATCCAAAAACGAATATATCAGACTCAATAAGAAATAACCCATGCTTCCTATTGGGGTAAATAATCATATATTGTAGAAATGGCCCTGGTTTTGAATTCTCCACCTCTATGATATTCAGCCGGAGTAGTTGACCTCAGCAAGGAACAAAAAGAGATACTTAATTGCTGGTCAATGAATGACAAAATGAAGGGATAAATGAGTGCTCGTACAGTATGGGGCCTCTCTTAGGCCAATGACTATAGCGTAGATTGGGGGTCACACCTGATAATCCATTCCTTTAGTGCCTTCCAATTTTCTTTAGAGATATAAACATAAAGGAGAAGGGATCATAGCGTAAAATTTATATTTTATTGAATTACAAAAAACAATTCATAAATAAAAGCCTGGTGTTACACTCACCAGGGAGCGATGATGAACCCTAGCAGGGGTTTCCTGGGGAACGCCTGGGGTGTGTAGGAACAGGTGAAAGGGAAGGACCACTATAGATTCCGGCCAGCAGGTCTTCAGCCGAGGGGCCTCTGGATGTCTTCTGGGTAGCCACCCAGGACACCCAGCCCTTTTCCCATAAGACTGTAAACGTCTACCGCTACTTGTATGCCGCCTGGTCTTATGTCGGCAAGTGGTAGTGTAGACTTAACCCCAAGGACCCCGTGCAGCTACCGGTAGGGAGCAGCAAGCTTGGAACTACACTGCCTACATAAAACTAACCTAAAACTAAAAAACAGGACTGAGAGACAAGAAGGGGTACAAGGAGCAAGGACTGAGATACATAAACTCTGACAAGCAAGGTGCAATGACTAATAACAAGGATGAATACAAATACAGAGTATCAAGACACGGACAAACAGTGATAACTAAAGTATATACATACACTGAATGGTGTGGCCTAACGCCACGGCCTAAGCACAGGCCCTAACTGGGAAGCTGACCTCACACAGCTAATAAGGAATGTCTGCTAATCTCCCTGCCAATATAGAGTATAACAAAAAGCTAGATGGTACTTGCTTTGCAAGGGAAAGGGAATGAGCAGCCTCGAGGTAGCCAGAGGTAACTTCCTGGGATTCAGGTAACAGGAGATAACCAGCAGCATCAGATTCAGGAATCAAGAGATAAGCCAGCAAAGTGAGAGCAGTCTCCAAGCACTTCTATAATCAGTGTGAGAGCAGCCCAAATGAATCCCTTATAAAGGCTGCTTCCTGTGTGTCCACCCCTGACTAGTAACAGGGAGCAGCTGCATGCTGCCACAGGTGTACTGGCAAATTACCTCCCTGCTGCTGCCTGGCTTCCCCGTCGCCTAGGCAACCGCTGTGGAAAAGGTGCTGCTGGCAGTGAGAGACATCTAACAACTGTTGCCGTGACACCGTCCCGGACCGGAAGTTCAGGACCGGCAGTGACGCGTCATCCCGGCTGCTTAGCAACAGCCGGGACCAGCGCTGCAGGACCCGGCTACACCGGGCAACCACCGCTAATGAGGACTCTAACATCTGGTACCGTATCTGGTACCATATCTGGCCTTTTAACAAAAGTCTAGTTTTGTTGCTAATGTGGGGTCAGATGTTGAAATCCGGGTGGACCTCCTCATATAGTCTCCAAAGGTAGTTCTAGTGCCAAGTTCAAATAGGGATTCCAGGTACCTCCAGACCAACTACTGTACGTGTTTCGACTTAAAGGTCTTTCTCAGGGTGTGGTGCCCTTATTTATACTATAGCAGATGCATCCCACCAATTTCCTTTTCTTGTGTGGGCGGATCTCCCTTTCTAATCTTATAAAAATAAATATTTTCTCCTGAGTTCAAGGACCTTCTCCTTAATATCCCATAAAACAAATATATACAGCATACTTATTCATACAATAATCGATGATTTATGGCATAAATCAAAATGAAAAATAACGTAGACAGGAAGTAGTCATGCATTCCATCCCACTTTTTTTTCTTTAAAGTGTTTAGAAACAGAATGATTTTCGTAGCCTTTACATTAACATAACAAAATGTTTATAAAGTTAAGCACTGTGAATATTTTCTGGATGCATTGTAGACCCATAGGGGAAAATTGATAAAGAAAGCGTTCACAGCCCATCTGCAGAACATCGCCCGAAAATATGATCGCCTGAAAATATGGCCTGAGAACTCAGCAAATTTACTACGCTGCTGAGTTCTCGGGATTCAATTTTTCGGACGATGAAGCCATTTGTATTTGGCTTCCAAGTTTCCCGGCAGCCAAATAGGGAGGATCCTGAAGCATCACATGGATCAGTCAGATCTGTGCGATGCTTCACACAGATCGGCTCCTGATTGGCCACCTAGCGGCCAATAGAATCATTCAGTGGAGAGGCGTGGAAGATGAAACATCTCTGCACCTCTCCAAGTCCGATGCGGGGAGCTGCTGGAGTCGCCGGCATGTCACAGAAGGCGACAGAAGACCAGGACTACGTTGGATCAAGACAACAGATCTTCACAGGAGGACCTGGGTGAGTTGGATTTCCTTCCACAGGTCCCCCATGGATTTCTTCGGACCCGGATGGACGCCGACAGATGCCGCCGACATCGACATCGACATGGAGCCAAATGCCGACATGGATCCGGACCAGGACAAGGCACCGGACCAAGACCCAGGGACCTACCTACGGGCTCAAGATAGGTAAGTATCAGTATGTATGGGCTTTGGATGTATTAAAGTTTTATTTTTATTGTGTGTCAGTGTGTGTTTATTTCACTATTTTTTTTACTGTGGAACTACAAGTGCCAGCGGGCCCTTTAATGCCCCGCAGGTTGGGACTTGTGGTTCTCCAAGTCTCAGCTTGCGGGGTAGGCTTGCTGGGACTTATAGTTCCACAGTTAAAAACAATAGTTATTTATTCTATTATTTACACTCAATCAGCCCGGTGACCACAGCCCAGGGTCACCGGGGACAGAACCAGGCTTCAGCTTGGTCAGGTAAGTCCTGGAGGGGGGGACCCCTTTATTGGGGGGTTCCCCACTACCCCAGGGCCCCAGGCCAGGCTAACTGGTCAGTAGGGTGATGTTTTGGCCGCTGGAACTTATATTATAAGTGTCCGCCGGCTGTGACATTACCCTGCTGGCTGGTTTGGCCTGTGGATGTTTCTTAAAATACGGGGGACCCCTAGTCATTTTGTTCCCTGTATTTTGGGAACCAGCCCCGGACCCGGAGCCTGGGGCTGGTTTTAAAAAATCAGGGAACCCCTATTTGTCAGGTTTCCTGATTTTTTATTACCGGCCCCGGCTATGTAGGCTGTGTCCTTTTCTTTGAATACACTTTCTTCTATTCTTTTGTACTTACTGTATTTTAATATTTCACAATTTTATCTACAACAATAAAAGTTATATTTTATTTGTCATTCCAAGACTCTCAGTGCACCCACACTACTTATAGACATCTATATTGGGAACAAGCAAATCAAGCTGACCGCAAAGTCAATTGAGTTCAACCACAAAGTAACCCCCTGATAGGCTGAGAGGAGTCCAATTGACTGACATCAATGAGATTCCCCTCATTCTAGGGGAGGAGCTGCTTGTGTAAACAAGCAACTCCTCAGTCCGGTGTTTTTTTTTTTTTTTTTTTTTCTTGGTACTTGTGTAAGAGCACGGTGCCCGGCTACACTACGTTTTCAGCTAATCTACGCTGTCAGCATAGCCCAACGGCTCCCTAGCGTACGTGACACTCCACAACCTTTTCAGGGTATATTTTGTGAAAAATACCCACACAGTAGTAGTACCCCTTACACCAGGCATGTCCAAACTATGGCCCTCCAGCTGTTGTGAAACTACACGTCCCATCATACCTTGCCACAGTTTGCTAATAGGGAATGCTAAAACTATGGCAAGGCATGATGGGATGTGTAGTTTCACAACAGCTGGAGGGCCACAGTTTGGACATACCTGCCTTACGCTATGCCCACACAGTGGTAGTACCCCATACAGGTCATACTTACAGTAGTAGTGCCCCTTACACATTATGCCCACAGTAGTGTGCCCCTTACACATTATGCCCACAGTAGTGTGCCCCTTACACATGATGCCCACAGTAGTGGTGTCCCTTACATGTGATGTACATAGTATTAGTGCCCCTTATATGTGATCCTCACAGTATGCTGTACATATAACTTTTTATATAGCTGCCGCCACCCCCCCCCCCCCCATACACATATGAGTGGGAATCTTGAACACATATGGAGTTTGTTATTACAATTATTATTTAATTAACCTGTACAATTAATAGAAAAGACTGATAAAATGTAGGTTCTATGTTTAGGCACAAGCGGGGAGACTTAGGTTGCGGGGGGGGGGGGGGGGGTAAGGTTAGGGTTAGGCTGCGGGGCAGGGGGTTAGATTTAGGTGGAGAACAGGGGTTAGGGATGGAGTCAGGCTGCGGGGTGAGGAGGGTAATGTATGTATAAGGGGGGTTAGGTTTAGGCTGCGTGGCAGGCGGTTACGGTCAGGCTGTGGGGTAAGTCACGTAGGAGGGGGAATATGGTTAGGTTGCGCAGTGGAGGGGTTAGGTGGTGCGGTACAGGGGTTAAGCATTAGTAGGGAGGGTTAAGGTCAGGCTGTGGGGAGGGGAGGGTTAGGCTAAAAGGGAGGCTAAGGAAGCGTACAAATCCCCTGTTGGGAAAGGTATACGGTCCACTAAATGTTACAGAATAAATGCAATAGTGTTGGGTTTTTCACTTCTATTATATCTTGCGATTGCTGCCTGTTTTCTTGCTGCTAGAAACCTATTGATCAATAGATAGATACATAGATATGTAACGTGTGTGTTAAAATAGGTATGTTTCATAAGCAGTACTTATGTCTCCCCAAACACCACCACCACCACAGAAACAGACACCTCACCCTCCCCTTCAGGCTGCAGCAGCATCAGTAAATGTAGAAGTGACTTACAGTTGTGGCAGGCAGCAGGCTCACATCTGCTTCCTGAGTCAATGCTGCATCTGTCAGTAACATCCTCCTAAGAGGAGCGCCGTAATGTTCATCTTCATCAATGGTCCGTAACAAGGGGAAGAGCAGGCAGCTATGGTTTTATTACCACATTATGTTGCACATGCAGGCACCATTCATTCTTGAGCAGGTGCTGCGAGAGGGTAGGCGGATCGGCAGTTGTTGTGGCCTCCTGCGTACACCTGTTACTGGGGGTGGGTGGAGAAATAGCCACTCACTGTCACTGACCAATGCCGAGCTCCTCTCTGCCGGGTGTCTGTGCACCGTGACCTGGCTGCTACAACAAGGCAATGGAGAAGTTCCCCTTTTGCGACCCAGAGTATGTGCTCTGGTGTGGAATCCCCCCCCCCCCACCACCACCAATGCACACACCACCGCACACACATCACACTTCTATCAATATGCATGGCACAGGGGAGATGACTTCAGTGTGTGGGAGGATGGGAGCTGGGGGAGGCACAGTGACATTGCCACGCTTCAAGATGAATGAGTTTCTGCCCAGACGCAGAAGATCAAATGGTGGCAGCCATGGTTCTGTATGTGTATCAGCCCGGTTTGGAAGGAAAATGTTTGCTGAGAGAGGACCGCTGCCTGGCCTAGCAGAAACTGACCCGGCGTCTCCCAATCAGCCCCTGCGCGCAGCACGCAAGCCATGGCGGAAGGGGCGGTGCTGGTTTGCCACACAGGACTCCTGCCACAAGCTCCCTTAGAGAGCCGACCCCATGTGCCCTGGAGGCGCCAGCTCCCCCCGCTACCACTAGGGCTGCGGTATCCAAGTTACGCCACTTGGGCCTGATTCAGTAAGGATTGTATATACTAAGCTGCTCACAACAGCTTATCATACAGTATGTGATGCAAATGCAGGAGGAGGTGCATACCATCCACTGCATTTGTGAACGCATCAAACGGTGGTGCAATTGCAGTTTAAGATGAACATTGTGACCACCGGTTGTGGTGTCCTACTGCGACTACAGCCTGAGTAACCTTGCTCAGACTGTCCCAGCCTGGCTTGCGAGGCCAAGAAAACTTTATTGCGCAGTCCTTGGCTTGGCCACTCCCAGAAATGAAGGCATCACGCCCCCTAATTCTTGAAATGCCACTGCCCCTGACCCTCTCCGCAAACACCTCTGCCTGTCAGTCAGGCAGAGGTGATTGCATTATACTGATGCGCTTCCAGCATCTGGCATGCACAGTTTAAGGATTCCGCGCAGGGTCGTGCATATGCGAACACTGCTTAACTGCCCCCTGAATCTCTATGCATATGTTACAACCCCTTTGGTGTCTTTATAGCAGGCCTTTGCTTCACTGCAGAGAAAGGGGAAAGTCCTAGGAAAATCCTAACCAAATGGGTAAAGTAGACAATCCTTTAATAGACAAATACAGATACTTGTCTTCACTCCTGAAACATTTGAGAGGCTCCTGAAAATCGTGAGGCGGTCCAGGAACAGTGGGCAAGTCTCCTGGCCGGGCCTGCTTCCGTCCCCCATCTAACAGGGTCCATTGACGTGACCTGGGCTGAATCGTGCCACCATGGCCCCACCCACTGACTCCCAATGCTGGTAATCTCTGCATTGTATTGCTCTTTTACTTGGACAGTTCAAATTATTTAGTAAAAAAGATAGATGGAGAGCTTCATAATTATTTCCTTATGGTTTTAAAGTAATTTTGGGGTATTACCAGTAAAATATTTTGGTTTTTATGTTCTGGAAAATGGCAAACATAATGTTTTTCTGCTATTTTTGCAAACGCCCATTCTGGTGTTTTACCTTCTCTCAGTTTATTTCTGACTCTTATGACTTCTTTGAGTATGTGATTTTCAATGTCAGATTTACCATCCTATTTAATGAAAGGGGTTGGAATGTCTCTCTGTCTGCAATGATGAAAGTTCTGCTCTTCTTGCAGCAGACTTCTGACTTCTACCAGTCAATGACACCTGCAAGGCATATTGAAAGTTTTTCCAAAGACTTTTAATGGTTGAGGAAGATGTCACAGTCAGGTCAGTGCTGATGCCTTATGGTTTAAATTAGGAATTGCATGTCACAATGAAAAAAGAAATACCTTGTAAATATAGTATATACATGCTGTCTGTTTGAAGAGATCACCTGGTGTTCTTCTGCATTAAGACCTGCACATTTGGGTCCTGATTCAAGATCATTCAGAAAGGGCCATTCCGATATTGGGTGAGCATGTCTGCGCATGAGGAGGCGCATATTTGCGGATGGGGCTTAAACGTGGCTCGTCCATGGGAACACCCAACGTTTTATGGGTGTCCCCATGAAAATTCTGGGAGTTCCCATGGAATTCAGGCTGGCCAATGTCTACCGGGGCGGGTGCCCACTCTTCGCTTCAGTGGACTCCGAAGGAAAAAAGTCAGTTGAGATTGACTGTTATTTCTGAAAGCAGGAGAAATCATTTGATGATTGGCAACCATTGAATGATTTCTCAGGACTGGCTTAAGGCACGTTTGACCAGTGTAGCCTTGCAAGATTTGGGGAGTGCACCATGCTTCAATCCAGTAGTAGCCCAAGGGATCCAGCAATGAACCCTCATTGGACCTGATTAGATCACATATGATAAGCTGCTCACAGCAGTTTAGCTTATGTGATCATAAAGCAATGCAAATGGAGGAGGAGGTGCACACTCCCCCCCCCCCCCCCCCACCTGCATTTGCATTCGGGCAGCAATTATTCCCATTGCAGTGGCTGGTTGTGACATCATGCAGCCACTGAGACCCACCATGCAAATGGTCTGGACATACGTCTGCTATCCAGACCTCGCTCTCCCAATGCCGTGTCGACGGCCATTCAATGCTGCGCACTGCCGGCACGTAGAGTGAGACTGGCCTGGCATGTGCATATGCGCAGAATAGCAAAAATAGAATAATATACATTTTCACTATTCTGCAGTTTAACCGGAATCAGGCTCTAAAAGCGAAGTTATGGTTCTCACCACAGCTCACCGCCCTGCCAAGCACCCCTACCCCCCTGCCCCGCCGCCCATGCAAAACCCCCCCCCCCCAATCCCCCACAGCCTTACCTATCGCGCTGGTCCTGGCGGCTCCGTTCTTCTGCTGAGGACCACCACAAAATGGCCACCCCCATACAGCAGACAGTTTCAGAGAACTGTGTGCTATATGGGGGCGGCCATTTTGTGGTGGTCCTCAGCAGAAGAATGGAGCCGCCGGGACCAGCGAGATAGGTAAGTCTGCAGGGGATTGGGGGGGGGGTTTAACTATAGCACCGCAGCCCCCAGCGCCCCCACATGCACAGCGCCCCCCCCCCCCCCCCCCCGCGGTGGCGGGGGCTGCGGTGCTATAGTTACGCCGCTGGGTGGGAGATATACAAAGCCTTGGAGCGTGATAAAGTGGTGGGGCGATAAAGTACCAGCCATTTTGCACCTAACTGTCATTATATGGGTTGTGTTTAAAAAATTACAATTGGGAGTTGACCAAATTTATCTCTCTATACTTTATTGCTCTCCAGGGCTGAGTACATATGGCACTTAATCACACATGTGTAAAGCCTTGCATACAATTTATTGTGCTTTTTGTCAAAACGCATGCAGTAATGTATAGAACCTCCAAAAGAACCCCAACCCTGCTTTATCGGCCTCTTCATTTCAGTTTTGTGCCTCTGCAGTATTACTGCACATGAGCAGTCTGTTGACCACAGAAGTGTGTAGGCCAGTCCTAGGGTGGGTTCTGGAGGAACCTTCTACTGGTAATTTTTGCACAAAATGTAGCCCACAAGCTATAGCGGCTTGTGCCATTGTTTGCTGCTGGGATCCAACTCTGGAATCTTTTTGCATTCCAATAGTTGTTAAATGTGACAGCTTGGCAACCCTAATGGAACTCATATTCTGCTGTTGGAAATGAAGGGACCAAAGTAGATAAGGAAATATCAACTGCGGTCCTATATTCATTCATTAGGATAATACTAGGTAAATAAGCTGTATATACTATAATACTACAAAAATATTTGCTTAGTAGTGTCCATCTAGCAGCAAATAAGTAGCGGAATCCATCTGGTGATATAAGACAGCATGTCGTGTGTGAAGATTTATGACAGGACAAAAAAAAAAGGTAAAACAGCAATTTAGTTCTCTTGGACTGATGCCCCCCTGCGTTTCATCTTTGCACTATTATTCTGAAGAGAAGAGATTATTATCACGCCAGCCACAGTAAACTACTGTACATATTGCCTTGGTTGGCTGTGTGGGTACTCCTAATGCTACATAAATGAATCACCATATATTACAATGAGATGATTTTAATAAAAGAGTATCGCGCATCTTTTAATTATTGTTCTTTATTTTTTTAGAATGTTCTAATTATTGTTTTTTTCTCCTTGTTCTGTTTTTGCTGATTTGCTGCCAGTTGAATTGTCTCAGCAGGACCTCCCAGAACAGAGCAACTTTACCTCAGGGTATTCTGTCTGCTTTCTTGTTTAAAAGGAAACCAGATCTCCCGAGTAATGATAGGCATGGAACAAGGGTAGGAGAGGAATAAAATGACTGTTAACAACCATAGTCCTAGTTTGGAAATACAGCAAAGTGTACATAATATAGATAGGAAGTTAACCAATAACCACAACTGATAAGGATGTCACTTTTCACTAGATATCTTTGTGATGACAGCATTTATTGCAACGGAGAACAAAGCAATGGAGGTACCCAAGGATTCTTTATGCACCACCCTGCAATAGTGCAGGACACACCTCAGAACAAATATTAAAGTGAGTGTTGCTAAAACCAAAATGTGCTCCAACTTTTCAATTATATGCGACAACAATTAATTATTGTTATTATTTATTCATTAATTATATATTTTGTTACATAGCACCAGTATACTCTGCAGCACTGTTCATTTAGGGACAAACATAGTACTAAAACAAGACCTGGCAATGACAGACAGCCAAGGCCTGTTGGGCCGTCCAGCCACACAGAGAGTCGGGATGGCCGCGTGCAATGTAGTCTTCCTTAAGAAAGCATTTATGTGCATTATGTAATCCAGAAATCACCAGGCTCTGGGCAGTCCGACCAGGCCGGCAGCCTACTGATGCAGAGGGACCGGCTGTGCTGTCCCTAGCAAGTGGCACCCCTATGCACATGTATAGCCAGATAGAAGGGACTAGCAATTGCAGTAGGAAGAATCCATGTTGGTTTAGACCAGTGTTTTACAACCTTTTTTATATCCATACCCCATTGATTAGGCTTTTAAATTATGAGTACCCCTCCTCTCAATTTGAAATATCCACAGTATTTTCAAGTGGAGTGGAAGTGGGTGGTATGCGTATCCTTATAATAAGGAGTAGCGGAGCAGTGTGCGGTCAGGAGTTGGGTCCACCTTTGTCTGGCCACTGGCTATAGATTGTAAGCTTTCAAACAGGGCCCTCCTACCTTCTTAACTGTCTGTAAATGCCCAGTTTGATGCTGATGATGCTGATGACGGAACCGGAAGTGACGCAACGTGGCAAGCCTCCAATGCCATGGAAGACTTCTTCTTCCGCCATTACCAATATTATTTCCAAGTACCCTTAACTGGTCTGCAGAGTACCCTCAGGGGTACTACAAGCCCAGGTTGGGAACCATTGGTTTAAACAATGTAATAGCTAAAAAAGGGGTTATATAGCCTATTTTCTATTCGGTATTGTTGCTTATTGAATCTGTTGGTTACACAGATTCAATAAGCAATGTGTTACATTACACATTCCTTTATCTTCTTCATCTCTCTACCCTTTCAACAAAAATGTCAAAAACATAAGTAAAAGTAAAGTTCAACAAATGGTCATTTAGGATGGTTAAATTATCTTCTAAAAAACCCAACCATGCGTAATATATATGTACTGTAGTTCTTCTTTGTGTTATTGAGGAAAACATTAGCTGTTTTAATTCACATGAAAATGTAAAAATACATAAGTTACACTTTTATATCTTTTTTATTTTTTGACAACTGCTTGAGGTAATTACTGTTCAACAGCCTTTGAATCTTCCAAAAGAGATTCTAATTCAGTCATAATGCCTTTTAGTACAATCTAAATATTTACTTACTGGCCTATTTTAAGAGTGGGAATTTATACCTACGAAAAAAAAGCCCGGCATGAACAGAACGGACCAACTCTAAAAGTTGCATGTTTTATAGCACAACTTCCAATATGTACTGTAATATTTCACACAGGAAGAGTTACCCAAACAGGATAAGATAAACTATACAAAAGACATGATTGGCGACATGGTTCTAAAAACTTTCTTACCATAATTCCATCAGACAACTTCTTGAACTTCCTATAATTAGCAGCATGATAATATGCCGTATCCCTGACATTAATACAATTGCATCAACATAGGTGCTTTTAAAATAAAACTAGTAAACATACTTTAGCCTCGATCTCCTTCCTGTGAAGTTGGATTGCACTACGAGTACACTTATTGCTATCTTTAGAAGCTTTTGACTTTATGTGCATTTTAGGAAGCAAAGCCATTGGAAAGCCACTTAACTAAGTGTAGGGATCAAGACCGTGACTTGCTGTTCCTTTTTAAGGAGAACTAGATACAGTAAGTGGGTAAAGGGGATTTTTTTTCTAACATACCCTTATTTCCACACAGGAAAACAGGAAGTCATCAAACATGAGAAAGTGTCTGCACGTATCTCATTTAAACTGAATAGCATGACACACAGTACACCAGGATTGTATATAAGTTGTACTCATATGCATATGAAACATTATTACGTACATTCAGATTTGTAAATAAGAGATACAGTACTGATTGATACCTTAATGGCATGACTCATGGTTACCAGAAAGTCAAATTGCTTGCATGAACTGGTATTTCGGGAAAACAAGAAGGGCCTAGCTAAGAAGCATTTCCTATTCTTGCTAAATTTAGCTTTATGCTGTGATATGACTTCATTTTTGCTTGTTTTACACATGAAAAAAAGGCATATCTTGATTAATGGAAATATGATACCATGCATCCTCAAGGGTATCACTTTCAACCATGCCACAGCTTGTCAGAGAGCTGTTTAACTACATGCCCCAGGATGCTTGGGGAAGGGCAGTAGCCACATGCATCCACATTATACACATACAGAAACAAGCATGTACAAAAAAACATTGGGAAAGTTGGAGGTGAGTTGGTTTACGACAGAGTTAGTGACAGAGTTAGTGAGTCAGCCACAGAGTATTATGGCCACATTTATCAAGCGATATTTGCGGCTAAATCCCCGAAAACACCCGTTTTCGGGGGTTAACCGCAAATATTAAGTATCCCCCAAATGTATTAAAGGGGGACCACAGCAGGAATCTCTGATCCCTGCTGCGATCCCCCCTTCACCGCCGCTGGCCGCTTCCCCCATAGGTATCAACATCGGGCAGCCCGGCTTCGCACCCCTGGGTTATCGCCATTCTGGGATGGCAATAGCCCATTGTGGCCTATGGCTGCGGGATCAGTGCGGTCAGCGGGGTCGCGGGGGGGGGGGCAGCCCCCACGGCTTCCGGCTACAGGCATCGCATTTCGTAGCCCTGTCCCTGCGCCCAGGTAATAATACCTCTAGGCGGTATAACTCTACACCACAATGTGATGTCCGGCAATGTCATCGCGCCGGCATCGCTGTATATTGATAAATGCGACCCTTAGTGAGAGCTGAAATGCTGGAATGCTAAGAGACATACTGGAAAGTAGAAATAGAGTTGTGGTGAGAAAACGATTAACATGAAATACAACTTCCAGTGAGATAGAAAGTATGTATGTTCCATATAGAATATTCACACTGTGACAGAGTTGTAGGGTAAATTTATTAAGCGTCAATGTTGTGGTTTTATGTTGATTTTGTAATCTGGAGATTTACTAAAGGCAAATCTGTCAGTAAATCGAAAAAATTTAAATAAACCAGCTATAGACCATCAGCCCTAAGAACCCATTTAATGTATACAAACATTGTAGCAGAATAATAATAAAAAAAAAAACGGAAACTACAGTATTTGTAGCAGGCGTGTTTGCCAAACACTGCATAGATTTGTTATGGATTTCCTACAATCCCAGGGGTGTCATGTATAAAGGTACCCATTCACCAACAGTGTATTGGGGCAATCCTCTGATGGGTGCTGGATGACTGACAGACAGTCGGGATTCCAACAGTCATTACACCGACATCGGAATCCCGACTGTTAAAATCCCGACACGGGTCCCGACGGCCACCAGCTATTCTCCCTCGAGGGAGTCTACGATCCCCATAGAGGGAGAATAGAATAGGTGGCGAGCGCAGCGAGCCACTGTGCCCACAGGGGGCTTTGTTGCACTCCCCCTGCTGTCTGAGTCCAGGCAGTCAGGATCCTGATGTCGGGCTAATGACTGTCAGGATCCCAACTGTTGGTGTGCTATACCACACCCTCTCTGATCCCCTGCCTGGACCAAAGAGTAGCTGCCAGAAAAAAGAGACAGGAGACTTTCCATGAGGTGGGACCAGAGGTATAACTCTGGGAGGCAATTAAGTTATCTGCCGCCAGGCTTCTGCTCCCAAGAGAGCACCTCACCTGCTCTGTGAGTTTGAATCAGTTAATTGAATTCCATCGATATTGCTTTTGTGGCTGACTCCCCCTCCTAGCAGGACCATAGTTGTCACACTCTCTTTATTCTAAAAGTAATTTTTGCCAAGTGTCACACACTATATTAGAACCCACTGCCGGTTCCACTAGAATCAGATACCTTAAATATGCATATATTCATACATACAAACACACATACATGTATATATTTATAAATGGTAGTGTGTGGAGGGGGGGCACCAATATTTATCTTGCCTCCAGGCAGCTGGGACGAACTTACGCTACTGAGTAGGTGCTTAGATTTGTGAAGTACTGGTTCTATTATGTTCATGTATTTATTATAGTATATATATATATATATATATATATATATATATATATATATACATATATATATATATATAATATATGTGTGTGTGTGTGTGTGTCACCCCAACTATGTACAGTGCCATTGGGTGCACATGGACTCCAATTATATGCTGCTTTTGACAGATCTAATATGTCCTGTGCTGGCTAGTGTGTCAGTGTGTCAGTTGGATGCCACGTGATGCTCCAGAGAGAGACTGTCTCATTCTGGCTAGTGTGACAGTTGGCAGCAGTTGGAGCAGCCATCTTAAGTGAGAGGATGAGATAGGAGGGATGATGCAGCTCCTTCCTTAGGCAGCATCTACACATTGAGTTTTGACAGGTCCCTTTTAAAAGGACCTGTTTGGCAGGAAGGAGCCTGCACATTTAAATCTATGGCTGCGTCTGCACATTGCATTTTAGCAGGATGCAGTCGAACAGGAGCTGTTTAGCAGGATTCTTACTCAAGAGGATATATACACAAGCCTGCTCATCCTGCTAAAACGCAATGTGTAGACGCAAGCAGCTGCATCCTGCTAAACAGGATCCTGCTCAACTGCATTCTGCTAAAACATAATGTGTAGACGCAGCCTAAGGGTTCAGCAGTGAGCAGCCCACAGAGAAGCAGGCTGCCCCCTTTGCAATTAACAGAGATCCACATGGGAAGGGGACAGTGAGGCATTTAAGTGATTGCAGGAGCAGGAATCCCAGTTAAGCAAGCCATTGTGGAGGTCTGTAAAAAAGGAAGCACCCAACACAAGCACCACATATAGGGCCAGATGTAACAAGCTTCAAAAAGTGATAAAAGACAGCCAATAAGCTCCTAACTGCCATGTTACAGGTTGGGATTAAAAAATTTCAGCTTGATATATCTCGCCCATAGTGACCTATTCTAGCTGCAGCCTGAATTATCCCCGTGCTGAAGGAACACAGTTCTGCCTTGTTTTAGCCCACTTTAACCCCTGCTTCACACATCAAAATGCTTAAGTAATCAAACACTATGGACCTTATTCTGGTTGCCTCGTAAGGCTGTGAATTTTCCCCCAAATCCCCCAGATGCTGCCCTCCACTCACAATGACGCCCTCCCTCCAATTACACACCGCGACACCTGCGCAGCTGTGATTGGATGATTTGCATAATCATCCATCATCATGGTCGGCGTCCATCGAAGGATTTCTCCAGCGCTCGCAGATCTGAGACACCTCTGTGGTGTCTCAGATCTCTGAGTGCCTTGTGCAGGTAGTGGGTGGGCAGCGGGCATCCACTGACATCAGCTGCCTGCCCCCTGCACAAGCGTCACCAGGCCATTACCATAGAAACACTCAGCTGTGCCCCCTGCCATGCAGTTCACCGTGGTTAGCACCAAGCGTCTGCACATGCATAACTGTGCATGCGCAGACTTTAAAAATTGGTCCCCCTCGTGCGAACACAGGGGGCACTGATTAAATCAGAATAACCCCCTATGTCTGCAAATAGGAACCATCTACCACATTCCTCAGCCCCTATCACCTCTCCCTTCAATCTACAAACTACTATAAAGCTACCTTAGCCACAATCTACATACCCAAGTTGTTTCCACCATTCACAGATCCAGGCTACTGTATATACAGTATAATATGAAGAAGAAAACCATATAAGCAGCACTGTTATGGATAAATACAGTACTGTAAGCATAGGTATAGCCTACAAGGTGGAGGAACGCAGTTACAAAAATGAAATGAATAGAACATAATAAACATAATAAACATTTTAAATATTTAGAGATAGATTACATTAATGTATTTATATTATATATATGAACAATATTTTGGGTGTAACCATGTAGGTCTAAATAGTAGAATAGAAGGATAATGGAACAGTGAAAAAGTTAATCTGATTCTAAATAAAATCCTGTGTATACTTATTATTATAATTATTATTACAATTATTATTATAACTAAATAGCATCACTACAGAGTTTAAATATAACATGATTTTTAAAAGATTAGCTATGTTTACCATACAGCACAAATATAGAAATTAGTGCCTTAAAATTGCTTTTCAAATCCATTGTATACAAAATGTTGGTTTAAATAAACCTGTAATTAATGTTTTGTGGGTCTAGCAATATTGGCACAGTGGAGATGATGATTAACTTTAGGCTCACATACTGCACAGTTACAGGCAGATCAGAGGTGGCAGTGTAAAGGGGAAGGAGAAGTTGGCCTGAACCTCTGGGCAGGAGGGAGCAGAATACTGGGTTACAGGGATGAGCGGAAGGATGAGGCAGGCTTGATCCTCTGAAAAGGAGGTACTAGAATAAAGGAATAATGGGGGCATGTTAGGGGGAAGCACAGGCTGGGCCTGATCCTATTGAAGAGAGAGTACTTGGCTCAGGACAGCTGCAGCACTTGGGTGGCTGGTTCAAGAGGTAGTTTCAGCAGGGTCCCCACAGGGAGAAAACATTTTTTTAATATAATATTTACTATATAAGGTAAACATGACAAGTCATAATGATGAATAAAAATGATTGCTTGCCAATTTTCACACCTATTTTGACAAATTCACTTGGTACTCAAAGGGTTAAGATCTAACTTAGAGTGCACAATAACCATAATGCGTAACTTCTGAAGGGCCATACATTCCACTCATGAAAGATACCTGAGGTATCCATTTTGAGTGCACTATGTAGGATTACCCAGGGTGGTTTAGGTAATCTATAGAAGAGATGACACAAAATGGTTGGTTGTAGTGTAACAATTGGCACCATGTCCCAACATAACCACAAGCTCCATGTCATTTTTCATAACATCCCCAGGCATACCAGATGATGTAGCCATGTTGGGTACACTGCAAAGATTATGCTGTGAGAGATAAACCATATATGGAACAAATAGCATGTGTATGATATTATGATATACCCTGTGTGAGTAGATCCACATGAGGCCAAGCCACCCACAGTGGAATCATCAGAAGCAACTGTGTGGGGTGCACTGCACAGATTGCTGTTGGCTTAGTGTGCAATCAGTGGAGAGACAACATAACATCTGATGGGGTTGGAAGCACAAGGTTATAAAACAGCAGCAATACATCGGGGGGGGGGGGGTTAAGGAAGTTATTATGGGGGTTACAATGGTATGAAATAAAAGCAAATAACATACAGTAGTCCTGGATCTACAATGTTGCTGCGGCTCTACCATTGTTAAGGAGCACTGGAGCTTATGTGGCCCACACATACAGATGCGGCAGCTGAAGTTAGCATCCCAGCATAGTGGGGTAGTGGATGTCTAGCATTAGCAGGTAAAAGGGGCCACCATTCGGGAGGATAATATGGCCCTGTAGAAGAAAAATGGCTTGGCAGAAGAATTGTTTTGTTCTGCGCAGCCACAGGGAGATTGGCAGTGGTGGAAACAGGTTGGAGCCAGCAGCAGGCAAGTGTGCAGGCATCAAGATGAAAGCTGACATCAAGTCCTGGTATCCCCCCTCTCGGCTCTCTACCAGGAAGTACTGGCTGCCCTTGGTGTTTGTAATGGCAACTGCCAGTGGCGTAGCTTGTGTAAGGCAGCCCCCGCCACTGCTTGGGGGAGCGGGGGCTGCGTGGGCGCCGGCTCCCGCACGGAGAGGCAGGATCTCATTCCGGTATGTGCTCCCTCCCTGCTGCATCTGTAATACTGGAGGGAGGGACTGTGGCGTAACTATAGCACTATATATATATAACTATAGCTGCGGTGAAAAGATTCCCTTCGTCGCTGTGTACGGAGTTGGCGCCGGGTGACCAGGTCCCTGCAGTGTCTTGGAAATAAGAAGTCTGCCGGGTGGCGGCGCGGGAAGCGCTTCTGATTTCAAAAACACTGGCCGCACGCTGATTGGCTGAGATTCAGCCAATCAGTGTGCGGACATTGGTTTCAAAGTCAGAAGCGCTTCCCCCGCCGCCCGGCAGACTTCTTATTTCCAAGACACTGCAAGGACCCGGTCACCCGGCGCCAACTCCGTACACAGCGATGAAGGGAATCTTCTCACCGCAGCTTCTTGACAGCACCGCAGGTACACCTGCGCCGCACGGGTCCCCGTGCCCGCTCCCTAGGGGGGTGTTTTAACGGGGGGGGAGGGGGCGCTAAATTTTTCCCGGGGGGGGGTGTGTGTGCAATATTTATTGTTACGCCACTGGCAACTGCCCCCTCCCAGATTTCAGATCTTTAGTGGAGCTGCAGGCCTCAGAAGTAATGTATTTGATAATGTTCCCCGATAGTAGTAAATATTTTGTTCTACTATTAAGTAAGAAAAAATAGCTGCATTTTCAATAAATTCTTGCCAAAATTTTTATCCTATCACAATCCACCAGAAAGAAGGTTATCAATATACAGTAGGAAAGAAAAGAAAACACATGTGGCTTTGCAGGAGGTGTGGGACCTTGCCTGTATCCTGCAATCATTTACAAGTAAAAACCAACCTGATTAAATTATCCTTAATATTAAAACAAAATTTGCATTATACTGTATGTTTTGTAAAAAAAAAAAAAAATATATATATATATATATATATATATATATATATATATATATATATATATATATATATATATACAAATACAGGGACTCAACACTCTCCATAATGAACTAACTCACCTTAGTATACAATTAATCAAATAAATAATGGGGTTTTAGTTCATGAATTGATCAATGCATTTAAGCTTGCAGCCCATCGCCAAGGGACCCCATTTCACTGCAAGTCCTACACTAGCATTTGTTTCTCAAGAGCCTGCCAACTGCTGACACATCATAGCTAAAGTCGACATGTGCTTTTTCCTGGTTTAAAGCTCACCTGCCAAGTGCCTTATGGCTTTTAAAGATGAGGCAGTCACCTAACACAACACCTGACTTAGAATTAAAGGGGCAGCTGTAACAGGTTACAGATAAATTAGCTCATCTGGGGTGAAAGAGAAAGCTATGATCACAGTAACAAAGGTTAATAAAAATTAACCCACATATATACACACATACAGAGTACCACAACACTCGCCATCCCTGCGAATGGGGTGCAAACAGCACTCGCCATTCCCAGGTTGGGGTGAAAGTGGCCTGTGACCACATGCTCTAATACATACAAATACAGGGACTCAACACTCTCCATAATGAACTAACTCACCTTAGTATACAATTAATCAAATAAATAATGGGGTTTTAGTTCATGAATTGATCAATGCATTTAAGCTTGCAGCCCATCGCCAAGGGACCCCATTTCACTGCAAGTCCTACACTAGCATTTGTTTCTCAAGAGCCTGCCAACTGCTGACACATCATAGCTAAAGTCGACATGTGCTTTTTCCTGGTTTAAAGCTCACCTGCCAAGTGCCTTATGGCTTTTAAAGATGAGGCAGTCACCTAACACAACACCTGACTTAGAATTAAAGGGGCAGCTGTAACAGGTTACAGATAAATTAGCTCATCTGGGGTGAAAGAGAAAGCTATGATCACAGTAACAAAGGTTAATAAAAATTAACCCACATATATACACACATACAGAGTACCACAACACTCGCCATCCCTGCGAATGGGGTGCAAACAGCACTCGCCATTCCCAGGTTGGGGTGAAAGTGGCCTGTGACCACATGCTCTAATACATACAAATACAGGGACTCAACACTCTCCATAATGAACTAACTCACCTTAGTATACAATTAATCAAATAAATAATGGGGTTTTAGTTCATGAATTGATCAATGCATTTAAGCTTGCAGCCCATCGCCAAGGGACCCCATTTCACTGCAAGTCCTACACTAGCATTTGTTTCTCAAGAGCCTGCCAACTGCTGACACATCATAGCTAAAGTCGACATGTGCTTTTTCCTGGTTTAAAGCTCACCTGCCAAGTGCCTTATGGCTTTTAAAGATGAGGCAGTCACCTAACACAACACCTGACTTAGAATTAAAGGGGCAGCTGTAACAGGTTACAGATAAATTAGCTCATCTGGGGTGAAAGAGAAAGCTATGATCACAGTAACAAAGGTTAATAAAAAAATTAACCCACATATATACACACATACAGAGTACCACAACACTCGCCATCCCTGCGAATGGGGTGCAAACAGCACTCGCCATTCCCAGGTTGGGGTGAAAGTGGCCTGTGACCACATGCTCTAATACATACAAATACAGGGACTCAACACTCTCCATAATGAACTAACTCACCTTAGTATACAATTAATCAAATAAATAATGGGGTTTTAGTTCATGAATTGATCAATGCATTTAAGCTTGCAGCCCATCGCCAAGGGACCCCATTTCACTGCAAGTCCTACACTAGCATTTGTTTCTCAAGAGCCTGCCAACTGCTGACACATCATAGCTAAAGTCGACATGTGCTTTTTCCTGGTTTAAAGCTCACCTGCCAAGTGCCTTATGGCTTTTAAAGATGAGGCAGTCACCTAACACAACACCTGACTTAGAATTAAAGGGGCAGCTGTAACAGGTTACAGATAAATTAGCTCATCTGGGGTGAAAGAGAAAGCTATGATCACAGTAACAAAGGTTAATAAAAATTAACCCACATATATACACACATACAGAGTACCACAACACTCGCCATCCCTGCGAATGGGGTGCAAACAGCACTCGCCATTCCCAGGTTGGGGTGAAAGTGGCCTGTGACCACATGCTCTAATACATACAAATACAGGGACTCAACACTCTCCATAATGAACTAACTCACCTTAGTATACAATTAATCAAATAAATAATGGGGTTTTAGTTCATGAATTGATCAATGCATTTAAGCTTGCAGCCCATCGCCAAGGGACCCCATTTCACTGCAAGTCCTACACTAGCATTTGTTTCTCAAGAGCCTGCCAACTGCTGACACATCATAGCTAAAGTCGACATGTGCTTTTTCTTGGTTTAAAGCTCACCTGCCAAGTGCCTTATGGCTTTTAAAGATGAGGCAGTCACCTAACACAACACCTGACTTAGAATTAAAGGGGCAGCTGTAACAGGTTACAGATAAATTAGCTCATCTGGGGTGAAAGAGAAAGCTATGATCATAGTAACAAAGGTTAATAAAAATTAACCCACATATATACACACACATACAGAGTACCACAACACTCGCCATCCCTGCGAATGGGGTGCAAACAGCACTCGCCATTCCCAGGTTGGGGTGAAAGTGGCCTGTGACCACATGCTCTAATACATACAAATACAGGGACTCAACACTCTCCATAATGAACTAACTCACCTTAGTATACAATTAATCAAATAAATAATGGGGTTTTAGTTCATGAATTGATCAATGCATTTAAGCTTGCAGCCCATCGCCAAGGGACCCCATTTCACTGCAAGTCCTACACTAGCATTTGTTTCTCAAGAGCCTGCCAACTGCTGACACATCATAGCTAAAGTCGACATGTGCTTTTTCCTGGTTTAAAGCTCACCTGCCAAGTGCCTTATGGCTTTTAAAGATGAGGCAGTCACCTAACACAACACCTGACTTAGAATTAAAGGGGCAGCTGTAACAGGTTACAGATAAATTAGCTCATCTGGGGTGAAAGAGAAAGCTATGATCACAGTAACAAAGGTTAATAAAAATTAACCCACATATATACACACATACAGAGTACCACAACACTCGCCATCCCTGCGAATGGGGTGCAAACAGCACTCGCCATTCCCAGGTTGGGGTGAAAGTGGCCTGTGACCACATGCTCTAATACATACAAATACAGGGACTCAACACTCTCCATAATGAACTAACTCACCTTAGTATACAATTAATCAAATAAATAATGGGGTTTTAGTTCATGAATTGATCAATGCATTTAAGCTTGCAGCCCATCGCCAAGGGACCCCATTTCACTGCAAGTCCTACACTAGCATTTGTTTCTCAAGAGCCTGCCAACTGCTGACACATCATAGCTAAAGTCGACATGTGCTTTTTCCTGGTTTAAAGCTCACCTGCCAAGTGCCTTATGGCTTTTAAAGATGAGGCAGTCACCTAACACAACACCTGACTTAGAATTAAAGGGGCAGCTGTAACAGTGTATATATGTGGGTTAATTTTTATTAACCTTTGTTACTGTGATCATAGCTTTCTCTTTCACCCCAGATGAGCTAATTTATCTGTAACCTGTTACAGCTGCCCCTTTAATTCTAAGTCAGGTGTTGTGTTAGGTGACTGCCTCATCTTTAAAAGCCATAAGGCACTTGGCAGGTGAGCTTTAAACCAGGAAAAAGCACATGTCGACTTTAGCTATGATGTGTCAGCAGTTGGCAGGCTCTTGAGAAACAAATGCTAGTGTAGGACTTGCAGTGAAATGGGGTCCCTTGGCGATGGGCTGCAAGCTTAAATGCATTGATCAATTCATGAACTAAAACCCCATTATTTATTTGATTAATTGTATACTAAGGTGAGTTAGTTCATTATGGAGAGTGTTGAGTCCCTGTATTTGTATGTATTAGAGCATGTGGTCACAGGCCACTTTCACCCCAACCTGGGAATGGCGAGTGCTGTTTGCACCCCATTCGCAGGGATGGCGAGTGTTGTGGTACTCTGTATGTGTGTATATATGTGGGTTAATTTTTATTAACCTTTGTTACTGTGATCATAGCTTTCTCTTTCACCCCAGATGAGCTAATTTATCTGTAACCTGTTACAGCTGCCCCTTTAATTCTAAGTCAGGTGTTGTGTTAGGTGACTGCCTCATCTTTAAAAGCCATAAGGCACTTGGCAGGTGAGCTTTAAACCAGGAAAAAGCACATGTCGACTTTAGCTATGATGTGTCAGCAGTTGGCAGGCTCTTGAGAAACAAATGCTAGTGTAGGACTTGCAGTGAAATGGGGTCCCTTGGCGATGGGCTGCAAGCTTAAATGCATTGATCAATTCATGAACTAAAACCCCATTATTTATTTGATTAATTGTATACTAAGGTGAGTTAGTTCATTATGGAGAGTGTTGAGTCCCTGTATTTGTATGTATTAGAGCATGTGGTCACAGGCCACTTTCACCCCAACCTGGGAATGGCGAGTGCTGTTTGCACCCCATTCGCAGGGATGGCGAGTGTTGTGGTACTCTGTATGTGTGTATATATGTGGGTTAATTTTTATTAACCTTTGTTACTGTGATCATAGCTTTCTCTTTCACCCCAGATGAGCTAATTTATCTGTAACCTGTTACAGCTGCCCCTTTAATTCTAAGTCAGGTGTTGTGTTAGGTGACTGCCTCATCTTTAAAAGCCATAAGGCACTTGGCAGGTGAGCTTTAAACCAGGAAAAAGCACATGTCGACTTTAGCTATGATGTGTCAGCAGTTGGCAGGCTCTTGAGAAACAAATGCTAGTGTAGGACTTGCAGTGAAATGGGGTCCCTTGGCGATGGGCTGCAAGCTTAAATGCATTGATCAATTCATGAACTAAAACCCCATTATTTATTTGATTAATTGTATACTAAGGTGAGTTAGTTCATTATGGAGAGTGTTGAGTCCCTGTATTTGTATGTATTAGAGCATGTGGTCACAGGCCACTTTCACCCCAACCTGGGAATGGCGAGTGCTGTTTGCACCCCATTCGCAGGGATGGCGAGTGTTGTGGTACTCTGTATGTGTGTATATATGTGGGTTAATTTTTATTAACCTTTGTTACTGTGATCATAGCTTTCTCTTTCACCCCAGATGAGCTAATTTATCTGTAACCTGTTACAGCTGCCCCTTTAATTCTAAGTCAGGTGTTGTGTTAGGTGACTGCCTCATCTTTAAAAGCCATAAGGCACTTGGCAGGTGAGCTTTAAACCAGGAAAAAGCACATGTCGACTTTAGCTATGATGTGTCAGCAGTTGGCAGGCTCTTGAGAAACAAATGCTAGTGTAGGACTTGCAGTGAAATGGGGTCCCTTGGCGATGGGCTGCAAGCTTAAATGCATTGATCAATTCATGAACTAAAACCCCATTATTTATTTGATTAATTGTATACTAAGGTGAGTTAGTTCATTATGGAGAGTGTTGAGTCCCTGTATTTGTATGTATTAGAGCATGTGGTCACAGGCCACTTTCACCCCAACCTGGGAATGGCGAGTGCTGTTTGCACCCCATTCGCAGGGATGGCGAGTGTTGTGGTACTCTGTATGTGTGTATATATGTGGGTTAATTTTTATTAACCTTTGTTACTGTGATCATAGCTTTCTCTTTCACCCCAGATGAGCTAATTTATCTGTAACCTGTTACAGCTGCCCCTTTAATTCTAAGTCAGGTGTTGTGTTAGGTGACTGCCTCATCTTTAAAAGCCATAAGGCACTTGGCAGGTGAGCTTTAAACCAGGAAAAAGCACATGTCGACTTTAGCTATGATGTGTCAGCAGTTGGCAGGCTCTTGAGAAACAAATGCTAGTGTAGGACTTGCAGTGAAATGGGGTCCCTTGGCGATGGGCTGCAAGCTTAAATGCATTGATCAATTCATGAACTAAAACCCCATTATTTATTTGATTAATTGTATACTAAGGTGAGTTAGTTCATTATGGAGAGTGTTGAGTCCCTGTATTTGTATGTATTAGAGCATGTGGTCACAGGCCACTTTCACCCCAACCTGGGAATGGCGAGTGCTGTTTGCACCCCATTCGCAGGGATGGCGAGTGTTGTGGTACTCTGTATGTGTGTATATATGTGGGTTAATTTTTATTAACCTTTGTTACTGTGATCATAGCTTTCTCTTTCACCCCAGATGAGCTAATTTATCTGTAACCTGTTACAGCTGCCCCTTTAATTCTAAGTCAGGTGTTGTGTTAGGTGACTGCCTCATCTTTAAAAGCCATAAGGCACTTGGCAGGTGAGCTTTAAACCAGGAAAAAGCACATGTCGACTTTAGCTATGATGTGTCAGCAGTTGGCAGGCTCTTGAGAAACAAATGCTAGTGTAGGACTTGCAGTGAAATGGGGTCCCTTGGCGATGGGCTGCAAGCTTAAATGCATTGATCAATTCATGAACTAAAACCCCATTATTTATTTGATTAATTGTATACTAAGGTGAGTTAGTTCATTATGGAGAGTGTTGAGTCCCTGTATTTGTATGTATTAGAGCATGTGGTCACAGGCCACTTTCACCCCAACCTGGGAATGGCGAGTGCTGTTTGCACCCCATTCGCAGGGATGGCGAGTGTTGTGGTACTCTGTATGTGTGTATATATGTGGGTTAATTTTTATTAACCTTTGTTACTGTGATCATAGCTTTCTCTTTCACCCCAGATGAGCTAATTTATCTGTAACCTGTTACAGCTGCCCCTTTAATTCTAAGTCAGGTGTTGTGTTAGGTGACTGCCTCATCTTTAAAAGCCATAAGGCACTTGGCAGGTGAGCTTTAAACCAGGAAAAAGCACATGTCGACTTTAGCTATGATGTGTCAGCAGTTGGCAGGCTCTTGAGAAACAAATGCTAGTGTAGGACTTGCAGTGAAATGGGGTCCCTTGGCGATGGGCTGCAAGCTTAAATGCATTGATCAATTCATGAACTAAAACCCCATTATTTATTTGATTAATTGTATACTAAGGTGAGTTAGTTCATTATGGAGAGTGTTGAGTCCCTGTATTTGTATGTATTAGAGCATGTGGTCACAGGCCACTTTCACCCCAACCTGGGAATGGCGAGTGCTGTTTGCACCCCATTCGCAGGGATGGCGAGTGTTGTGGTACTCTGTATGTGTGTATATATGTGGGTTAATTTTTATTAACCTTTGTTACTGTGATCATAGCTTTCTCTTTCACCCCAGATGAGCTAATTTATCTGTAACCTGTTACAGCTGCCCCTTTAATTCTAAGTCAGGTGTTGTGTTAGGTGACTGCCTCATCTTTAAAAGCCATAAGGCACTTGGCAGGTGAGCTTTAAACCAGGAAAAAGCACATGTCGACTTTAGCTATGATGTGTCAGCAGTTGGCAGGCTCTTGAGAAACAAATGCTAGTGTAGGACTTGCAGTGAAATGGGGTCCCTTGGCGATGGGCTGCAAGCTTAAATGCATTGATCAATTCATGAACTAAAACCCCATTATTTATTTGATTAATTGTATACTAAGGTGAGTTAGTTCATTATGGAGAGTGTTGAGTCCCTGTATTTGTATGTATTAGAGCATGTGGTCACAGGCCACTTTCACCCCAACCTGGGAATGGCGAGTGCTGTTTGCACCCCATTCGCAGGGATGGCGAGTGTTGTGGTACTCTGTATGTGTGTATATATGTGGGTTAATTTTTATTAACCTTTGTTACTGTGATCATAGCTTTCTCTTTCACCCCAGATGAGCTAATTTATCTGTAACCTGTTACAGCTGCCCCTTTAATTCTAAGTCAGGTGTTGTGTTAGGTGACTGCCTCATCTTTAAAAGCCATAAGGCACTTGGCAGGTGAGCTTTAAACCAGGAAAAAGCACATGTCGACTTTAGCTATGATGTGTCAGCAGTTGGCAGGCTCTTGAGAAACAAATGCTAGTGTAGGACTTGCAGTGAAATGGGGTCCCTTGGCGATGGGCTGCAAGCTTAAATGCATTGATCAATTCATGAACTAAAACCCCATTATTTATTTGATTAATTGTATACTAAGGTGAGTTAGTTCATTATGGAGAGTGTTGAGTCCCTGTATTTGTATGTATTAGAGCATGTGGTCACAGGCCACTTTCACCCCAACCTGGGAATGGCGAGTGCTGTTTGCACCCCATTCGCAGGGATGGCGAGTGTTGTGGTACTCTGTATGTGTGTATATATGTGGGTTAATTTTTATTAACCTTTGTTACTGTGATCATAGCTTTCTCTTTCACCCCAGATGAGCTAATTTATCTGTAACCTGTTACAGCTGCCCCTTTAATTCTAAGTCAGGTGTTGTGTTAGGTGACTGCCTCATCTTTAAAAGCCATAAGGCACTTGGCAGGTGAGCTTTAAACCAGGAAAAAGCACATGTCGACTTTAGCTATGATGTGTCAGCAGTTGGCAGGCTCTTGAGAAACAAATGCTAGTGTAGGACTTGCAGTGAAATGGGGTCCCTTGGCGATGGGCTGCAAGCTTAAATGCATTGATCAATTCATGAACTAAAACCCCATTATTTATTTGATTAATTGTATACTAAGGTGAGTTAGTTCATTATGGAGAGTGTTGAGTCCCTGTATTTGTATGTATTAGAGCATGTGGTCACAGGCCACTTTCACCCCAACCTGGGAATGGCGAGTGCTGTTTGCACCCCATTCGCAGGGATGGCGAGTGTTGTGGTACTCTGTATGTGTGTATATATATATATATATATATATATATATATATATATATATATATATATATATATATATATATATATATATATATATATATATATATATATATATATATACCTGTATGTATATATATATATATAAAAACAAAACCTTATTTTTACTTTTAAAAACTATAAAACATATTTGTAACATTATATACTGTAGCAATAGATTGAGAGATTGAGGTGTCACAATGAATCTGTAACGATTGTTACTCTTAACCATTAGTACGGAATGAAAAAATGTGGTTTGCATATCATGCATTTTACCAAGTATGTCAATAAGACTTACAATGTATATATTTTATCTTGTCAAAATGTCTACTTTATATAATTTGAATCCATTTTGGGGAATTTCACAAATATACCAACCGCAATTCATATTCTGAACATTATTCATGACTTCTTCTGACAGTGGAAAGCAGAAGTTCTCTGAATCTAAATATACATTTGTAACCCTTTGAGTGCCAATTTGTCAAAATAGATGTGAAAATTGCTAAGCAACCCTTTTTATTAAACCTTTGAGTGCCAATGTTGCTGTGAGAGATCCTCAAAATGTTTGTTAAAAATGCCAGCGTCGCTCACAGTGACTGTTCTTTTTTTGGTGCAATATTTAACTAAACTTCAATTAATTGAATTGACATGCCTGTATTTGTATTTATTTATACTAAAAGAACAGTCGCTGTGGGTTATTTTTTGTGGATTTTGAGGATCACTCACATCAACATTGGCACTCAAAGGGTTCATATTTATCATACAAATGTTCTCTGCATGGGGCCAAACCTGTGAACAGGGGTGTAGCCCGAATTCACAGTTGTTATTCATGTTCTGTCCCATAGTAATGTCTTAGTTAATTTTATTACCCAAAGTAGTGGCCTAGTGGATTTTACGAACCATAGTTAAAATTCTGCCCCATTGTAGAGCCTTATTGCATTGTTAACCTATAGTAATACCCAATTTAATTATATGCCCCATGGTAGTGTCCTTGTTCATTTATAACCCACTAGTAAGCCCGCTCGAAGCAAAAGCTTTGAAAGCTAGTCTGCTACCTTCTGTTTTTGTGCATGTATGAGAAAGAGATGTAGTTTCACTCTTTGTAAGTAGATAGAATAGAATAGAATCAACTTTATTGGCCATGTGTGCTTGTGCACACTAGGAATTAGGATTTTTTTTTGCGGATTACAGTGCAGCATCAAGCAGGGGATGAAGGGGGGGGAGGACATTACATACATTACATTAAGACATTACATGCAGGGGGTACATGCCCGCCGAGCTGCGCACCGCCTAGGCAGCCATCAGCGGTGCCACTGGTCGTTGCAGCAGCCAGGTGGTGACAATATAAGCAGGGACAATACAGTTTATCACACAGGGAACACATACCCACCGATGGGAGTGTTTCTGAGACTCATGGACACTAGACATATATGTATATAGATGATAGTAGTGGCCTAGTTCACATTATCCTATCCAGTGCCGCCACGTAATATAATGCTACATTGTTCATAGTCCAGCTGTGTCAGTGAGGGTAAAAGAAGAATGTGGGGGATGAATGATATCAGTGTAGAGCTTTACTCAGAAAGAAAGAGATCGCATCTTACAGTACATGAGAGCTGATGAGTCACTGTTTGCAGGCTGGACAACAGGTCAGACCCAATTGGTTAGCAGACAATTCTACAAATTTAGTAGATGCTGCACGATCTAGGTGTAGGGGAGAAGGGCCCAAAAGGCAGACCCCCTAAAACTCTTGGCCCCTAGTAACAGCACCCCCTGCATACATTATAGCTATTCCCTTGTCTGATGACATAATCATAACCAGCTGCACTTGTCAGAGTTGATCAAGTTTAAAGATAAGAAACTAGATTTTGGTCTCTAGATATAATGGATGGACTGATTTAGATATATATGTATGGACTGATTTAGATAAATCATTTTTATTTAGAAAAAGCAACCTAGTCAACATTGCACCACAGATAACCACCAGACAATATATATTAAAGGGCCCCATAATTTGAAAGAAGGGCCCCTCTTTCAAATGTGGTTGACAGAATTAATGAAAACCGTGTTGTGGGAGATCTTCCCCCTTCTCTGAACCACATCATTTTTCTGTAGGGAAGAGGATATTTGCTAGTAATGAAAAGTGTACTGTAGGGCATGGGTATGATGTCTGGACTGATGGGGAAGAACTCCTTTTGTTTTGTTATTTTAAATCACCCCATTTCTGTGGAGGAAGATGGGGTTTGTCTACAGCAGTCATAAAGAATATTGCAGTGCATGTTAATTTTTAACTACATCTCTTTAAAATCCAATGGAATTATGTTGTGCCATAGTGTGCACCTTGGTATAATATACTGCAGCTGCAATGATAATGAAATAAGTATTAACTGCTTCAGGTAGATTGGTCAATATCTACAACTACTAGTAGCATCTATTAGTAGCATTTTTGCAAAAAAAATTCTACTAATAGATTGTTCAAGTTTATTTATCATATTCACATAAATATACCCTTGTGTATATGTTTTCCCACTCCATTTTGGATCTCTAGGAGTAAGGGGATGAAATTCTATGATACTCAAAACAGACACATTTTTGGTGAGCATCAAATACAATACAAAAAATAATGGTATAAGTCCAAATCTAAACTAGGCCCATTGTGATGGCATTTGTATGACCTAATTCTAGACCTTTAGAGTTCTTTATTCATGTGTTTGTTATTACTTGGTATTTAAGGTGTTTGTAATAAGTTATGTTATGTCTATTGACTTGCTATTTTGTACCTGCCTATGAATGTGCTGTGAAATGAGCAACAGTAGACCAGTCTTGGGTGGAATCTATTTTTTTTCTTTGTTCAAAAATGTTCAATTATATTTCGCCTCTTATATGATAATTAAGCACGGAAGCACTTATAGTGAAAGGAAATGAATGTCTTTGATGGCTCTACATACAGTACACTTACTTAATCACCTGGAGCTAGGTATGCATTGCACAAAAAGCCCCGACAATGCTCAAAGCAGGACATTCAAAAAGAAAATGATAGGTTTTCACATTCAGAAATATGTTGTCGTAGCTCACACCCTTCTTAGTTTAGAAAACATGTTATATAGACTTACTGTTGCTAACATTAATCACATAGCCAGATCTATTGAAAACTCAATTGCTCAATTGCTTTCCATGATATACTCCCAAACACATGTTTTGTAAGACGTTTATACACAAAAGCTGTTTTTGCTTGTAGCACAATTTTCTTACATATAGGCCCTTATTCAGATCTGATCGCTGTACAAAATTGTTCTCAAAATGGGCAAAACCATGTGCACTGCAGGTGGGGCAAATGTAACATGTATAGAGTAAGTTAGATTTGTGTGAGTTATTTTGTTTCTGTGCAGGGTAAATACTGGCTGCATTATTTTTACACAGCAATTTAGATTTCAATTTCAACACACCCCACCCAAATTTAACTATGTCTGCACATGTTACTTCTGCCCCACCTGCAGTGCAAATGGTTTTGCCCATTTTGAGAACACATTTGTGCTGCGATCAGATCTGAATAAGGGCCATAGTATTTGTCTGAAAACAATATGTCTGTTACACCTAATTCGAAAATCCGCTGCCATTTCCAACAAAACAGATCCGACTTGTCGGTCTGTTTTGCCGGAATCTGCCTTCAATGCTGTTTGAAACGACAGCATTGAATAGGTGGCAGCTGCTATTAGGGGAAATAGCGGCCGAGATTGAATACCCCCATAAACTCCACAAGCCACATTTTAATTGTCTAGATATGTAACTGCATTTAAATACGAGTTTCATGTTTTTGTACTGTTTTTTACATAGCACAACCTAAGAGAGGGCCTCTATCTAGGGCACAGGTGAAGCATGGATGAGGAGGTACCAGGTAAATGCATACATTTTTAATGTTCTTGACATACATGAAATGCAGCAGCAGGTTTTTGCCACACTTTTTTTAATACAAAATTATTATTCTTTTTTTAAATTGCCACAGGATCATCATAGGTAGTTTGGGGGCGTCATCAAGGCCCATTGAGCAAATTATATACCTGTGAGTTTAAAATCAATATTGGGTAAATTATTTGAGGGAAGGGATGGTATGGTATACAAAAACATTTAGAGCTCCATAGTATAATCGGTATTAACCAACATGGGTTTGTGAAAAATCGCTCGTGCCAAACAAATTTTTTATGAGGAAGCCTGCAACAAACTAGACAATGGAAATTCTGTAGACGTAGTCTTCCTGGAATTTGCTAAGGCTTTTGATACCGTGCTACATAAGAGGCTGATAAAATGAAGGACTAGGGGTAAAGATTTGTAGATGGGTAGGAAACTGGTTGCAGAATAGAGAACAAAGAGTGATTGTAAATTGTGCAGTATCAAGTATGATACCGGTAAATGTAAAATGATTTTCAATCTGGATAAACACAAGGTTATGCATCTTGGGAGACATACGCAGTGTGCTAGCATTGGTTAGACTGTATCTAAAATATAGAGTACAATTCTGGGCCCTACACTATAAAAAGGACATCATAGAAATGGAAAAAGTCCAAAGAAGAGCAACAAAGCTAATGAAGGGGTTGGAGAATTTAAACTATGAAGACAGATTGAACACATTTGGATTATTTATGCTGGATAGAGACGTTTAAGGGGAGACATGCTAAACATGTACAAATATATCACGGGCCAATATAAGTAACTGTCAGGCAACCTTTTCGCTTTCAGGAAAGACTCTAGGACACACGGGCATGAGTTTAGACTAGAGAAAAGAAGATTTTGTTGGTTAAATATCACATGTGCTATCATGTTGCACATTAAAACATTACACCAAGGCAACCTTATGGTGTATACACACAGTGAGACTTTTCCTTCGATTTTGACTATACAATTCAAATTGATTCGACATTGAATGGACATTGAATGTTTTTTTTTTTTGCAACATTCGATGCAGATTCAATATTAATGCACACTCCTGTGTAGGGTAAATTGAATAGAAAAGTAGACTTGACAGGCAAACTGACATAGTATAAATCTAATGTCAAAAAGTGAAAGTTGGAAAGCAGTAGAGAAATCAAAAACCAGATCTCACCATGTGTACTCACTAAAAAGACTCTGAAAACATTAGCTAAACCATAAGGACTAGTTACCGAGCACAGTACTTGCATGTAAAGTACTGAAGTGCCTTTACTGCATAGATATAAGTGGTAAGCGCAGCATAGCCTGGGGAAAGAATATTACTTAAAGCCAGTACTATTTTTTGTGAAAAATGGGTTCAGGATCTCTTGATCTAGGGGTGGAGCTATTTTTTAAAAACTGTTTTATATATATATATATATATATATATATATATATATATATATATATATATATATATATATATATATATATATATATATATATATATATATATACTCAAAGCTTATTTTATGGAAAGTACATTTTGGCCAAGGACAGGTTCAGGAACCCGGTTTCTGATGTTTGATGCATAAACTTTCCTCTCATCAACTAGTCATATTTTTGGGCACTTTTGCCACTTTCACTGTTCTTCAGTCTGTAACAGATTATCGCCATATTGTCTCATAAACTTATAATGCTAAGGGCACCAGTTCAAATTACAGTAAGATGTGGGTTTTGCTCTGGTCCTCAGCAGATTAGCACATATTGAATGGCCTCCTATTTGTTCAAGTTAACATATCTCAGGAGGGTTCTGCAGAAAAGTAAACAATTAAAACATCATGGTCTTGTACATATTTTGCCATTTTTACTCACTGTTTTTGTGAATCTTATATTTGGGGTTAGCCAATATGGATTCGTTTATACATTTTAAAGGTATTTTTTCTTTTTTGGGGAGAAAATTTGTGTGACTGGTTGCTGTATTTTATTACTGTGCTAATTATCACTAACAAGAGGTTGTTGTGAAAACAATGTATTTCTCTCTCTTTCTTATTTTCTTGTTGAGTTATTGTCTAAAGAGCTTGTGTAAAATTTCATATCATCATACATGCATTAATTCCCTTTCTGATGCAACATAAATATTCCCCTCTCCAGCTTGTATCTGTTTATTAAGTAGTTGAGAATAACATAAATGTAATGTATATTTCTCTTCATATCGCCTGATCTAGAGCTGTACACTATTGCTGCCGCAACTGCTATCCAGTGCTCTGATAAATATGAAAAAATTGGTAGTCTGAGCATTTCCTATGTGTAGGAGCATGAGATTAACTGAACACCCAATTGTATGAGCACTGGGCAGCAGCGCAGCTAATAGGGGGGTGCTGCGGTTACAGCTGTCCCGGGCCCCGCCTCTTGAAGGGCTCAGGCTGCTCATTTGCCCACCGCAACCCCTCCGACTGCCTCTGCTGCGCTGCGCTCAGTGCACTGAACAAAGCAGGTCCCGGGCCGCAGGCTTATTCAACCCAGGATGCCGGCGGCCCATTAAAATGCCGCACCGGCCTTTGAGCCAATCAGAGCTCGCATTCTGGCAGCCAATCAGAGTGGCTGCCCGTACGCGAGCTCTAATTGGCTCACCAGCCGGTGCTGCATTTTAATTGGCCGCCATCCTCCTGAGTTGAAGAAGCCTGCACTCCAGGACCTCCGGGCTGCAGCTCAGCGGAAGAGGAGATGGGGGAGCAGAAGCTGGGTTACAGTAAGTTAAGTGAGGAGAGGAGGCCCGGGGTCCAGACTGGAAATGAGTCCCGGGCCCCAAAATTACTGATGGTAGCCCTGCTGGGCAGATCTCTCAGCTGGTCCATATACTCCTCCACCACCCAAACATTGGATTGGGTCACCCAGATTGAACTGTGTAACAATATACCTCCCCTGTGTCTGCATCACTGTGAGAGAGAGCATAGCTGTACACACAGGGATGCCCTTACACTTCTATTACATGCATACAACACAGATTATTTTTGTGGTTAAGTTTTGTTCCCTACCAATATCCACCCAGATTCAACAATCCTTCGCAGTGGTCTTCTGATACCTGTTTAATAAACAACTGTGTGTGCTATGTAAAATGCAACAAGCATTGTCGACGTTAGGGTTTCCGAGGTTGTTTGTGTATTCACATACAACTCTGAAGCAGGACCACAGATAAGTAATTGTGCTAACGACAACAACATAATAATTTTGTTTATTTTTAATGTACTTTACTCAAGTGAATATGGTTAAACAAATAACTTAGTAAGCGGCGGTCTTCGTAGGTTACTGAGTCAACCATAATCAGGCCCATTATGCCACACAGTACCACCAATTCATATTATGACATATAAGCCATAAGGGGAGATTAAGTGGAGAGAGATGAACTACAAACCAATGGGCTCGCAACTGACACAGTTATTAGCTGATTGGTTGGTATTTTATCTCTTTCCACTTTATCACTCTTTCAGGCTTAGTACATCTGCCTTTAATAGTGTTCTCAGTTCATACTATGCCACATTACAGTGCCCCAGTTCATATTATGTAACATTATAATGCCATCCAGTAAATGTTATACTACAATGAGCAGGTCCAGGGCATAACTAGATTTATGGTAGCTCCAAGGCAAAAGTTTGTACTGTTCCTATGCATCTACCACTGGTGAAAAATGTATGTAACACATGTAACTTTGACAAGGAAGGAAGGCCTCCTCTCCGCTCTGGGCCCAATAACAGCTTCACTCCCTGCACCTATGGAGATATGTCCTTGGTTTGGGGAAGCAAAGGGAAACACACACACATCACAAAGGTAGTGCTGCAGTTCTGTTATATAGGGCCAGATGCACTAAGCTTCAAAAGTGATAAAATGGAGAGTGATAAACAATCAACCAATCAGCTCCTGGCTGACATTTTTCAAACACAGCCTGCGACATGGCAGGTAGGAGCTGATTGGCCGGCTGTTTATCACTCTCCATTTTATCACTTTTGAAGCTTAGTGCATCTGGCTCATAGTCAGTTTGGTGTGCTCATGAGCATACACTAGTAGGACTACCAATAGCCAACATTATAGGGGAGCATCTGCAATCACTTTCCCCTAGCCCAATACAGGAGGCACGGGTTTCTGTGCAGTTAGCATCTTTTATAAGGCTAAAGATATGTAACATTTGATGGTTGGTGGTCACTGGCTTTTCTTCTTATGTAATGTGATTCTCCAATGGAAGTTTCATATCCAGCCGAAGCTTGTGGAAATAATTTCCCTATCTAGAATTCCAACTTCTACGTGTTTTACAGCCAAGAATAAGAAAGTCACCCATCCAGTTTTCCCATCATGCCGACTCACGGAAGGTATAATCTATCTTGTATAGTAAAAGTTCTCAGTTTGTAGTAGTCTAGTCATCTCATAGGGGAAATGAAGGTTATTAAAGTTTGTATGTAAACTGGAATGAAAATTGCATGCCTTTTCTTCTTTTTTTACTGTGATAAATGCCAGAAAATACAATTTGGTTCCCTCTTGTCTGATCCATCCGCAGACGCATGCTTTGTTTCTGTAACCAGCTGTACTTAATTGCACCAAGGCAAGCCTCCTCTGTGTACATGAAAAGAAAACCTGCAATTTATTGCAACATGTTGTATAGTTTCTGTTGTACATCTGCCCTCTGTGTCAATTAAATTAACTGATCTATTAGGATATGTTTGCAATTCATAGAGTAGACAGCTATATTTGTAACAGGAAAGAGATGAAAAAGTCAGGCATGTGGATAAATGGCGAAAAGAGACAAATTGAAGACATCAGTAAATCATTTGCACGATTATGTAACATTGGAACACTAGCTAAATTCTGGAAGGAAATAAGAGAAGTCCCCAGGTCATTGTTGGAGCAACCGAGTTGAGTGCTATCCAGTGGCGGCTCTTACCATTTTGGAGGAGGGGGGCTGCCGCAATGCCCCTGCCATGATCCCCGCACCATCCTACACGGTCCCGGCCGCCAGTCCCCTGTACGGGCCCAGCGCATGAGCAGTAACTTCATACATGCTGCGCATGCACTGGCCCAAGCCTCCATGGGCTGCTGGAGTAGGTAGAGAAAAACCTTAAGCGCACTGGGTGACACTTTAAAAATATTTTTTCAAAATAGACAAAATATAAAATGATACAATAAAATTGACATCATACAATTAAACAGTGTCCCTCCTTACCCAGCTAGAGTGGTGGAGCCAGGGACGGTATCAACAGTTTCCAAAAACGGCTCACCCTGTAGGCTCCACAAGTTTCATGCTGGGGTAGGTCCTTTGTAGCTGGTTGCAATCCTGGGCCAACGCATTTCGAGTCAGTGGACTCTTTATTAAGGCTAATGGTTTGCTATTAAAGTTCCTTATTTATGGTAAAGAATGGCGGGAAAAACGGAGGTGGGGAGCGTGCCGTAATGTAGCTCCTACTGCAAGCTACATACTTCTGCGAGCTACATACATACTACATACTACTGCGAGCTACTACCCCTACACATGACTGGGAACACCATGCACTTCTGCATCAAGGTTTGGGGATTTTTAGTGCACTTTGCGTGGTGGCATGTCCAAAGTGTTATAGCTACACCCCTCATTGTGGCTTAGCCATATTCCCATTATGAAACAATGATGTGCCATCCAAATGCACTCATGTATGCTGTATGTACTCTCTTGGATTATCAGACATGTGTTAAGTGCGCTTGTTGGAGGAATTGCCAGCACCGAAACGTCGGGCATTAGTTTTGGATTACAAATAAATTGTCTATTATGCTGAGTTTGACCCTTTGGATTTTCTTTGGACTATGTATTTGACAACACACTTTGGATAAGTGTTGATTGTGGAGAGTGCCCCACATCTCCAATCTACGGACTGGGGAAAACAACCTAGATATATATATATATATTTATATATATATATATATATATATATATATCTATATATATCTATATATATATACACACACAGGTACACCACCGATTTTCCGGCAACCAATGGTCCGGAACCTCTTTTAATCCGGATAATTTTGAGTTGTCCGGATTACAGGAGTTTAGGGACCTCTTTTAATCCGGACAAAGCAAAATTGTAAATTGTCCGGATTAAAAGAGGTTGATGAACTCTTTTAATCCTGAACACTTTCTGCGCATGGGCGTAACACGCAATAGACGCAAGTGTCAGTGATTACAGCTTCCGTGGACACTGCAGATGACACAGGAAGCATCATGGCGTCTGAGGTCAAAGCAAGTACCGCACATCGGCGGAACACACAGCATGGACAAGTGTCACTGGGTACAGCTTCCAAGGATCCCGCAGGTGACACAGCAGGCAGCAATGGGGCTGCTATGGTGTCCAAGGTCCCAGCAAGTACCGTACATGGGTGAAAGACACAGCATAAACAAGTGCCACTGGGTACAGCTTCCAAGGACACTGCAGGTGACACAGCAGGCAGCAGTGGGGCTGATATGGCGTCCAAGGTCCCAGCAAGACTTTCATTCATACTGCACTTACTGTTAATGTTTGTTCAAAATATACCTGATACCTGTTTTGCTTATACAGCACGTAGTACACTGTAATAAACAGTTTTGAATACACTACTGTGTTTATTCATTCATTAATATTATGCTGTAGCATATATTTGACTATGTATTGCTTTAGAAATGTACTGAAGGTGCAAAATTAGTAAAAACTAGAAATCCTTCGTTAATCCATCGAAATCGATAATCTGGCATGGCACTGGAACCGTATGTACCCAGACAACACCCCTGACCGCCGGACCACACGCTGAAAGCTCCAGGGTTTTGTCTGGGTACGGTTTTTACATAGTCCCTCCATTTCCTGATGAAATCACTGGATAGTGCGTACATATGCAAGTGGTAGCTCATTTTTTGCTGAAGCTTTACTTATGGCTAATAGTAGCTAATGCCAACTAAGGATGGTATTTGCTACTGGAACCAGGTGTGAAAGCTAAGCGTGTTGGACATTGATAAATCAGGTGATATTTGTGTCCCAATATTCTTCATTAACCATGCTAACTTTGGAGAAATAATTGACTTCTCTGGCATCATGGTTTTAAAAAGTAACCCTGAAATTAAAATGACCTTTTCTAGTGGAAAAATTGCCACTTTTGCCTACTTAGGATTTTATAAATAAAAGCTGATCAATGTCAAGGGCTTTGGAACGTGACAATCGTGTTTTAACAAAACGCAAAAATAAATTATATGAAACCAGTGCTTGCAGTTAAAAATCATAAAATATGTGGACAAAAAATAAATATATATTTTTGGGGGGGGGGGGGGGGGGACACGACACCACTGTTTTACATACTGTAGGCAGCTTACATAATAACTTTGTGCTGGCATTTCAATTGGTTTTGGATTCTGCAGCTCAGAGTTAACAAATATAGCACAGGCAGACTAATAGTTTCATTTGTTTCCAAGGTGATATGTAGCAACAATCAAATAGCAACTAGAACTGTGACAATCAGGGATGTCAAAATATCCAAAACATAAGCATCTAATTCACCTATGTGATACTGTACATTGCAGGTGGATTCTTGCCTTGCTTTTTAATGTTTCTTCGGTTGCCTAGTTTAGAAACCAACATCTCTTTGTGGAGCCTCCCAATCTCTTTAATTTGAGGTTTCCTATTTTACTTGTAAATGTCCCTCATTGGGTTCTATTGAGACGCTCTCTTCTACCTAACTATTATGATTTCATACAATATCCTGGATTATGGATAATTTTCATAAACCTCTTTTATATTCAATCTTTTGACACATTTCAAATCCACCCATGTGTTATGACTATAAATTAGATCCTAACATTAATCTTTTTAGAAAGACTTTTAAGTGGAGCTCATAGCTTATAATATATTTACCTATATTATTAAAGTACATCTGATCATAGGATATGAAGGACTAGTGCAGAAACAAAGTTAACAATCAACAAGGTCTATTATCCACAATAAATTCACATTTATTTGCTATAAAACTGTTTTATATACTGTATTTACATTTAAAACAATAAAGTACTGTAATATGGTATCCAGAAATACTCACTTTTAAATAAAAGTTGTTGCAGTTTTCCAGTTTTGTGGTTTATGGTGTTTGAGCTATCTAAGTTTATGGTATTATAGTTATCTTAATAAATAATACTTTTAAAATTAATGTAAAATGGTTAATGGATTTTTTGGCAGCAGAGTATTTAATTCCCTTAAAGTGTCCATCCACTAGTACAAGGTGTTATGAATCGAGTGGGAATAACAAGCCGTAACTGATGTTTAGAACTGTCACAGCGATTCTTACACTGACTCTCTTGAACTCTCCTGACAATGGCTGACACCTACGTCACTAAGGCTTTACCTCTAATAGCCACGTTTGGAGGGGCAAATTAAGTCCGCCCCAACTCCAGTGCCACCAGTTCTTATGTGGAACAAAGTGTCAGAAATCTTTGAGAAATAACAAAAGGAAATATTGGCTAATGATGGCCTAACAAGGTTAACCAAAAATATCAAAGAATAGCATTGCTGCATACACAAGGAAAAAAAGCAATCTAATCACAAAACCAACTGAGCGACCAAGTCACAAACAAACTACCGTCACCCTCACGCTACTGTCCCCACTACCCGTCACTCTCACCCGGCTGTCCCCGCTACCCATCACCCTCACGCTGCTGTCCCCACCACCTGTGACCCTCACGCTGCTGTCCCCACTACCCATCACCCTCAAGCTACAGTCCCCACTACCCGTCATCCTCACACTGCTGTCCCCACTACCCGTCACCAATTTTTCATGAAAAAAAAATGTTTGCGTGTGTGTACATGTCTGTTCTTTAGTTAAAATAAAAAAAATTTAAACAATCATTTTTATTGAGGTATTGGAAATTACGTTGTAATAAGAAAGTACAGTATAATTTTAGAGCGACCAAGTCACAAACAAACAACGTCACCCTCATGCTGCTGTCCCCGCTACCCGTCACTCTCACGCTGCTGTCCCCACTACCCGTCACTCTCACGCTGCTGTCCCCACTACCCGTGACCCTCACGCTGCTGTCCCCACTACCGTCACCCTCACGCTACTGTCCCCACTACCCATCACCCTCACGCTGCTGTCCCCACTACCCATGACCCTCACGCTACTGTCCCCACTACCCATCACCCTCACACTGCTGTCCCCACTACCCGTAACCATTTTTTCATGAAAAAAAATGTTTGCGTGTGTGTACATGTCTGTTCTTTAGTTAAAATAAAAAAAATGTAAACAATCATTTTTATTGAGGTATTGATATTGGATTGTTTAAAATGTAATCGATAAAGTTTTCCACTGAAACAAAAAATCTAGCCCCGTCCAGTAAATATTTGCTGCATTTTACATATCTTGGCTTAGATGACCAGTGCGGAACCATCTTTGTTCTTGTCTAGAAGTAAAACCACCTCAGAGAAGATCGGTAATATACCACACTAGTAAGCCCACTCGAAGCAAAAGCTTTGAAAGCTAGTCTGCTACCTTCTGTGGTTGTGCATGTGTGAGAAAGAGATGTAGTTTCACTCTCTACCAGCAGATGGCAGTGTTTTGGAGACTCACGGACACTAGACATATATATATATATCGTCTCTTGCACCTTGATAAAAAGTCCGCAAGGACTTAAAACGTCGGTAAACAAGGTCTCCTGCCTGTTTATTTCTTACCTTTGTTCCGAGTGCCGCCGTCCACCAGAATCTATATATATATATATATATATATATATATATATATATATATATATATGATAATAAATTAAATAATTATCATACAATAGACTAAGATTTAATCCCTGCCACGCTGCTCATAAAAAGCATACAGTACATATCAAAGATAGCATTGGTGTGTGTCAGGTGGCTATTTTAAACCACTCACTGTAATATGACTATGTGAAGACTTCAATATGCCAACAGATATTTGTACTGAAACTGAATCATGAGTAATAAGGGCTTTCACACTTTTCCCAATCCTATCTTTTAATTATACCCTTTGGAAGATCTTGCCTGCTTAGATGATAGCGATGTGTTTCCTTGACAAACAAGGAACAACTAAATATAGTGACTCTGAGAGCGAAAATGTGTTATGCCTTTGTCATCTCTAATTAATACTCCCCAAGCTGGCCTTTACATTTTGTTTTACTGTCCACCCATTAATTTACATCAGGAAAATGGCATGGTGAAATCTAATTTCACTGCCAAATGAAATTAATGCAAATGTTTAATGTGAAAATCATAACGATAATTGATTCACATTCCTTTGTCTCAGAAGGAATGCTGCACCGTTTGCTGCTCATGATTATACTATGAGGGTTAGGTCAGGACAAACCATAACAATGAGTTATATATATATATATGCATAACTATCGCATATACCTAGCTTGTTAGATCACTTTCATTATACTGCACAGACTCACCTATTATTAACCCTTTGAGTGCCGAGGGAATTTGTCAAAATGGTGTGAAAATTGAATTCATCACAATGACCTGCAATGTTTACCTTACATAGGAAATATAATCTTTTTTTACACAACGATTTTTAAGTGAATTTATATAACAAATGTGAGCGATGCTGGCATTTCTAGAGGATATTTTGTATACAGTATCTCTCACAGAGATATGTGTATGGGATATAGATTGTAAACACCACTGGGGCAGAGACTGATGTTAATTGCCAGATTTTCTCTATAAAGTGCTGTGGAATATGTGTGCGCTAAATAAATAACTGTTAATAAATAATGACTTGTCTCTTTGAAGGTTCTCTTTGTCCTCCAGATATAAAAGGTACTTTTACCCCTCCTATAGTCAGGCATAATATATTTATTTTTTAAAGAGCAATCATGTTCTTGCAGCAAAAATAAAGTCTATAGAGTTTGTATTAAAATGATTCGGCGATATTATCTTGTTGCAATTACTAGTTACTGCTCTTGGCCTTTAATGTCTAGAGAATAACAATGTACATGAGGAATATCCAGTAAAGGACAAAACAATCAGTGCTACCAGTATAACATAACCCAAACCACAAACAGTAACCACTAATTGCGGGAGGTGCCCCCAGAGATCAAATAGTAAAAATTCAAGTAACAAGGGGATGGTTTGGTTGTGAGGGCAACCCAACAAAGATGATTTATTTTGTGGAGGTACACTTTTGTAGAATCAGATAACAATCACCCACTTGTTACTAGTCTAGGGAATGCCAAAACTCTTTCCCACTGGGCTCTTTTAGGATTTTATATAGATATCCACATGCCAGAAGCTTTAGCAGTATGCAGTAATTCCTTTTATCACATCATAACATTTGCTGCATATCCTCCTGAAAACTGGGACTATGGAAAACCCCATTTCAGTGATAGTGAGGGATGCAAGCTTCTTCAATTTTGAAAAGAGGGGCAGGAGTGGAAGTGGGGGAAAACTGCTTGTGCTACCCACTACCCCCAGAATCCACAGCAAGAAAAGGAGATGCAGAGAAGAAAGAAGGAGGAGACAGAAACGATAAATAGAAAAGGGCAGAAAGAGACCAATACAGACTTTAAAAAATCCAGAATTAGTAGTTAAAAGGAGACTGAAGGAGAAATAGAGGTTGGAATGGGGTTTGACAGCTTAAATGGGTAATCTGGGAGGGATATAGGATGATGGTGGAAATAGGGGAGCAAAAGTGGGAGATGGGAAGAAAATTGGGGAAAGTATAAGGGGAGACCGAAGGAATTGGGGGAAATAAGGGAATAGGGAAAAAGAATATGGGAAGACAGGAGGAATAGGAGAAAGATTAGTGGAAATAGAGGGATAGAGGAAAGAACAGGGGAGATGGAAGGACTAGAATATAAAATAGGCAGACATGAATGTAGGAGTAGATGATGGGAAGAATATGGGAATAGTTGGAAACAGGGGATTTCTTTTGTGCAAAAAAAAATGTATTTCAAAACCATGAATAAATTAGGTAAACATTTGACATAGTTTAAACTTATGAAATGGTTGAATTTGATTTTCATTTCCTGTTGTTCACACGCATCTTTACAACTTTGAAATGTTACATGAAAGGGGATAAATTCTTCAACAAAGAAAATTTTTGAAATACAGTAAAATGCTAATTATTGTGGAAAACCACTTGAAACAGAATGGAACCTAGTGCCAAATAAACATTACTTTATTTGATCTGAATATTATATGTGTCCTTTAATAGGATTTATAGTATCTTTAATATTTATACAGTTAAACGGCCAATAGGAATTTTCCTACATTGCTAAATAGACTAGCTGCATAATTGCATATACATATTTGTGTATGCTCTGTGGTTGCTACTATATGTGTCCTTATGTAAGGAGTATACTGTGCCAGATAAAGTTTCATTTTCAGCTATGAGCATGTTAATAACACAGTAGTTAGATTGTTACCTTAAACAGCACTCTCCTTTCCTACTGAGTACAAAGATAATTGTATAATGTCCCTGTGTATTTAATCATGCTCGCATCATGCTCTATTATCATCATGAGTGCATACTATTAACATTATATCATTGCAATAAGCGTGCTGTTTTATTTTGAGATTCTCCACACCCTGGGTGTAACATAAAACTGGGTGTAGTGATAAAATAATGAACTATACAAGTACACATTGTGTTTTGTTCATTACAAAATGTTTTGTTTGCTACTTTCCCTTCAGCCTTCCATTACAGCCTATATTACTGAAATGATAGCATGCTTTTTTTACTTTTTTTAGTCAAAAATATTCTTTATCTTCTTAAAGCCCGAGCAGTCTTGGATTTGTATGTTGTATCAAACAAGCCCAACTTAGAGAACTAACCTTCTGCTAGAGATGGCCATCAACCGTTGACAGTCCCAAAACAAACAAAATTTACTTTTAACAATGGAAGAGAACCAAATGGTTTCCCACCATTGATAGAACAGAACCACCAATGGTGGTAGTGGTGGTGGGGGGTGTACAAAGTGTTGGACACAGTGCATAGCTCTTCCCCTGACACCTGATAAGCCCCTTCCCCTGGTTCTGGTTGGCCAATCTTTTGGTCACTGAAAGAACAGGGTTGACCACGTCCCCTGTTTCACAACTGTTTAAACAACAGGAAGATTTTTACAATTTGAGATGAATACGGTGAGTAAGGTGGAATATTTTTTCATTTAAACTGCTTTCTAGATTACTTTGTAACCCCCATTTTACTGCTTGTCACAGGAACCCTCATCAGGGGGCCAGTGGTGGAACTTGTGAGTGGTTGGCCCAGGTGCAAAATTACAATTTGGGTCCCATTCTCCACTCCAACCCTAGCCCACAATATGTCACAGAGCAGTGGGTGACAGGGAGAGGCAGAGGGTGACAGTTTAAGGCAGGGGGAGGCAGAAGGTGACAGTTGAATGCATGGGGTTTAAGAATGGCAGGGGGAACCAGTGAGTGACAAGGAGGGCAGAGGGTGACAGCATAAGGCAGTGGGAGGCAGAGGTTGACAGCAGACGACAGAGGATTAGGGCAGGCATTGGATGACAGGGAGTGGGAAAAAGTATATTGCAAGGAGAGGTTGACATATAAAGAAAGACAGTGATAACAAAAAGGCAAGGGGAGGCAGAAGGAGACAGCTATAGGCAGGGGGAGGCAGAGGGAGATTGGGAGCAATGGGTTACAGGGAGAGGATGACAGGGAGAAGCAGTGTGTGGCAGGGGTACAAGCACAATGTCCTGCACAGTGCGGAGACCAGGGTGCATGTACCTTGGTGGGGACAGGAACACAGTGGTCTTTACTCTGTCTGTGATAGGGGCCCCTGCCCTTTCTGCTTTCCGAAGTGAGCTGCCTTTAATTCGCAGACAGCAGTGAATGAGAAAAAATTTACAATAATCCATTAACTAGAGGCAGTAAATGGCTATGATCAATAGTGCTGATAGGTGGCAGGACTCTTCTATCAGCTGGCACAGGGATAGATGAAAAGAAAAGTAATACTCAGGCGCTTATCAACCATATCCTCGAAATCAATAATATAGATGACACTACATATATAAATAAATTGGAAGCAATTAATTTGTACTTAATTAATATACCTGCAAAATCCAGAGGGTGTGCGTGAAACACCCTATTTAGTCTTACAACATGGATTATACAATCGGTGCTGTTAATTAACTCTTTGGTTAATGTAGAAAGTTGTATAACAACAACAGGATTAAACAGAAGGATAAAATGCATTGTTCCTTGCTGTGGCACTCTAAACGGATTTAGTCCTAAGAAAGAAAGAACTCAGGAAGACTAGCGCTGCTACAAGTTTAGTTTAACTATCTCACACCTGTTAAATTCGCTTGATACTACAAGACTGTGTAAGTGGTATATTACATCTCCTAAGAGAAAAAGTTCCCTTCATAAACCTGGTCATATGACTTTCTTATGCTTATGGTGATAGGGACTGAGTAACAGCACTGAGGAGAAGCATCTCTACAAGGATAGGTATGCTACATGTCCATGTGTCATTATAATTAGCTTGTGAGCATACAAAATCAAACTATGTGGGTGCATTATAGACTATTGCATTTTGTTTGGAACTCTCAGCATCCTGTTCTACTCACTAATATGACAAAATCCATTCATTTCCACATACAATTCAGTATTGGCAGTAACATCCTAATCTGTATATTTCATTGGTCTTTGACATATATTTTTTATATTAGCACCTTGCGGAATCCAAACCATGCGTTCTTGGCCATGGGGGTACTACCCATTAGGAGAAAGGGTTTACCTAATATAGTGAGTGTATATGAGAGAATACAGAGAAATACATTAGATATAAGAAGTACTAAGTAATGTATGGCACTGGTAACACAGTTAACACAGTTATTTAGTTTATAAAAAAGAGAACATCACAAGCCTAATATCACAGGTTGGACCTCTGCAGATAATGTTTGGTGCAGCTGAGTTCTCTCCAAAGATGGATAGATCCATTGTACTGTAGATGTGCTAAATACAAACCTGCTGCTGATTGGAGGCCAGGAAAAGGTATGTATTTTTGTTGAATCTGGAACATGGTTGACATTCATTACATGATAAATGTTTTAACTGTAGACTTACTTGGTAAATAAACATTGAAAAAGTTTACAGTAACACACTACTGTACAGATATAGATTGTTTATATAATCTAAAATAGAAAATCAAGTAAACAATGGAACAATATAAGGGAGACTACCAAAAGCAACAGTTGAATGCATTTTTGCAGCCTGAACATCCATGCTTCTGCAAAACACTGTTACCAATAAGAAGTCTGCATTTGCACTATTACCACTTCCTTTCACATTAAAGAAAGATTTGTCTTTTTCATTTGAAATGTTAATAGTTTGAATTTGATTTTCAGTTAGTATCAGTTAGAGTCAGTGAAGCCATAAAATGCCTCACATACTCCTCGAACAAAACTCTGTGTTGGCTGGCCACACCCCTTTGCATGGGCCCCTTCCACCTTTTCCCAGTGGGCCCTTTATGCCCCTGTCCAACACTAAGTGTATGCCAGCCCACAGCCTATTCGGGAGAGGGCAGCCAGACAGAGGAAGCAGGGAGCGGGGCCAGCTGGTATGCCGCAAAAGGGGTGGAGCTCAATAGCTGAGCCATGTGTGGGGGTGTGGCCATTGTGATTAGATCATCATAGCCACATCCCCGCTGTGAAATGCAGGCATTGCACAGTGGGGGGTGGAGCCACGATGATGTGATTCACATCATCAGGTCCCTGCAGACCCCCAGCTGAGGGGGGATTGCAGGAGTCAAGGGGGATAGTGATGGACATGCCCTCCTTCCTGGGGGGTCGGGAGGCAGACCTAATTTTTGGGAGCCCAACTGCCATTACGAGAAGGTAGGTAAGTATGTCTATAGTTTATACCAACTGTAAGTCCTCTGGAACACAGATTGCATGCTAGTACAGTGTAGAAAATGGAAGCATTTCTCACCGAGCAGTGCAATGATTTTCTTCTATACAGTTACTTATGAAACAATTTCAATATCTTGCAATATAATAATGTTAACCTTCTAAGGACTAGTTGGGAGCAAAGGAGAAAAAAGCAAATAACTTTACACCCTGACAAGACATGTAGCTCTGCTGGATTGACAGATGTAAAATGTGCAGAAATATTTAGAGGGGCATGTCCAAACACAAATCTAAATTGCAGTGTAAAATTAAAGCTTCTCAGTATTTGTGGGCTGCATGCAAAACAACCTGCATTTACCCTGCACACAATAAAAAAACAAAATGTACTTGTAATCATTGCATTGCAACATGGTACGTCACGCTCATCCATTGCGTCAGCGTGCCTAGGTTTCGGCATGGCATTTGTAGTGCACTTAGACGCACTGAGGAGCATTGAGACATGCCATACAATATGCATGCAATATACATCTCCAGCGGGGTGGATAATGCTCCATTAATCCAGTGTCGGATTGATATTGATATATATATATATATATATATATATATATATATATATATATATATATATATATATATATACATATATATAGATAGATGGAGTCGCATCATTTGCCGAGCATGTGAGACGGGTCTCATTCTCAGCGAACTGTGCTGTAGCTCCATTCATTACCCAGCTGTATCTCACAAATGCTGTCTTCAATTGGGCTTACTCTGATTAGATTTGAATTTGCCTGCCCATATTTAGAGCTGCATTGTTCTGGGTCGTAACTCCCCATTTCAATTAAGTAACCAGCAGACATGTCATGTATAAGTGCAAATAAATGTTTATGTGGAAAGTATAGACAGACTACAACACACAAGCATGAATAAAAACATAATAAAAGCTAGTCTAAAATAATCGACACAAAATAAATCATGTTCAATTGCAGAACAAAGTATATTTATACAGTCAAGAAAAAGAAAGTGACAAAATGTTCTATGTTAGTAACGGGAAAACATGAAGAGAAGAGTAACCGACTGACCAGCAACACGCCAATGAAATTCCAGTGTCTTGTGAAATTTGAAAAGCCACATTACTTCACAGACACCAAAACTAGACGGGCAGCCTGTACGTGTGGGAAACTGCATGAGAAATTCTGTGTACATTTCTACTAAAAACTGTATGTGGTACAATCAGTAAATGTAATTGTGCTGCTGACAGATCATATAGAAAGTAATGCCTGGATTCTTATAGTGTGTACGGGACTCGGTCTAAAAGCATTAGATCGACCACTATAGGTCGACCGTCACTAGGTCGACAGGCATAACATCGACACAAGCCTTATGTCGACAAGAAAAAAGGTCAACATGAGTTTTACCTGTTTCTTTTTTTCATACTCTACTATCCAAGTGGGCATAGAGTGAGAATATAATAGTGTGCTGAGCGACCCCAGTCTTTTTGTCCCCGGTATATTTGGAACCAGGGCCTGTCCAAGAACCCGTTGCTGCTTTCTTAAACGGGGGATCCCCATCACTTTTTCCACCCATATTTGCAAAACCAGGACCGGCTTAATGAGCCCGGGCTGGTTATGCCTGGGAGGGGGGGGGGGGACCCCACACATTTTATTTATTAATTTTACAATAAACCGCACATTCCCGTTACTAAAGAATGGCGAGAATTCACAGGTGATTTCTAACTTTGTCTAAAAATTTGCACCTTATTACATGTGCAATTTTCATCCATTTGATATATACGATATGGTGTGATTGTTTTAGGTTTCTAGAAAACCCACCCTGTTACATCTCGCCCCTGGTGTTAAAACTTCTGTGAACAAGAATTAAATATTTTTTGTATTCTGCACCGTTGTGTAGTTACAAATACCAAATGATGTACTAAAATGAAAAAAAACTTGCAATACGACTTCAAAATCAGCCATCAAAGAGTATGATATGTGAGATATGTGAAATGACTCAGTTTCCTGCATTTATCAATTTCCGTAACCCTAATATTAATACTAAGAAAATGGTGAAAGCTTGTTTTCAAAAATGAGCAAGCAGTAGCTCTTTTGTTTTTGGCTACTTATCTAATGTTATCTCAATGAATATAGCACAGTGCGAGTGAAGATTTTAGTGCTGAACACATGCATAAACACACGCACGCACGCACGCACACTTGCCCTGCACCACCCAACTCAACCAGGAGGTATTTTTTTTAATCCTTTTTTTTTACCAAATTAAGCAATCACAAAAATGTATGCATCCAAAGTGTGTTTCCAAAATTGCTACAACTTTAGAAATGAGTGTAATTGAAAACATTTTAGTTAGCAGAAAAATACTTTATTTGTGGATGCCTGTTTTAATATAACATTAATGTGTTATAAGCAATGTATTTAAAATGAAAAGGATATTAGAAGTTCCCTTGGCATTCACAGATTTACATAAAAACTTTGTGACTTTGTACTTTTATGTGGCTGTTATATCCCTTACTGGTTTCCATTCTATGTACTTTTATAGTATATGTTGTTCTCTATATATTTGAGGTTAATAGTGACTGTTGGTGTTTACATTAGATTGAACTAAATACATTAGAGACTGTACAAAGAAGGGCAACTAAAATGGTGCATGGCCTACATTAAAAAACATACCAGGAAAGACTAAAAGATCTAAAATGTATACTTTGGAGCAGAGAAGGGAAAGTGGGGCAAGATAGAAACTTTCAAATATATCAAGGTCTTTAACAAGGTCCAGGTGGGAGACATTCTTCACAGGAAGAGGAGCAGCAGAACACGAGGACATGCACTGAAACTAGAGGGAGGAAGACTCGGGGGAAATTTGAGGAAGAATTACTTCACAGAAAGAGTAGTAGATAAGTGGAATAGCCTCCCATCAGAGGTGGTAGAGGCAAATACAGTAGTACAATTTAAACATGCTTGGGATAGGCATATTGATATCCTTACAATAAAATAACGAACAAATATGGTTTAAGGTAACATGTTTAAAAAAGGGGCAGACTAGATGGGCCAAGTGGTTATCTGCCATCAAATTCTATATCTCTATTGCTCATACTGTAGTACAGGAATATTTTTATTGTCTTTACTGCAATTTCATGCAGTTCCTCTGTGCCAGTATCTGAGGAGGAAACTGATTACCTTGCATTTAGTTTTATTTCATGAAATTTTTAACATAATTTCTAGAAATTCTTTGGCATTCATTATCTTTTTTTACGTACTGGCTAAATATAGACATACCAGGACAAATCAATAGCTAAAGTACTAAGGGGGAATTCATTTAGGCTCAGGATTTCCAGTGCTTTGGAATTCACACCTGGAAGTATTCCCAGAATTGGAATTATCCCCTGTGGTTAACCAAGACGTAATGTGCACTGCCCTAAAGATTCCACACACAATTATGAAATCTATGAGTTTCCCCATATAAAGAAAATGCTGAATATTAGTGTGAGGGGTTTCCACAGCTAGTCAGGCAGCATGCTCAATGTCTAATTCAATCTCCCCTAGTGTTCAATGCTGCATAAACAGGTGAAAACACAATAAGCATTGTCATGATTGAGCTGTACATCATTATAGCGATTCCGCAGTTTGACGTGGGTCAAGTGGGATATCATTAGTAAAAGGTCAATATGAGAGAATGGTGTATGGCAGTGACAGGTAACAGGCATCCTAACGGCTTCATGCGGCTCTCTGAATCTTGACTTGTAGCCACCAGAATCTTCCTGAGTTTCTGTAGGGATGAACATCGGATTCCCACAATCAAATGATGGCTGTGTTTCCACCATCTAACTTTCAACAAGATGGTAACGAACCATTGCATCCAAAGAATGTGATGAAAAAAAAATGGTTCTGGCATGTGCAAAAAACTTTTCTGAAGGATGAAGATAATATATATTTAGTGGAGACTTTAATTACAGGTGAAAATAAACCGATCATTCCTATTGTCATTAAGAAAAATGAAAAAACATGGCCATTAAGCAAACAAGTAATATAAACATGTATATTGGTGCATGGACTCTTCACCAGTGGGCTCAAGGTCAGATATATTTTGATGGAAATATTATAATGTCAGGTTTTGGAGACTGCAGTGGGCTAACCATATGGAGCTCATCACTAGACAATCTGAAGCATCTGGTTTTGTTGAGTGATGTTAGCTTAGGGAAGTACCTCCATGTACAAATGTTAATGAAATCCAAATAATCGGATAAGGTCACTTAGCCAGTGGTTATGGGAAGAGGACTCAATATGAGGTATTCCCACAGGGAATAAGCAGTAACAAATATATTAACTTAAACAGATAAGAATTGCAGGGGTTGTCTTGAATATTCAAAGTTTAGAACATCTTGATAAGAGAATATTCATGTCAAGGAGAACTAGAAAAATAAGGTAACCATTGTATTTCATTGCATGTATTGCCAAGTGCTGTTTCACAAATTTACCAAATTTCTCAGAAAAGCCACAATAGTAGATTTATTTTTTCATTGAAGCATCAAGTGCCAGATTCACATACGATATTTAAAGCAATAATACAAATATTATAAGTCATATTTTTCACAAACAATAACATAAAATATGACATTTTTTAAGATATTAGAGCAACAAAATGCTGGAGTGGTAAATTACAATACATAGAAACTACACACAATAACATTTTAATTTTCAAGCATTAAACATCCCCCGGCCGCACACCCCACCCACAAAAGACATACAGTACATGGGACATTAAGCATTAAATCCCAATCTCTCTTACAGTACATGTTTCATTACATTTTTATTGGGGGATCGTTCGCTGCTATCTGTAATATATACCATGGTGAGTTATTCAATCTGTTGTGTATTGTGTTCTTAATAAAAGTGATATGGTAGCTATGTACGTTTCCCACATAAGAGAGAATTTCTCTGTTTTATTATCCATGTCTAGGATAACCTCAACCCATTGCATTATAAACAAATAGTGTAATATAGCTTTAAAGGGGTGTGGTATATGGTCCTGACAGTCGGGATCCCGACAGTCATCACCCCCGACATAAGGATCCCGACTGGCCAGACTCAAACAGCGGGACGAGCACAACAAAGCCCCTTGCGGGCTCGCTGTGCTCACCACACTGTGGGCACGGTGGCTTGCTACGCTCGCCACCTATTCTATTCTCCATCTATGGGGGTCATGGACCCCCACGAGGGAGAATAGCCGGTGGCCGTCAGGACCCCGAGTGTCGGGGTTTTGACTGTCAGGATCCCGACGTCGGGGTAATGATTGTATGGATCCCGACTGTCGGGAAACTGTCCGGCACCCCTTTAAAGAGTGAAAGTGGGGGTGGAAGAGGCTGCAGCCCAGTCTGTAAGATAGTTACTTACAAGCTGATGCATTAATAGTCATCTTAGTAAATGTACCCCAATGTCAACACACAGAATGCCACCCTCTAACATGTGTACTGTAAGGGGCTTGTGAAACCAAGCGTGTTTGCTATATGCACTAGCATAAAGTGTAAAACTACTGTATAAATATATTACAGGACAGGATAACCTAATTTTATGATACCTGACCAACCACAAGGTTGTACAAGCTTTTCATCGTTTTGAAATAGTTTACAATAATTTGTCTGACTGTTATGAGAAATACAGTGTGTTGCATTAGGTCTTTTGTTTTGCAACTTTCAGTTAATACAATCCTAAAGAAATCGCTCTTATTTCAGAACTTCTGTTGCAATATGTCTCCTGCCTGGAAACTAAAACAAAAAATATCATATTTAAAATCAATTTAGGTCTACCACTTGTATACTAATGGCGGAATAACACTTTAATATAATCTCAAGATAGTAAACAAAAATCAGAAATACCAATTTTCAGTAAAGTCGCTTACTATAGTGTTGGGCTACCATGTGTCCAGTCATTAAGTCTACCAATATGTGTATTTGTGGAGAAGAGAAGCGGCACTGTCCTACCACAAGGAAGTCACACCACTGTTTCCCAGAGGACTATTGGGAAATGCTTTCCAGATCTGGTGATATTTGTATAATAAAACAGCCTTGTATCACACAATATAGAAATTATAGAATTTGGTTAACTAGCATACACATATGTGTAATATAAAAATGGAAGAAGAAAAATAAAAAGAAAGATAAGGAGGAAGAAAAAGAAGAATCGCCTGTAGCCCCAAAAATGCCCGGTATACAGTATAATACAGGGTATCAACTAAATTGTGCCCACCATCTTTTTAATGCTTTTTACAAGAGTCACTGAACCCCACTGTACAATCTCCTGTTTCTCAGAGACCTGATCAGACCATTTTTTATTAAACTGTCTTTTTGTGTATTAGGTTCATATTTGAGACAGCTCTACTGCTCATGTACGCTTGCTTTTATAAATGATAGATTTCACTATCTTGACAAATTCACTTCCACTAGCTGTTTGCTGATAATGTTTTCACTTCATACTATAGTTCCATGTTCACATTACCCAAGGCACTGTAGTTTCTGGATCATGTGACCTGTCTTGGTCACAGAAGTTCCCTGTTTATCATTCTCCAACAAGACAGACTCCAGCATTAACAGACGACTCTGACAATGGGGTAAATTTATTAAGATAAATTAGTGGAAAAAAAATCGTATTTTGTTTCGAAATTTTTTGGGGGGCGTATTCGTATTTTTGCCATTTACTATGCCAAAAATACGAATTTTCGTATTCGTATTGATGGAACATTCGTATTTGTATTTACAAATACGAATGATTACACCATCAATAGAATACGACATAAATTACCATTCAAAAGAATGGTGATTCCTGATTTACTAAATTGAAAATATGGCCGCTAATTGGTATGAAACGGACGCGAATGGCTGGCCAAATACAGCAGGAAAATACACTTTATTTTCCTGTCGTATTTGGCTTTATCCTGCACGGATCAGTCAGATCCGTGCAGGCTTCAGTGTAAAAAAAAAATAGAAAAATAAATAAATAAAAAAACGTTGTGGGGTCCCCCCCACAGCCGTAACCAGCACCAGGCTGAAAGAGCCGGGGCTGGTAATAAAAAAATAGGGGCATCGAGGACAGCAACAGGCTTTAGCCTGGTCAGGTAAGTCCTGGAGGGACCCCACTCCCCCAGGACCCCTGGCCAGGCTGACTGGTCGGTAGGGTTAATGCTTTGGCCGCGGGACCTTATATAATAAGTGTCCCCCGGCTGTGGCATTACCCTGCTGGCTGGTTTGGCCTGGGGCTGGTTCTTAAAATTCTGAAACAGCCATATGCAGTCATAGTCATTTGTATTACGAATATGAATACGAAATTTTGTATTCGTATTCTTAGTAAATTTCCCCCAATGTGTTTAATTATCTTACGTGTAATACATATATGTAAGTCCTTGTTTTCAATATGATTAATACTCCTAATTCTTCCAAGTATTTCAATTTCTCTATAAGACAATTAATCAGAGTCGCACTGTAACACATAATAAGCCCTTCACATGGTAATAAAACATTACTTTTATTTGTAAAATGATTTGTAATTTTCCTGTGTAAGCATGGAAGACAATCACAGGCCATTCCAACCCCATTGTCAAACCTCATCCAATCTAGTCACTAATACTTTCCATCATTAGTTGGGTCACTTGGCAGGATTGGCTCATACTCTAGTTGGCCAGAACAAGTTTCATTGACAGGTAAAGCTTCAATAACAAGAATATTTTTATACATTAACGTTTACATCACAGTTGCAGATATCTTGGCTGCCCCCATGAGGAGGGGGGCAGCCAGTTAGACAGTGCAGGGGGTCAACATACAGCTAAGTGGGTGGTTAAAAGTATGGTGCTACAATTGCATCAACATGCTCCACACCCGCTATATGAAGCTGCGTTTCCTGACACAGGGCAGGGTTATGATGATGCCATATAGTGCAACGCACAACATCACACCACCCAGGCTCTCTCACCTAGGAGTGGGCAAGAAAAGAAAACATGAGTGTGCAAAGTAAAAAAAAAAACACCACTATAAAGTCACAGTATTGTAGGCAAATCATTTATAACTATAACTTCTGTGATCAAATGAAACTGTTGTTGCACGTTATTATTAACTAAATAATTTGGCTGTAAGCAGTGTTGTTTATGTTTGTATAAGTGGTTATGGAACAAGACAACTACAAATTCAATTAGCAGTAAGGTTAATCCTGCAGATAATATTGGCAGCCGGACAAATTCAATTAGTGGCCATTACCCTGCAATTGAATACCCAATAATGGACTCAACCATGTCAGCTGATAGGAAAAGTCCAATAGAAAAAGGCAAAATCAGTGGATAACGTGTGCGGAAAACTAATTGATTCCACAGTTTACGTGGAATCAGTGGCTTACTGTGCAGTAGATTAAATTAGAAATGTGCAGGTTCTGATTTACTATGATTTACTCTGATTTCAAAGCAGGATCTTATTGGCTATCAACTGTCAACAACGGTCATGTGATTTGGGATAGCCAATAAGATCCTGCTTTGAAATCAGAGTAAATCAGTGTAAATCAGAGCCTGGACATCTCTAGTTTAAATCTCAGCCGCATTATATCTAATGATGAAGTAAACAGATGGTATATACCCCTGTAGTACAATATGTATAACCGAGCTGCAAAGTTACACACTGATTTTGGCTTTTTTTTTTCAATTCAGGTTCATTGTGTAAAAAACAAAGAAAGAAGTTGACAAGCGAATACAATGTACAGTACTTAGCAGATGTTGCAGGATAGTGCGAACAAAGCAATATATTAAAATTCTCAAAAAATTCAAAACATTTCCTTACCATTCGTAAGTGTGAATATTAATGCTGCATGCTATCTGGTTTAGAATGAGAGATTAGAAAGTGTAATCCTTATGCAAATTGGAGTTTCTTGCGCATAAATATTAATATTAAGATTTTGCTGTAAAATACTTGTTGCTGTTTTCAAATTCGCACGTCTTCTGGTGATTTTACGCTGTCTGAGCAGATATTGCAAAAAAATCATTGTGAGTCGTGCAAATGGCTCCCTATTGAAAGAAAATCCCCTAAAGTATGCTTGATACACTTGCAGTTTAGAAAACAGGTCAGCGCTGGCCTTCGCCCCGCCGAAGATGGTTGACTGGTATCTTATATCTCTCCATTATATCTCTCCCCAAGGTGTAGCACATAGACTAGTACAGTGGTTCCCAAACTGTGCGCCTAAGCTCCCTGGGGTGCCTCAGAGCACCTGCAGGGGTGCCTCGGTTTGGTGGTCCAGAACCGATTACAATTATTTATAGTCAATGTAATAGGCAAAACCAGAGCTTGTGGCTTCCAGTTTTAAAATATATGGATAAACAGAAGTGAATTCTGTCCCTCACCACATAACTGGACCTAAGGATGAAATATAAGCACAACTTATTTAATTTAATATTGTTTTCTGAAATTTCTTGGTAGCAAACTTTGCACCTATGGGTGCCGTGACAAATATTCTGATAATCTAGGGTGCCGTGATGCAAAAAAGTTTGGGAACCACTGGACTAGTACATGGACCCAAAGTTTATTGATCTGCCTCCTTTTTCATTTTAACAGTTGTCAGTTGACATCCATTTGTCACCCTTTGTATTACTATATGGATAATTAGCAGAATATCATTTGTTTACAGTGATTTGTAGTGATGTAAAATGATTCAGTGGTGTTTGCAGCAAATGGGACTGGTTATGTTCTGGGATGAGAGAGGCAGTGGTAAGGGCCCCTGCCCTAGGCTCTGGTGTGTGCAGTGTAGCCTTCAACTCTAGTGCTTTCAGCTACACTGCGGAAATGTCACAATAGTGAGAATGTTTGTGAGTACATTTGTCTGGCTGTGCGTAGCAGTTATTGATACGTTCATCTGTACCATTATCTCATTGGGATTTTCCCCTTCTCTCACCTTTCACTTTTCATTGTACTCTGAGCCTGTTTTAGTACGAATTAACCACCACAAATACGGTACCATTTATTTTTTAATATTCTCTTACTCATAACAAAGGTTTACATAAAACCTTTGTAAGGGATGCATGGGTAATATGTATCGCTTTGAATGAAATCTAAAATATCAGACTTAAAGGTAAGTGGCAAAATGCTTCTTATATAACAACAGAAATAAACTACAATAAACTACAATAGAAATACACTCAGTTTCTTCATAACAACATAGCAACAATATAGTAACTACTGTATATAATATAATATTATAGTGTTGGCCACCCATTCTTACTCAGTCTGGAGACGAGCGAGAAATGTACCTAGTCTTCCATCAATATGCTAAAAGGAGATTTTATTTTATTGGACAGTGTTATTTAAAAGTAATTCAATGGGTAGTAGGATGTTCCCTATTTGCTTTCATAGTTAGACATAGTTAGACATGCAAAGCTTGGTGTAGATTGATAAACTCACCATCAGCAATCTTTATGCCCCACACTTTAATAAACTTTGCGTGTAATTCAAACACCGCCCGCCACCCTCACTACAGGCCGCATATACATCCATTGTGTGCGGGGACAAAATTTTGCAGGCACTCGCAGATGTAAGACACCTCTCTGGTGTCTTACATCTGCGGGCGCCCTGTATGGGAAGCGGGCGGGCAGCTGTCATCTGCTGACGTGCGCTGCCAGCCCCCCCCCCCCGCACCTACGTCACAGCGCATTAGCATGGGAACGCTCAGCATTTTCATAGGAACGCCAATGAAACGCTGCTCATTCCCATGGGCGAGTCCCACCTCCAAACCACGCCACTGCTTGGTGCGAACGAGACAGCCACAAGCAGTTTGCCACGCCTGCTCGCACCAAGCAGCTGCACATGCAGATAATGGTATATGCGTATGCACAGTCGCTCACCATCACTCCCCTTCACAAACACGCAAGGAAGCGTGGCAATTAGAATAAGGGCCCTTATCTCTAAACTGAACCATAACAATAAAATCCGCTGTCAGCACTAACAATGTCGATATTTTGTGCATATTGACACTCTTAAAGTTGACATAAATGTATATCCACAAACTGATCTTGTTTTATATTTTGAAATATTGTAGCTTTACTACATTACAGTAGATGTACTGTAAATAAACCCTGCAGCACTGGTTTATGGCATTACAGAGCATTATGCAAATAAGAGATGGGGACTACAACATTATTTTATCTAAACATAGAGACCGGTATTCAATGCCCTGATGTGCCGATAGGCTATTTTATGAATCCTCACCACTCGCTGTTTACCTCCTCGCCTGTTCCCTGAGGCAGGGTGGAAGTGGCGAGTGTGACCATTAAAATGGCGGACTCAATGAATTTGCAGTGAAACTCGTGGTTTAAGGGGATCCTCACCGACCTCTCACGGCAAGAATTCTGCCCAAACATTGAATACCGCCCAATGAGGGGGTTTGACGGAGAGGTTGGCTTATTTTCGGCAAGAAAAATCCATTCTCGCCATACAAACCCCCTCGCCGGCCGCATTGAATATTTCTCCTGTATTGCAGATCAAAACAATATGCCTTTTATGGATTCCACAGTAGATTTTCTGCTCTGTGAGTATTTCTCATACAGAACCTTTTAAAAAGCTGATTTAGGAGTAAAAAAAAATATATTTTTTTTTCTATTTCTAGAGATTATTTCTCATGAAATCAGGCCATCTGACTCCATAACAGTACAGCAAACAGTGCTTCTGCATCCTGATTCTGGTGCCAGACAAATATAAATTTTGGACATGAATATTACTTTTCACTGGAAAAAAATGGCCCAGGAACTCTCTGCCTCTGGAAATATGGGAGTTATTCTGATTCACTCGGAAAGACATAATCACTCTCTAATGGACAAAACCATATGCACTGCAGGTGGGGCTGATGTAAAATGTGCAGAGAGAGTTAGATTTGGGTGAGTTATTTTGTTTCTGTGCAGGGAAAATACTGACTGCTTTATTTTTACATTGCAATTTAGATCTCACTTTGCAATAAAACCCCACCCAGATCTGCCCAACCTGCAGTGCACATGGTTTTATCCATTTGAGAAGGGGTTTGCCTTTGCAAGTGAACCAGAATAAGGCCCTCTTGTTATTATTCTGATTGAGTCGGATGGCTGCGTGTTCGGTCGGAAGGCCGATGTTTTGTGTTTGCGCATGTGCAGAGGTGTTTCTGCGCATGTGCGAATGCCACGTACATCCAAATACGGCGTGAATTCCGTACAGAAAATGATCGGTCGGAAACAATCCGAACAGGGGGTGGAGAGGGGCATAAAGGGCTGTTTGTCTCATTACCATATGCATACGTCCTGCGTTTCCTGGGCTTTCCCATGAAAACACTGGGAGTGCATATGGTAATCCGTCCGTGACGCACGTGTGGGGGGCGGACAGCTGACATAGCCGGATGCCAGCTGCCTGCCCATATCCCTGCTTTTGCACGGAAAAAATGTCCGAGTGGTCTGGAGCACTCGGAGCTGTCTGACCGCTTGGTCCATCATTCGATGATCGGCGACCATTGGAGGATGGGGGAGGTTCCCACAGATGGGGGAGTTGTTCACATGAAACATCCACTCGCGGTCCATTCGCTCTGTGTCTTACCGCGGTGTGAGCGATCTGTATGGTAGGCGGGGCTAAGTGGCCGTCCGAAAATACGCATCCATCCCAGTCAGCCAGAATAAGGGCCTCTGTTCATCAGTGTGAAGTGCTAGAGGCAAAATAAATCTGTAATTTTAAGCTTATTTTTTTTTAGTTCACCATAAAATAAAACATACATGAAAAATATGTTCTTAGTTTGTAGTTTTTGTCAAAAAAGGAATAAAATAAAAAAGTGATCAGCTAATGTCCTAGTTACTTACCAGCCAATTCACAGACTTTTAGCACAGGGATACTGTACTTTATTAGCACTGCTCTTTCTTCATTAATGCAACAACTACTGGCACATTGGCCCTTATTCACTAGTGCTTGGAACGGGACAAATGTTCCGATGTTTGGAGGTCTGCACATGCACAAGCGCATATTTGCACATGTGCAGACCCCCGTAAGAACGGCTTTGGCGAGTTAAAGGCTCTCCAGGCCGTTCGTTGTGTGGGCGGAGTGCAGAAGGGTGGGCAGGGGAGGTGACATAGTTGGGAACGTCCAGCGTTTTATAGGCGTCCCTATGAAAACACTGGGCATTCCCATAGGTGCACGGGCGGGCCGGTGCCTGCCGGGGACAGGTGTCTAATGTCACAGGATGTCAGCCGCCCGCCCCATGTTCGGTGTTGCGCTAGTAAATAAAAGTCAGTTTTCACTGACTTTTATTTGCGAAGCCAGGAGAAATCATTTGATGGTCAGCAACCATCGAATGACTTCTCCTGCTAGCGGAGGCATGCGAAGGGATATGTTTTCATATACATCCCCTCAGTACCGAGGGGATTCGGCGGTGGAGGAGGTGGGGATTCGGTGGGGCAGCGTCTCTGGTGCCCGATAAGATGCTTACCGAGCAAACCTGAATCAGGGTCACTATACAGAGATCTACAATACATATGAAAATGCAAAAGCTTGAAGGGTAGCTTATATAGATACTACAAAGGTCCAACAACAACCTGGCATGTATAAAGCACAAATCGGAGTCTTTTCTCAGTAATTATTTGAAATAGTAACGGTTGAGACCTGAATTCTCTCTGGCAAAAGACAAATAACTTATTTTGAAGTTTTCACTTTGAATTGGCTTCTTGTAGGTTTCTCGCTTTTACCACAGAATGCTGCTCGATTGGTGCAGAGGCCTCCGTGGTTTGTGCTTTCTGCTTTCACTTCCCACCTAAAGCCGAAGTTCAGCACATAAGAAACATGCCTGCACGTCTCATGCGCTCATGTCATTCTTCTCATATAATCGGAATAGGTTCAAATATACAACCCATACTAATTCTGAAAATGGCTTGGTTTCCGTAAATACATGGAGTCCCAGTAACCTTTGATAGGTCGCTTAGCTGACATGTCAAATTTGAAACTCAGATTTAGTAGAACTGAGCAAGACGAGCAAGACGATCATTTTATTACAGGATCAAACTTTTGAGATGCCCCAGTGTTTAGGATATTTGCACAAACCGTAAGCAGTTTTGCCCAATGAATGAGTAATGGACCTGTCCATTATAGCTGTTATTTTAAGTTGTGCAAGATTTGGGGGTGCAGATTAAACTAATATGACAGTTCCACACATGCTCTTGCACTGCACTAGACTTTTACTTTAACACTGGCTTTCCTTTTCCACCACTTTATCAGAATATCAAATAACAGTGAAACTATAGCTTAGTAATCCTGAGTAACAAGCCTTAGAAATGGCTGTTATGGCCCCTACATGTATGGCAAGTGTGTAGGAGAGCAGTCTGGGTGCCGGACGTCGGGATCCCGACGTCAGGATTCCAACTGTTAAAACACAGACGGCCGGGTTCCCGACGGCCGTCAGCTATTTTCCCTCATGGGGGTCAACGACCCACATAGAGGGAAAATAGAATAGGTGGCAATCGTAGCTCGCCACCGTGCCCACAGCGTGGCGAGCGCAGCGAGCCCGCAAGGGGCTTTGTTGCGCTGGCCACGCTGTCTGAGACCAGGCAGTCGGGATCCCGTCGTCGGGATAATGACTGTCGGGGTCCCGACTGTCGGTAAATCATACCACACCCAGCAGTCTGAGGGATGCTAGATCACTCAGAACACAGTGCTGCACAGTGCTGTGTGCTGAGCGATGTGTGAGGGATAGTGTTGTCAGGTGAGAATAAGCAGCATGCAGGTTATTAATCGACGGGAGGTATAGATGCACAGGGCTGCGCATCTATATCACTGTGGCGATTCTGACTAGCTTTCTATATAGTTAAAATCAAATTAAGATTGGATCAAAATGTAACATTTGTCAGCTGTATTTGATGCTGATTCGATGCCGATGCACACTCCCATTTAATCAAACAGAAAACTAGAAGGTGCAGGCAAGACCATATAGTACAGATCTGTACTATATAGCCAAACTCTTGCTGTGTGATTCAAGGCAATCGCACCATGGGCCTTATTCTGGTTAACTCGCAAAGGCAAATTCCTTCTCAAATGGACAAAACCATGTGCACTGCAGGTGGGGCAGAAGTAATGTGCAGAGATAATTAGATTTGGGTGAGTTATTTTGTTTCTGTGCAGGGAAAATACTGACTGCTTTATTTTTACACTGCAATATAGATGTGACTTTGAAGATAAACCCAGGGCCGGCTCCACCACTAGGCAGGACTAGGCATTTGCCTAGGGCGCTGGCCACTGGAGGGCGGTACCGAGCCGCCGAGGTACCAGAAAGCATCCCTTCCTGCCCAGCGTGAATCAACGCTGCCACCCCCCCCCCCCCCGCGCGCCGCCCGCTCCCTGCTGCGGGGATTTCAGCGAGGACGGAGAGGACTCGCAGCACCCGGAAGCTGTACATCGCAGCAGGTACAGCGTAGCATTGTAACAGCAGGTACAGCGCTCTGGGAGGTGGGGGGAGTGCGGGTGCCCGCCGCAGTATCGGCCGCAACCCCCGCCGTGCCGCAGTAAGTATTGTCCGCACCTTCCCCCGCCCCTCCGGGCGGGCGGCGCGGCGGGGTTTTGCCTGGGGCGGGCGGGGGGCTTGCACCGGCCCTGGATAAACCCCACCCAAATCTAATTCTCTCTGCACAAGTAACATCTACCCCACCTGCAGTGGACATGGTTTTGTCCATTTGAGAAAGGATTTGCCTTTGCAAGTGAACCAGAATAAGGGCCCATGTTTACACACCTATATGGGTAACATAACTGAAAAATTGATAAAGGAATAGTAGAGAGATCCCTGTGCAAGCAGCGCTGCAGTGGTGATGTGTAATAATCCACTGTGCTGATGAAACATAGCAGAACTTGGCATTTGAAGAAATAGCGATGACCACTCTATCGCATCACTTTGTGCACAGTCACAGTGACTCAGTCACATACAGATACTTAAATGTCACACATCAAATTGATCAGTGCAATATAGCAAAGTAGTGCTAAGGGCCCTACATACGCAGAGATTTGTGCCAGAGATTCATAACAGGAGATTCAGCATGGGAGATTTCACTCTCTCAGATAATGAGCCACATACAGAGAGATTTGTGTCAGAGATTCATAATGGGAGATTCAGCACGGGAGATTTCAAATCTGTCACTACTGTCACTGAGGGCGGGATTCACTAATAACCCCCACTGTACATCTCCGGCATTCGCATTGTTAATAATCGCATATGCATTAACATATGCGATTAATAACGCCAAAGCGAAGACCGGCGATGTGCAGCGGGTCCCCCCTCCCTCCCTGCACCCTTACCCGCTGTGTGGGTGCTCCTTTCCACCTCCCTGCACTCGGAAGCTGTGCAGGGAGGAGGAGATCACTGGTCTGGGCAGCACAGCAGGAGGCTGCCCAGACACAGGTGAGGGGGGGTGCGGCGCTGATCGGCGGGGGGCGCGCGGGGCGGCGGGGGATGCGAAGGGAAGCCCATAGGCTTCCATGGGGTTACGCCATCTAGACCTGGCATAACCCCCCCGCAGTGAAGCCCCGGCAGTGGGGCTTTGCTGCATATGAAAATGCGGTAAAAACCACGAAAACTGGGTTTTTACCGCATTTTCACTTTGGTGAATCTCGCCCAGAAAGTGATGTAAAAAACTGCACCTTATCACAAAAAAACAATCAGGAAGAACTTGTTGACCATACACTGAGGTGATCATGATCATGATGAGGTTTACGCTGAGGGAGGGAGGGTCAAGGATTACGGTGCGGGAGGGATGGTCAGAGTTTACGCTGAGTGAGGGAGGGTCAGGAATTACGCTGATGGAGGGATGGTCAGGGATTATGGTGTGGGAGGGAGGGTCAGGAATTACGCTGAGGGAGGGTCAGGGACCACGGTGCGAGAGGGATGGTCAGGGTTTACGCTGCGGGAGGGAGGGTCAGGGATTATGGTGCGGGAGGGATGGTCAGGGATTACGCAGAGGGAGGGTCAAGGACCACGGTGCGGGAGGGATGGTCAGGGTTTACGCTGAGGGAGGGAGGGTCAGGGATTACGGTGCGGGAGGGATGGTCAGAGTTTACGCTGCGGGAGGGAGGGTCAGGAATTACGGTGCGGGAGGGATGGTCAGGGTTTACGCTGCGGGAGGGAGGGTCAGGGATTATGGTGCGGGAGGGATGGTCAGGGTTTACGCTGAGGGAGGGTCAGGAATTACGGTGCGGGAGGGATGGTCAGGGTTTACGCTGCGGGAGGGAGGGTCAGGGATTATGGTGCGGGAGGGATGGTCAGGGTTTACGCTGAGGCAGGGGGGGTCAGGGATTACGGTGCGGGAGGGATGGTCAGGGTTTACACTGAGTCAGGGAGGGTCAGGAATTACGCTGCGGGAGGGATGTTCAGGGTTTACGCTGCGGGAGGGAGGGTCAGGGATTACGCTGATGGAGGGATGGTCATGGATTACTGTGCCAGAGGGAGGGTCAGGGTTTACACTGAGGGAGGGTCAGGAATTACGGTGCGGGAGGGATGGTCAGGGTTTACGCTGCGGGAGGGAGGGTCAGGGATTACGCTGATGGAGGGATGGTCAGGGATTACTGTGCCAGAGGGAGGGTCAGGGTTTACACTGTGCCAGAGGGAGGGTCAGGAATTACGCTGCGGGAGGGAGGGTCAGGGATTACGCTGATGGAGGGATGGTCAGGGATTACGGTGCCAGAGGGAGGGTCAGGGTTTATGGTGCGGGAGGGAGGGTCATGGATTACACTGATGGAGGGATGGTCAGGGACTAGGGTGCGGGAGGGAGGGTCAGGAATTACGCTGATGGAGGGATGGTTAGGGATTACTCCTATAAAAATGAGTGAATTTGCTTTCTGTTTGTTCCAAAAGCGCTGTTTAAACCTCAAAATACCAAAATGAATTAATTCCTTCCATTGCACATCTGCGCATATCCATTATTTATTAACATTTACTTCAACAGTATATTCTATTGGATACCAGTTGCATAAACAGATCAGGTCTGCTGCTTATTCTGTATTTATTCATTTCATTCTGGAACAGTTTTGGTTCAACTATATTGTAGTCATAAGGGTTATCACCTTTTATTTTTAGATTCCCAGAAAGGGGATGCGGCAAGTTACATGCTAAATGTGTGGCAAGAAACACAGTATTTCTCAGATTCCAGGCCACCACATGGCCTTTCTGTATGCCATCTGTTCCACATGTACCTTACATGCTTCAGTGTCTCCTCATGTTTACTCATGTTATTTGCTTCAGAGCGCACTCAGGACTATGGAGGTTATTCTGATCGGAGCGGCCAAACGTGCGTACGTTCGCCAATAACGTACGCTAGCCGTACGCGGCCATTAGGGTTAAGTCCACCCACAAATCAGCCGCTTACGTACGGGCAGAAATAATGCAGAAGGGGAGTGGCGTACAAATGAGCGTACGGCAACGTACGCGGACGGCTCAGCCTTGCACTCCGACAACAGGCGTACAACTGAGCGTACGGCGCCGTTTACGGACGTCTTTCGTCCGTCTTCCCACCGACTTCTTGCGTAGATCTGAGCGTACGCCAGCTTGCACGGACGGGTCCCTATTGTTTTCAATGGAAAACACAGCTTGTCACCGCTCGTGAGAGTGAGCGTACGTCCGTGTACGCTGCCATACCCTTCACATATATGGACCTGCAAATCTTGCCTTTCAACTACAATTCTGACAATTGATTAATTAATCTATTTGTTAATCTATTATTGTTTTCTATTAACTCAATTGTCTACCTTAATAAAGACCTAATAAAACAACATTTGAACCCTCATTACATGTATATTTGTTATGTTCTAATGTGGCATTTTAATCACTATCTATGTGTCCCCATATTGCTGTTACTTTTAAATCAAGTTATGTTGGTGTTTCAGTATATGTACTAAATTATGTCCATAATTACTTTGTCCACAATGTGTAACATGTATACCTACCCTGATGTTATGTGTGATGTTTTAATTGAACAACATTAAACATTCATGCATTTTCACTATGTGTTATTTTACTCAAAAACACACACATTCACACATCAATCATTACCCCTCACCTCAAATTACAAGTATAACTTACAGTACACATCTGTATGTACCTACCCTTACAAGCCCTCTAACATATTTCTGATTAAAAACACAGGCAATTTCGAACTGTACATAAACTTTTATTTATAACACAAATAATAAGGGGGGGGGGATAAAAAAAAATTAAATGCGGGCCTCCAGAAGGCCAAACAGGATCTGGAGGTACAGGAGGGTGAGAACGATCTCCCGCATTAGGGCTGCCACCTCCTCCTGCTGCTGTTCAGTGTCTGTAGTGAAGGGATAAAAAAAAAAAATTAATATATAACATACACAAATGTTTGTTGTATTTGTACATAATAAAAAGTTCAGAGTTATGTGTGAAGGCCACATACATTTTTAAACTACATTGAAGATGGGTCTGCTGTAAACACAGTACTAAAAAATAATATGTTAACACACACATACTGTACATAGTAAATAACATTAATTCAATTACTCCTTCTTGAATGTATGTATGCTGAGACCCAATTGGTAGTTTGGTTTTGGGGGACTGTCCTCTAACCTCACAATTAGGCTGTGCTATTTAAGGGTTATGACATTGTTGTGGCTTAAGCACTCCTTACTATTTTAAATTTAGGACATTGCTGTACAAATTATAGGCCTACAGCTATGTTTGTAAAGCATGCATCCGCATGGCCTCACACACTATTAACAAAACAATCTCTACATTTATGTTGCACATCATGCTGGGAACTGGAGTTACCCAACACCTGGAGCCACATTACTACCACACCACTAATGTCGGATATCTCATTGGATGTACTGTTATGTCAATTATTCAAGGGGTGAGGCATGGCCACACTCAAAAAAACCACCAAGGGGACCCTTGTTCCTGGAGAAGGACAGGACACACCCAGGGGCGTAACTAGGTTTTCAGCGCCCCCCCGCCGGATGTTTTTTCGGCGCCCCCCCCCCCGCCGCCGCCCGCCCGCCACCCGCCACACGCCACCCCCCCACCTAACCTGACCCCCCTTCTCACACTTACCTGTCCCCGCAGTCTGCATCTCGCCCGGCTCTCTGCCGGGACCTACCTGACGTCACGGTCCCGGCCGGCTCCTGCAATGAAAACTGACTCTTAGAAAATGGCTGCCCCCATACTGCAGACAGAAAACTGTCTGCAGTATGGGGGCAGCCATTTTATAATAGTCAGTTTTCATTGCAGCAGGAGCCGGCCGGGACCGTGACGTCAGGCAGGTCCCGGCAGAGAGCCGGGCGAGACGAAGACCACAGGTAACTATACCTCCGCAGCCCCCCCGGCGGCGCCCCCAATTTCTCTGCGCCCCCCCGCCACCGCGGGGGCTGCGGAGGTATAGTTACGCCACTGGACACACCTCATGGTCGCCCTGCAGTGATATGTTGCAACTAATGTTGATGTTGGATACACATATGTGGTTGTTGTGATTGTTTATGTGTAGAAATGTGTAGGTAAACATTAGACACATTGGGTGAAATGTAATAGGATGAGAGATTCAGAAAGTGAGAGATTTGGTAAGAAATCTCCAGTTTTTTTAAAGTGGCAATCATTGACACAGCAAAATCACACTGGTTTTGCAGTGTAAATGATTGCCACTTTAAAAAAACTGGAGATTTCTTACCAAATCTCTCACTTTCTGAATCTCTCATCCTATTACATTTCACCCTAGATTTACTTACGGCTACTTGAGCCATCCTGGTCGCCGCTGGTTGGCTGTGCAGTGGTTGGGGGGATCAGGAGCAAGGGGGATGGGATGGGAATTTGGATAGAGGTAGTGGGTGTGAGTGGGGATTGGAGAGGTTTGGGGGTGGGTGGTGGAGAGGTGTAGGGGGGTAGGAAATGGGGTGGGGAGGGGGTGGGGGTGGGGGAGGGGGTTAGGGAGGGGGTGGGGGTTGGGGAGGGGGTGGGGGTGGGGGTTGGGGAGGGGGTGGGGGAAGGGGAAATTGTGTGGGACCAAGCTTGAGCCATTGTCTCGGCCTCCTCTTCCTCCTCCTCCTCTTCCTCCTTCTCCTCTTCCTCCTTCTCCTCTTCCTCCTCCTCTTCTTCCTCCTCCTCCTCTTCCTCCTCCTCTTCCTCCTTCTCCTCTTCCTCCTCCTCTTCTTCCTCCTCCTCCTCTTCCTCCTCCTCCTCTTCCTCCTCCAGGGCTGCCTGCTCCTGGGCTGCCTGGTCCCGGGCTGCCTGCTCCCGGGCTTCCATGCGTGCCCTTGCCCGTGCTGAAATGTTCATGTTGATGACATCGAAATCGAAGACTGGGTTGCATAAAAAAGGGGGAAAGAAAAATTCACATTAGTCATGCTCATAACCTTCCAAATTATCATTGCTGTTATATTTCAGACATTTATTATGCAAACTAATTGATATGCTACACCCAAAAACTGAGCAACTACTTAAACCCCCCCCCCCTATACACCCCCTATACACCCCCTATACACCCCCTATACACCCCCTATACACCCCATATACACCCCATATACACCCCCTATACACCCCCTATACACCCCATATACACCCCATATACACCCCATATACACCCCCTATACACCCCCTATACACCCACATACTCAGGAACATATTTATAAAAAGTACAGAAAACATTCGCAAAAAAAACGCAGGCATACTAGTAAATAAAAACTTACATCGGGCAATATGGCGGCGAAGTGAGCAAAGCAACACTGGCTGCCGCCGGCGCAGGTCAGACCAGCGCCGCTCAAGTTGTCCCAGGTTCCTATCCACGCCGGTCCGGGCGAAAATTAGCCGGCGGGCAGCATTATATGCCCGCCGCCTGTCATTATTTGACACATAAGGGCCCCTGGGCCCCAGGCGGCGGTCCATGACCTCAACCAAGGCCAATAGCTCCTGGGTAGAAAACGCCCTAGCCCTGGTTGAAGTCATGGTGGCAATGGCGCAGTTATTAATTGCAGGTACATATATCACTTTTGGTGCTTGCTGATTGGTGTAAAAAATTGTTTGTTTGGTATTAACTTTATTAATCCTTCTTACATGAACAAACTGGATGCGAATAGAAACTTACGCGGACCGTTCCGATATACACAGACCAAAACCAACAGCATGCATTCAATGTATAGAGAGGAACTGTATATACAGTGTGCGAAAAATAATACACGCAAGCGTCTACTTACAAATACGCTGCTTAAAGGGGGGCACAATACACCGTTTTCCATGGAGAGACGTACTGTATATACAGTGTGCGGAAATTAATACACGCAAGCGTCTACTTACAAATACGCTGCTTAAAGGGGGGGCACAATACACCGTTTTCCATGGAGAGACGTACTGTATATACAGTGTGCGGAAATTAATACACGCAAGCGTCTACTTACAAATACGCTGCTTAAAGGGGCACAATGCAACATGTTGGTGTATGACAATTTCAGACTCATTACATATGTAAGGAAAGCATTATAACGATGTTTTGAAATGTGACTCACAAAGCATACACGAACTCCAACAGATACCAGCTGACAACACTCATCATTGGAATGACAGGTGCACACATTTCACGATGCAGAACACAATGCTCCACAACCTGTGTATGTGCATATACAGGTGATTGATCAGGTGCGCGGAGACCTGCGTAATTTAAGCGGCAGTTATCGGCGGGAAATATCGGCGTAAATTAGCAAGTCAATTGCGGGAAAAATATACGCCCCCTTGTTCATGGCGGGAGATTAAAATATAAATATTCAGTCAGATGCAGGCCACAATTGCTGCCAACATGTCTAGTTCAGACGATTCCGCAGCTGAGGACGCTCCAGAGAGCCAGAGCAGAATCCTTGCTGGAAAGGTTGAGGCAGAGGGAGCAGGAGAGGACAAGGAGGACCCAAGGCCAAGCGGGCCCCTCAGTAACAGGCCCTGTTCAACCTCCACCAGCTCCACAAGGGCCAAGCAACCAGCCAGAACAAGAGGTTGCATCTCTCCAAACAGGTGTGACCCAGCAGGTGCATGGTGAGAGAACTGGGGCCACCAGAAAACGTGCTGCAACATCTAGGGTGAGGACTGAGCAGGATACCACCACCAGAAAGAGAAACCCTGCATTTGTAGAGGCCGAAATGCGAATTCTAGTGCCCAGGGCACGCGAATGGATTGAATTGGCAATCAGGAAGCCTAGTGCCAGTGCAAGGAGAAACCTTTGGGAGAAGATCACAGAGGAAGTGAACCAGGTGGCACCAGTGGTCAGAAATTGGGACGCGGTGAAGAAAAGGTTAGTGTGTTTGTCAGGGCAATTTTTCAGCAGTCTCCAGCAGGAACTGAGGCCCTTATTCTAGTTCACTCTTTCTGCCCAAATATTTCTTAGATGGACAAAACCATGTGCACTGCAGGTGAGGCAGGTGTTACTTGTGCAGAGATAATCAGATTTGGGTGGGGTTTTACACCTGCCTCACCTTCAGTGCACATGGTTTTGTCCATCAAAGAAATATTTGGGCAGAAAGAGTGAACTAGAATAAGGGCCTCAGTTCCTGCTGGAGACTGCTGAAAAATTGCCCTGGTCTTTGTCCCCCTGATGTCATATGTGTGTACATATGTTACATGTATGTTTTGAGACTAATAGAAAGGTGTGTTTGTAGATAGTGCTACACTTCAATGTCACATGTGAACACAACCATGTCTAATAACCCACATTGATATATGAAACATGCACCATTGGTGTGATGTGAGGTTATGGGCACAGTTCTGCTCATGTGAAGTATGTGATGGGACAAGAGAAAGTGTGTTTTTGAAAGAGTTGTTGTAACATGTTCCATATGATGCTACTGAAACAAGAATGACCAAACTGTGCACATGTAGCTGGTGAGAAACTACACATCCCAGTATGCCATTCCATAGTTAAATTACTCCATAATAACCACATTGTCAAGCTATGGTGGAATGTGTAGTTTCACACCAGGTGGAGGTGCCTAATTTGGCCATGGATGATGTCATTTCTGCATTGTGATGTATGTATGTGCATTTAGTGGCCTAATGAATGAGATGAGACACTGAAATGCCTCCTAATTGAGACATGAATGTGTGTGTGGGACACATATGGCAAAAAAACATAAGAGCACCCACACTAGGAAATGTCACGTAGCTAGGGGTACCACATAGTCCCTTTAATTCCGGACACATATTAATTACACAGGTTCTGTGGCTGGCTGACTTCAAGACTCCACTTCACCTAATTTTAAACTGCCACAGAACCTGTGTAATTAACATGTGTCCGGAATTTAAGGGACTAGGTGGTAACCCTACACGTAGCACAGTGGTGCACATATCTCATGGTGATATTTGTATTTTTAAACTTGTAGGTGGACTGACTTCAAAAGTACACTGAAGAGGAAGATGACTGACCGGTACAACCACAGCATGTCCACCGGGAGAGGTCCTATGCCTGACCATTTGGAGTATACCCCCCTGGAGCAGGACTCCTTGGACGTGATTGATGTGGGGGAGATCAGGGGGATCTCCAATATGGACAGTGAGCTCCCGGCGGAGGTCTTTGATGCTGCTTTTGATGGTAAGTCACAGTAATGCATTGTATTTAGAAAGATATTTTTTATTGCGTATGTGATGGTGACATTGTTTTCAATTCTTATCCTAGAAGAAGCAGAAACCCAGGATGTACCGGCAGCATCTTCCTCTGCAGAGCCACAGGTGGAGCAAGTGGCCCATCCTCCACCAAGAAGACACCCCCAGCCCCAGCCACAGGAGACATGGGAAGAGAGCATGATGGTGACGCTGGAGAGGATCGAGCAGCAAGGGGTGGATGCTGCGATCCGTCAGCAGCAGGTGGCGGAATTTCTGGCGGAGTGGAAGGCCACAAACAGGCTGCAGTGTGAGGCCTTGACCCGCATTAACGACACTCTGGCGGCTGGCATAGTAAGCATTGGCCAACACCTCAGCCGCCAGAATGAACTTCTTGCGGAGCAGCTGTCCACCGCCAGGTCCCAACGGGACAATCCCCCATCTGCTGCCCCACCCCAAGCTGCTCCCCAACCTTCCACCTCTGCTGACCCTCCTGTGTCGACTAGGGGAAGACGCCGCAAGGCAGCTGAGCCAAAGGCCCCTGTCCCCAAGGCCCCATCTAAAAGGGGGAAAAAGGGCCCAAATAATGAGACCTGGTTCACTTCCTCTGTGGTTGGAGCCCAAAGGTTTAAATTGCACTGGACATCCGCTTCCTGAGTTGGCCATCTATCCATTTGCGTGCCATGGGCATGAAAGTTCGTATTTTGACCTCTACAAATGCAGGATAAATTTGTGGTGGTGTGTATCTTGCTTAGTATTCACCCTGGTTGTTGCAGTACGTATTCTGGTGTCCCCATTTCTTTCACCATTGCATTTGCAGGGTAACACATGTTTGGAGATATGCAACCTCTTGTTCTGGCTGTTTTATTATTTGTGTGTCTATTTTATTTGTTTATTTGATTTCTCACATTAAAGTGTGAAATAAGCTGTGATGCTGAACAGCAAATAAATTTATTTTACAAATTAAATCAAAATTGTGGTATGTGTCATTTCTTGTGTGAAACAAATACTAGATTTATGTGTACTTACTGACCAGGGTATTTTTGAACATTTGTGGAAGTGTGGTCGAAGTTTCCCATGTGTAACCCTCTCCATGGCCATTCCCATGTTCCTATCCAACTTTTCCCTGCTAATTAGTTTGTGTCAGCACATGTGCAGAGCAACTTAATAGGTGAGAAAGCAGTTTGTGTGCAGGTGAGGTAGCTCCTACAGTAGTAGGTAAAAGCAGGTCCAGAACAATGCTTTCCTCATGGAGTGGGTGAGGCAGACAAACAAGGGTGAAAAGGTACATTTGTGTAGGAATGCATATGTGTCCTCCCTAAAAAAAAGATGTGTGAATGGGCCAAACATGATAAAATAGGTTGTGAACAAACATGCATAACTTTTTAAATATATATGATTTTACAGTGTCATAAGCAGATGTAGGAATCCTTTGTTAGAGAGATGAGAGTGCAATAATGTGATTGGTGGCATCTTACATCCAGAGTGTAGTCAAATCCAAATCATAGCAGATGAGATAGTGGTACAGGTCATTATTTTGGGTACTATACAAAGATTGTGTGCAAAATAGTGGTCATGGGCTTAAAACATTGCTGAAACATCCTTTGTAGGTGTTAGATGTGGTTTATGTTATTGTATCCTAAATACAAAACCTATGTTAGTATTAGAGTGAACACGTTGACACATGTCGACTTGTGTAGATTGAGTGTGCTACTGCGTAAAGTCTATGAAAGCACGTAGTGAATGTGTCTAACTGTTTAGCAAATACCTACCTTAGCGTATATAAGCAGGTCTTAAAAAGATTCTTACCTTAAATTAAACAAACCTTTAAATGTGGAGAAGTATAGAAACATAAGCTTTCAATGTGTTTGCGTGCTGTGTGTGTGGCTTGCAGGCAGTGAAATAATGGTTTGGACTTAATAGACTGCAGCATTGCTTATTACATTCAGGTGTATGTGTTTGAGTAGGAATCAGCGTTAATTAGCAAACTCAGGCGCACGCTGGCATGCGGTATCTGTAGGGGTGGTTTGAGATGGCGGTTGGCAGCCGCCTGTTTTGTGTCCGAAATGAACGGTGCCTTAGTCGATCGTGCGGTAGTAGCACCGCTCATTTTTGGTGCACACCCCCGTGTACGCCCATATTTACGCCCATTTTCCCTCATTATTTCGGCCGCTCCCCTCATCACGCCCCTATGCCGCCCCAATGCCCGTACACTCGCGTACAGGTTTTTTCGCACGTAGAGACCCGTCCTTAAGCGTTGTGGAGTGTTCGCGCCTGCGCATTAGCGAATTTACGCATGCGCAGATCATGAAAAACCCCGGGACGTACGCGTACGGCCCGGCCGCTCCAACCAGAATAAGGCCCTTAATGTGGCACAGTTTTATCCTTGCAATGTTTAAGGAAACACATCTCACTGATCTTACTGAGACAAGCAGCGTGTTTCCCATAGTGTCGTTTTTAAATTACTTGAAATACAATTTTCTACCACCAGATGGCACATTGACAGAATTGTTCCATGCATGTCGAATGAATAAAAGGTACTGTACGTACTGTGCTTTGCTGATCCATTTATTATTTTTTAATTCTTGCTTAAGTAAACTAATTGGCAGCATCTGTGGCCTGGGCAGAGGTAAGTCCTTACAGAACTGCAAGTGATTGACAGTTATCTCTTCTCACAGAGTTACCTCTGTATGTGTCCAGTGAAACCTTTTAAACTTTTTAACTTATTTGAATATAACAAAGCACTAACTACTTGTCCATCTATTTATCGATTTGCTTCCGATAGGTGCCAAAATTATTATCATATACCTTGATGCACAGGATGTTTTGTTTGTCCACTGGTTTCAGGGACTAAGTAAAAACCGGAGCCGGACAAGACCCCAGAACGCCAGACTGGGCATTAAACGTTTTTTGCTACATGCCCGGACCATACAGGGATTCTCTCCCTCCTCTTCTCCCTGGTGACAGCCGTCACATGAACCCCCCCGGACAGGACACTTCCAGACAGGACACCCCCGGACCGAACACTACCAGATCCGGAATACAAAGTTTGATGTCCGGCATTCCGAAATATTTTCCCCATACCCTAGTTATGCTAACTATGAGTGCGCAGAGATCTACCATCCAGCCTTGGATAGTGGACATTTGCTGAGAGAGCTTTGTCTCAGTTTTTGCATATTTTTTGGCACTGCTCTGGCATCGCATATGTTTGGAACTGATCAATGTGCAGAACGTTTTCCCGATGTCGGGATCCCGACTGCCCAGACTCAGACAGCGGGGGGGGGGGGGGGGGAGCGCAACGAAGTGCCTTGTGGGCTCACTGCACTCGCCACCTATTCTAATCTCACTCTATGGGAGTCGTGGACCCCCACGAGGGAGAAAAGCCGGTGGCCATCGGGACCCTGATTGTCAGGGTTTTAACAGTCATAATCCTGACGTCGGGATAATGACTATCGGGATCCCGACTGTCAGGCACCCAACCGGCACCCAAGAAATATGTGTTTCTGTATTAAGGACAATGGGGCCGATTCAGAATCGCTTGTATTGATCCGAATTCAGCCCCAGCCCTGACGGTCGGCGTTTGTGCATGCGTATTTCTACGCATGTACAAACCCCAGCACAGAATGGCTTTGGTGAGTTGCACACTCGCCGGGCCGTTTGTTGCAGGGAGGGAGGGCCAGGGCGGAAATGGGGCTAGAGCAGGGTAACGCCCAGCGTTTTATGGGCGTCACGATGCCTGACGAGGGTGGGCAGCAAACGTTGCATGATGTCAGTGCCCGTCCCCTCTTCGGTGGACGGCAACAGAAATAAAAGTCATTTCAGACTAACTTTTATTTCCAAAGGTGCTGACAAGGATTTACTTCAGTAATAACAGAGAAACAGTAAATGCAGTCATTATATTCATTCATTTGGCCCAAACATGACTGCTGCTTATTTTCACTTATCCATAGTGATACACTATAACCGTAACCAATAAAAACTTAAAGTACATAAACCATACTAAAAACATATTAAAATATAATTTGTGAAGGGGCCCCTGAGATTTCGACTGTCTAGGGGCCACCACAGGGTTTAATCTGGCAATGACTACAACCACTTTCAAATATGCTTTTCTCAACATAAAATCAATAAAAACAAATGAAAAAACAAACATCTTTTATCATTAACTGGCTCTATTGCAATCTGGGGTTTTCAAATGTGGTGGGGTTGAAGAAATATATACTGTACCATATTTGGTATAGTCTCGTTGATAATTCTCTTTTCTTGACCTACAGATGATTCAAACAGAAACTGTTATTTATTTTTTCTGAAATGTAAGAACAGTGTCAATATACAGCTCCTCTAACAGTAATGTGAAATAATTATTCCTTCTACAATGGAAGTGGTCATTGTGGCTTTCTTATAATGTTGCACATACTGTACAAAAACTTATATGTATGATTATAGGTGATGGTGTATACTTGTAGTTACGTAGCATTGTTCTTTCTCAAACCTAATTAACACTTCCGTTTACATGCACAATCCCCTTGGCCTAAGGGGGAAATTTACTAATATGGAAAACCTAAAAATTTGTATTTGTATTCTTACTACGACTGCATACGGCTGTTTCAGTCGTTATGCAAAGTCGTGTTCCGGAGGGGAATTTACAAAGCAGTCCTATACGACTGCTTTGTAACCCTCTGATGTCATAGTAATTCGTATTAACGGCCATATATACGGCCGCTAATACGAATTAGTGTAGGCAGTCTGCACGGATCAGTCAGATCCGTGCAGGCTGCAAGGTGTAAAAAAAAATTGAAAAATAAATACATTTTTTTAAAAAACAGAGTGGGGTACCCCCACAGCTGTAACTAGCACCAGGCTGAAAGAGCTGGGGCCGGTAATAAAAAATCAGGAAACCCGACAAATAGGGGTTCCCTGATTTTTTAAAACCAGCCCCAGGCTCCAGGTCCGGGGCTGGTTCTCAAAGTACGGGAGACAAAATGACTAGTGGTCCCCCGTATTTTAAGAACCAGCCCCAGGCCAAACCAGCCAGAAGGGTAATGTCACAGCCGGGGGACACTTATTAAATAAGTTCCCGCGGCCAAAACATCACCCTACTGACCAGTCAGCCTGGCCAGGGGCCCTGGGGGAGTGGGGACCCCCCAATAAAGGGGTCCACCCCTCCAGGACTTACCTGACCAGGCTGAAGCCTGGTGCTGTCCCCGGTGGCCCTGGAGCGGTGACCACCGGGCTGATTGAGTGTAAAAAAATAGAATAAAAAACTATTGTTTTTAACTGTGGAACTATGAGTCCCAGCAAGGCTCCCCCGCAAGCTGGGACTTGGAGAACCACAAGTCCCAGCCTGCGGGGCATTAAAGGGCTCGCTGGCACTTGTAGTTCCACAGTAAAAAAGTAGTGAAATAAACACACACTGACACACAATAAAAATAAAACTTTAATACATCCAAAGCCCATACATACTGATACTTACCTATCTTGAGCCCGTAGGTAGGTCCCTGGGTCTTGGTCCGGTGCCTTCGTGCACCTGGCGGTCAGTATGCCGAAATCGGTCTCCTGACTGTAAAATGCCCGACAGGTGGGATCCTAACAGACAGGGTCTATTCTCCCTCTTAGGGGACTCCAACCCCCATAGAGGGAGAATAGAACCTATGGCGAATGCAACACGCCACCAAGAATGCAGCATGGTAGGCGCAGCGAGCCCATAAAGGGCTTTGTTGTGCTCGCCCCCTGTTGGAGTACCAGCTGCCGGGGTTCCAATGTTGGTATATTGACCATCGGAATCCGTACTGTCAGACCGGCATACCACACCCATCTCCCAGTGCCTGGATTTCATCTGTTTCCCCTCAATTTCACATCCACGGCCACTGCCTCGCCCAGATACTGCATCCAGTCAGAGTACTGTAGCTATAGACCTACTCAAGCAGTCCATGTTTCCAGTTCTAACATATAGGCTGTGTATGCATAAGCAATTGTTAATGAGTTGCAGTAGCTCCAGCAGGAGTCTCCTTTCACTTTTTCACTTGCTGATTAGCATCCATCTCTAAACGAGGCCCATAGTTTGAAAATATATTAATGTTATTTTAACCTAACAAACAAATAAATAATAAATATTAGACAGCAGTAAGTTAATTCATTACCTGCAGGGTATGCCATGTTGAGTGCTGGGTATGCCATGTTGCACATTGTGAACTTGGGTTGGGATGGAGATGGCCCAAATTATATTTTTGCACCTGGGCTCACTATTCACAAATTCAGCAACTGCAATAAGCCAACCGCTATTTGTTGATATGCATTAGGCCGACATGGTAAATTGGTCGACATGGCCAACAGGTTAAAACAATCAAATGGTCGACACGATAATGGTCCAAACGCATGTAGTTGAGAGTTCTTTTAATTTTTGGAGCTTTTTCATACTTTACATCCATGTGCATTACGATTGGGAATGGCAAATTGTCTGAAGCATGGCAAGCGAAACGAGCCATGTGAGGGGACAGGGTATACTAATTACCATGGGTCAGCCATTTTTATTTTGACCTTTTCCTTGTGGCATTCTTTTCCTTGTGTCAACCTTGTGCAAGCTGACCTTTTGGGATCAATCAAAACACTGTTGACCCAATGAACCAAACCCATCCAGAGAAGCCCTGCACCACTCAAAAAACATCCAGAACAAGTCTGACAGGTTCCATGTAGCAAATACCCCACCCTAGCTAAAGTGCCTGTGGTGTGATTTTTCAGGTGATACTGTATATTCAAAAAGATGTTTTCAAATATCACTGGAAGATGGAACTTCCATCAGGAGGTAAGGGTACCCGCACTCTCTGGTTATTGGGTTGACATATGTTACACCATTGATTAGAATCTGGTGTATGTTTCAGCTGTTTTAATCCAACTGAATTTAAAGGGGCAGTATTATACGTTTAAACATGCTGGGGGAAATTTAATAAGAATATAAATACGACTCGTCATATTCTTAATATGAATGCATACTAATCTGCCTATTTACTAATCAGATTTGGCAGATGGCGTAGGCGGACGTATGCCGCCTGATTTGTATTCATATTTAGCAGCCATATATACGGCTGCTAAATACAAATATGAGACAGCAGCCTGCACGGATCAGTCAGATCTGTGTATTCTGCAGTGTGTAAAAAACAGAAAAAAAAAATAATTAAAAAAAACAGTGTGGGGTCCTGCCCCCATGGTGGTAACCAGCCCGGGCTCAAAGAGCTGGTCCTGGTTCTAGAGATTCTTGGGAACGCCCAGCATATGTGAACACCCAGCATTTCATGGGCGTTCTCATGCTAATGAGTCCATGATGGACATGCGTGGGGGCGGGCAGCTGACATCACCAGCTGTCAGCTGCCTGCACACTTCCCCTCAGAGCAACCTTACATATGCGTGCACCTTCCCCATCTGTTGATGGTCGGCGACCATCGAAAGATGTAGGAGGGTCCCAGTGGCATGCGAATACAGCATATTGTGCCTTTGGCATTTGGGGTGCTTTAACCATGTGTCAACCAATTGAAACTCTTCTTTTTCTGGGCCTGATGCACTAAGCTTCAAAAGTGACAAAATGGAGAGTGATAAACAACCAACCAATCAGCTCATGCCTGACATTTTTCAAACACAGTCTGTGACATGGCAGGTAGGAGCTGATTGGCTGGCTTTTTATCACTCTCCATTTTATCACTTTTGAAGCTTAGTGCCCTCTGTCTGAAGCACAAGCCGAATAGGCCCAGAAGTTAAAATCTGAAATTCAGGAAGCTAGAAAAGGAGAATGCCAAGGCTCATCCAGCTGATTGGAAAAGGCTGAGAGCTCCAAGGCCTGATGGGTGGCAACCTTCCAAAAATCAATTTAAAAATCCATTGAGGTGTCCGAGACCTGCAGTTCAGGAAGCAAGAGAATGGTAAACAAATTTATATAACACGTAACTTTGGCAAAGAAGGTAGGCCCCTCTCAGCATAGGGCCCAATAGCTGCTGCACTGCCTGCACCTATGGTTACTACAGTATATCCTTGGCTCTATGTGACATTTCTGTATGAGTAGACTGTATAAACTGTAGATAATGGCAATTTTTAAAAAACAAGGGTTGGCAAATAGATAAAACAGATGGATGTTGCCAGGAGAGTTTGCTGTCAAAGCTCACACACAATTGCATTAATATCCTAAAATCCATGCACCACAGATCAATGTGACCTAGAGACTTCAAATTGTCTTATGGTAGCCCACAATGTAATCTTATATTTCATTGTATATTTATATTTATAGCTAAGCTCTCACCTTCTGTTTTTATGGGTTTCTATCATTAATGCAAAACCCAGGTAGTGTGACACAGTCTGGGGTCTCTAAATGTATGCAAATAGAGTAATCATACTGTATGTACAGCATTTGTGAAGTGCAAACAAAATATCAATCATGAAGGACAGGTAATTTAAGCAGTAGTCCCAATGCCAAACTTCCAACTGTACTGTAAAGGTTTTTATACAAAAACGGTGCAAAAACAATGTATAACGGTGAGGGGGGTGGATGGGTATGGGTGGGATGGGAGGAGACTTTCTGAAATAGCAGCAATCTCCCTCTCTCCCTGATTAGTCTAGCAATCCCCCTCATTTCACCTAGCCCACATTACACTGTTACGTTTTTGGGGAAAAAAGGAAAGAGAGATAGATACATTTACATTACAGTATATTATCTCTTACTAACTGCTTTGGGGCTCATCCACATTTGGATATAAGTTATTTTAAAAGATTCTTCTCAGATGTAGCTGTACACACCCACGCTTCTAGGTGCCACGTTCACACTTTCTTTTCACAATCTCTCCATATATGGAACTAGACACGCCCTTTGGGTGGAGCATTACACGCCCCCTCAATGGGCGCTGTGCAAAATTCTACTACCAACTATAATCTCCCTGAAACTAGTTTTCAAAATTAGGCAAGTATGATTTACTATGATGTGCTTTTTTAGATGTAGAGATACTGCAGAATCATTCAATCTATCTATCTATCTATCTATCTATCTATCTATCTATCTATCTGTCTCTACAAACTGGGGATTAGTATTCATAAAAAAAGAAAAAAACTTTTTCAAGTGAAACAATTACAGTAATGTAATGACAAGGCTTACCGTAAATATGCTCGTACATTTTCCTGTGTATTTCAAAACAGCATGAAACCATATAAACAACTTTCACAACCCTCATCTCCATCTAATATGCCTGTCTCCGGTTGTTCGTAATGGAAAATAAATTACATGGTTCGAAATTTTGTACTTCAAGTGGGTAGGAGGTGGAAAACACACAAATGCTATGATGTTGTGCTGTAAGTATGTGATAATTGTGTTCTATTTGGGGTTTATTTGACTGTTCACACATCGAAGTAGTTAGATAAACGACATTTAAATCTTGGCCAAATTACGTTGGTTCGTCATAATATGACACAGCACTATTTATTCCCTGAACTGAAGAGGTATGTTGTCATTTCTTGTGTATTATGTTTCTATATTTCTAGGTTTGTGAAATTGGATACGGTCACGAGGTCTACAAGCATTAGGTCAACACCACTAGATTGACATGCATGAAGGTCAACATGACTGAAGGTCACCATGCAGGAAGGTCGACATGACTGAATGTCGACATGGGTTAGGTCAACATGGACATTAGGTTGACACAGGCATGAGGTCGACATGGAGAAGGCAGACAGTCAAAAAGTCAACATGGGGTTTTTCTCTTTTTTTTTAGGCGACATGTCTTGACAGGCGGTATTTCATGCCCTGCCATCCAGTAGGGCATGGTGGGAGAGAAAAATAGTGTTGCGAGGCACCGTGCCTGAAGAATGGCGAGTGGTGCTACGTTTCAGTGTCCATGTTGATGGTGCTGACATTTGGGACAAAAAAAGGGACAAACTCCATGTCTACCTTTTGACTGTTGACCTTGACGCAGATCTCACAAATAAAGTATAAATGCATGTACAGTATGTGCCTATGCACATCCTTGCTGGCGGGTCGCCAGAACGTACGCGCTGGCGACCCGCCAGCAGCCTCGCCAGCGAGGAGACTGAGACGCGCGTGCGTCTCACGCGCACGCGCGTCTCAGTCTCCGTCGCTAGCGTGGCGGAAACCCTGTCCGTCTCCGCCCTGTCCGTCTCCGGGTTAGGGGGGATGCGGGCAGGCGGCGGGGACCCCGGGTTACTGCCGGCAAGCCGGCGGGGACCCGGGGAAACGTATGGAAGCGCCGTCGGAAGGGGGCGCGCGCGCCTCTCGTGCACGCGCGTCCCCTTCTCACGGTCGCCATGGCGCTGGCGGGGGATGGCGGCTGGCGACGCCAGCGCCATCCCCTGCCAAGATGGGAACAGACCCATCTGTACATTAGTATGGAAATTGGGGCTTCATGGCTTAATATACAAGCAAAATATACCAGAACTGCACCAAAGCAAAGGTTATAGGGCCTGTTTCAGAGATGGACGATGTTTCACGGAACAGAGGTGTCCTCGTACAAATAGCCCCTCTCAGTGAGGCTGTGCCAGGAGACTCAACCACGATGAGAGGCTTTTTGTTCAAAAAATGTTTCCCTTAAAATAAACAACATCCAGTTACCTGGGAACCTGACAGTTGCTACCTAGGCTGGACCTGCACCCTGGTAAGGGTGCGCTGTTAATAGGAGACACCGATGGGAAACAACAATCTTTTTTTCAAGGATATAGGGGGAGATTCTCTAAAACAGAAATGCGGTAAAAAGCCTGTTATCTGGGTTTTTACCGCATTTCTGTATGCTCTGTGCCCCTCCCTGCAGAAGCCTATGGGCTTCTTTACCGCAGCGATACGTGGGGGATCCGTCACGGATCCCTCCCAGCATGCCCTGCGTCCGGCGCCGTGCTCTGCACATGCGCAGATGGACTCCCGGGTCACAGACCCGGAAGTCCAGCATCGGCGCTGCATCGCAAGGGACAGCTCTTATCGCAAGAGTTGTCCATTGCGTTAATGACCGCATATGTTAGAGCATATGCGATCATTAAGAATGCGGTGGCCGGCGAAGGGGGGCGAACAGGGCTGCGGATGTTAGAACATCCCGCCCATAGTGAGCTGGATCTTTGGTGCTTGGAGATCATGTCATCACCAACCTCTGGCAGAGAAAAAAAACACTCCCAAGGTGCAGTACAAAGGGGTGTTAATCTCTATATAACCTGTGTCGAAGCTGCAGCCTACACAGCGTCAGATGTGTCGTCTAGGTGGAAATGGGTATACGTTTGAAACTGCACAAATAAAATTACTGGAAGAGACTAGCTGTACTGCTAGTGTACGCAGACCATTGTGATTTATGACATTTGTACATTTGTGTGAATCTGTGCAAACAGCTTTCCTTGTGTTCCATTTTGCTTCATCTGTGACTTTGTACCAATTCCTGTGTGGTAAAAGTTGCAGTCTCACATTTCTAGTATGCCATGTGTGCAGGGCCAGTTCAAAGCACCTCAGCGCCCCAGGCGGGGAGCGAGGATGGATGCTGCCACTGACTTGCTCCGGCGCACGGTCCATGAGAGAGGGGGGTGCAGGCGAGGGAGCGGTGGGGCTCAACTGGATTTTGGGGGGTTGGGTGAGGGTGTGGGGGTGTGGGCGCCATGCACCTTGTCACCTTGCTCCACGGGGGGGTGTATTGTGCAGCCGCCGTTGATGTGCTCCCAAGTGCTGCCCTCCAGTGGCCGGCACCCCCTGGCAAATGCCTTAAGCTGCCTAGTGGTGGCACCGGCCTTGCATGTGTGGCTTTTCTCCAAAACTACAGTACTAAGCAACGGATACACAAATTTGAAAGAAATTTATTGTACACTACTCATTTCAGAGCATCGCCAGTGCACCATATAGTGTATAGACACTGTGGGGTAAATTTACGAAGATGGGTGTTCTATTGAAGATGGAATGTTGCTCATAGCAACCAATTAGATTATATCTATTATCTTCTAGAAGGTGCTAAATAAATATAAAAAGTAGAATATGATTGGTTGCTCATAGTAAATCCATACGCAATTTCCAAACCATCTAAAGGATTTTACTGTCTGTGCAAATCTGAGTAGCTCTGAGGCTTTCACTAATCTGCGACTGAGACATGGTGGAAATGGTTATCCCTCACGTCAAAAACGCCTGGGCATGCCTGCATTTTTTCTGACACACCCAGAAAATGCCAGGATAACACTTGCAAATGCCGGCTTCCTGTCAGTCAAACTGTGAGCGGGTTACGTTTATGAACCATATGCATTTTCTGTGGCTAAGTCCCCTTGCGCATGCACGATGCATAGAGTACGCATGCGCAGCCATTCGATAATCACTCAATTTACAAATCCATGCTAAATTAGCCCCTACTGTATATCATCTAATGGCGTCAACCGGATACTAAAGCAGGAGGTGTTCTTGCATGCAAGATGATCGCTTGACATTGAATGGCAAGGCCGGACTTCAGTTTCCCGCCTTTGCAGGCTGTTGGTGTTAAATGATGCATTCCACCAGGGGAAGGAGGGATTTAAACCATTTAATAGCACTAGAATTCATAAATTTCATGAAATCTGAATATATTATAGAGCAAAATTTGCACTCTAATACCCGTTTCGCACCAGAAATGCAGAAACTAGCCCAGGTATTAAATTCCAGGAACATGCAGGGACATTCCCGGTTGGGGCCCATTCACACATGCTTTTGAAGCCAGGACAACCCGGGTTGGCACCTTTCACACTGAACCAGGGGTGACCCTGCATTTCTATGAGACTATAATTGAAAATGGCCTTTTTTTAGGCCCACAAAGATTAGGTCATAAGGGAGAGGGGTAAAATGAGAGAGAGAGAGGGGGGGAGGGAGAGCAGGCCTTTGCAAACATTGTAGGCTTTCAGGGGTTAAATAGCACTGCTGGGGTTTGTTGTGCCACAGAGCTTGTACAGTGTCTTCCTGCATGCTGTATGATGCCCCTGGGCATGTCTGCGAGCTTCCACAACAACAGGAAGTTGCCCTGCTAGCCAATAAGCATCAGCAGAGGCAACACGGGAAGGAGGAACATGTCCCTGCACCTTTCACACCAGCCAGTAGTCTGGGAAGGACCTGTGAGAAACCCTGCTAGGTGTTACCTAGCAGGGTTGAAATCCCGGCAAATTTACCTGGGAATTTGGCTCAGGAACCTTTCACACCAGCGCTAGTTGCGGGTTGTTTCTGGACCCAACACAGGAATTTAGGCTGGTGTGAAAGGGTAAGAAGTGCAGATAATTATATTTTTGTTAAAGAATGATTCACCATTGAAGGTTATACTCACCATAAATGCAAGAGATAACATATTATCTGCAATTTATTTATAACATATTAAGATGTCTTAAATGTGTCATAAATCATACACAGACATAACTTGAAAGGGAAACAGTTTCAACAATTAGCCCTGAGCTAAAAGCGAGTCAGCATGAATGAATGTGTGATAAAGTTTGCTATGGGGAACAGGTTCAGCATGTTCCCAATCTTACAAATATTTTTTAAGGTAAAGGTAAAAGACAAGAAATGATATGAAAGGAAATGGAATGTGTCTGTCTGTCAGCGGACTTCCATATCCTCTAGCAATGTTCACAATAGTTTATGTTATCAAATGTTGTTTGCCAATTGCATTTGCAAAATTTATTTCACAATTCATTATAAAGAAAAACACTATTAGTAACCACACACAACATTTTTCTTAAAATTGGAGGATTGTAAATGTCACTTATCAAATTCATTTTCTTATTTTTGAGTATGTTTTTTTTTCTTACCCACTGTTGTAGGAGAGGGATGCAGTGTAAATCCCGGCGGTCATGATCCCGGTGTTCAATTTCCCGACGCCGGAATCCCGACCGCCGAAATCCCGACCGCCGAAATCCCGACACTTTCTCCCTCCGTGGGTGTCCACGACACCATCGGAGGGAGAATAAATTAGTGTGCCGAGCGTAGCGAGGCACCGGGCCCGCAAGGGGGGGGGGGGCGATCCACGTCCCCCCTTGTCGGGATTTTGGCGGTCGGGATTCTGGCGTCGGGATTTTGAACGCCGGGATCCTGACCGCCGGGATTTAATACTGAATCCGTAGGAGAAGATGTATCAAATCTTGAAAGAGATAAAGTGGCAACCAATCGGCTTCTGTCATTCATAGACTTTGCTAGATAAATGAAAGGTAGAAGCTGATTTGTTGCTATGGGCAACAGATTTACTTTTACTCTATCGAAGGTTTGATATATTCAAGGCTAGTCACAAGAAAGGAACACACTCACAAGGTTAGTAGAGCAGAAATACTTATGGTGGTCCAGCTTTCTAGTATTCATACAATACCTTGACACATTTATAAGAATCTACCAAATTTACATCAAGTGAGATGATCTAGTACCTATTCATTCCAACACTACACTATTTGCAATACCTGTACATTGCTATTGTTAATCCTGTTTGCACCACATCACCCTTCAGAAGCCTGCAGTAAGAGAGACTGAGCTTACCATGTAAGATCCCCGAGGTTAGTGACAATGGGCCTAATTCAGAGGACACAAATCCCCAGATCAACTGCCTGGGTGCAAAGATTCTGCATAGGTAAAGCATTGGGAACATCAGTTGAACCATCAGACCTCTTAGCAGCCAAGTGGCTACTCAGACTGTCCACCACAATTTAGCTACCAGGTCAATGAAACTGTGTACGAAGACAGAATTGCTGGCTGTAACACCTGCTCAAAACAGTTGAAACATGCTTGCGTTTTAACCCACACTCACCATTACATTCCCCATACTGTCACTTTTTGTCAATCATTGCGAGACCATCGCGGCACAAACTGTACACAATGCGGCTCAGACAACACATCGGCACAGAATCGAGGAATTAAAGTGCGTGCATCTCTAGATCAGGTTCACAGTGAGAATACAACTGCAACTCTTATCAAGCAAAGAGATAACAATTTGTGAATTTGTCATTATATAAAAGAAGAAGGTTGCGATTTTGGCCCTGTCTGTCAACATCGACCCAACTTGCGATATTCATGACCATGGAAATATAAGTAAAAATAAAAATAAAAATAGAAATGTGAGACTAAAATGTTAATAAACATAATAGCCCCAATCAGTTACAAATCAATTCTTTGCCATGCTTTCTTAAGTATAATTTCTAGACTGTCAAAGTCCTTTTGTCATTAGAAATTCCAGACAGTCTATAGGATTACACCTTCCTTCAAATAAGAAAAGCTAAAGTCCATCTTAAGTAAATAGTATAGTTAGAAAACATCAAACCACTGCTCCATCATACAATGCAATCTGCATTTCAAAACTAAACTTAAAGTTTCAGCTCCCCGTGACAAAAATAGTTTTATGGCACCAGGGAAAATTTTATGAGCAAGTCCACTTGCTTGCAAAGGTTCACATTTGGCTTACCATGTTAAAATACTGTTGACTCGGATAAATAGCATTTAACTAGCTAATGCAGTGGTTCCCAAACTGTGCGCCTAGGCTCCCTGGGGTGCCTTGGAGCACTTGCAGGGGTGCCTCAGGTTGGTGGTCCAGAATCAATTCAAGTTATTTATGGCCAATGAAATATGCAAAATCAGTGCTTGTGCCTTCCAATTAAGAATATATGGGTAAACAGAAGTGAATCATGTTTCTCACCACGTAAGTGGACCTAAGGAAAACATTTAAATCACAACTTATTTAATATTTTTCCTGAAACTAGTAACCAACTTTTGGCCTAGGGGTGCCGTGAAAAATATTCTGATACTTTAGGGTGCCTTGACTCAAAAAGTTTGGGAACCACTGAGCTAATGTGTTTCAACCTGGTAAAGATTTGCTGAGCTAAATATTTTACCCCTTTTCAGCCCCTTAGGAGTCGAATATAAAAAAAAATCCTGCTTATTAGGTAGCTGCAGATAACTGCCACAATTTCCAGAGCACAATGGTGATGCACTGTAAATGGTAGGTGGAAGTTTTGTCACATAATTCTGGAATGAAGCAACCAATTACAACACCAATATTTTTCTGCGAGTCTATGGACCAAGACTTTTCATTTGGTATATGATGTGCCTTGCATGTCACTAATGCATGTCACTAATAAAAGTCAGCCTTCTGCTTTTAATATACAGGTTGAGTATCCCGTATCCAAAATGCTCGGGACCAGGAGAATTTTGGATAACGGATTATTCCGTATTTCGGAATATTTTAATATTTCAATTATGTATTTTGAAGTATCTTTCATGTATGCTGTATAAACACATAAAATACACACAAATATATTTTATTACCACATAAAATACACACAAATATATTTTATTTGTTCAAAAAACAAGGTTTCAAAACATGAAACAAAATTTGTGTACTATCTCAGATATTGAATTTGAATGCCAAGCAATCATTTTCTTGCACATATAATGGCCCTTATTCTGATCGGTGCGGATATTCCCGCATTCTTACGGTGCGGTCCGCACGCCACGGTGTTTTGCCGCGTGCGGCCATCGTCCGTAGAAACGCCCACGTGTCCTCCGCATTCGGACGGACTCACTCTTTAAGAACAGGGCGTGTTTACGGACGACATACAAAGCATGCGTGTGCGGGAGAAACACTCCGATTCGGCACGGTATTACAGAGTATTACAGAGTATGCTCGGGAATACCGCATCCGAACGGGAGCCAAGCGGTGCTACCGCACGTAAGCGGAGTATTTACGCCAAACAACCCACTATGAAGTATCTTCTGCTATACATCACATGACCCACTTATTCAATTACCTATCCTCATAAAAAACTTCTTATTTTGAATTGGAATCAATTAGATGCCAATATATCCTTACAAGCATGCCTAACACATGCATTGCACACATTAACCCTTACAGCAATTGAAGTGCAATGGTTTCAATTAAAGCACTGACAAGCGTCCTATTAGTGAGTAATGAGTAAAGGAGTAGATTCTATTGGGTTCAGGTGTTAATGGTTGTAGTCATTAGGCGTACGTTCGCCTAGCGCATGAACGAGTGGTGTCCGCAAAGCAATAGTACACTTGTGGACACCGCACATTTCTGCCCTTTTTGATCGCGTGCATTCGGAGTGGTTTCCGAATGTACGCCCCCCAACATAAGTGTACTCCCCCGTGTCCGCCCATGTTTCCGCCCCGTTTTGCCCACTTTGAAACTACGCCCATGTGTCATTCCGCATGACGCCCATAATACGCCCCTATTTCCCGAATGATAGCGGTGAACAGTTCTGGACGGGATCTGGCCGAACTGGTACCGAGTCAAGGCGTGGCACATGCGCGTTGCGTTCTCCACGCATGCGCAGACGCCGTAAACACGCGATCCGAAAGTATGCGGTAAAGTCCGCGTCAATCAGAATAAGGGCCATAGTGCCAGTTACATATCATGTCACCAGTAGTGCTGTTACAAATGTCCCCAGTGAGTTTTTAGCAAAAAAAAATATTTTTTATTCACTTTCTGGAATGTATGGTTTTTCGAATAATTTGGATAACGGATACTCGGATACGGGATACTCAACCTGTATAGAAATTCCAGGGTGAGAACAAGTAAGAGGTAAAGTATGTCCATTTAGGGGGACATTCCCAGTTTATGCAGTGGCTGTACTCACTCATCCCATGATCTGATTTTCACTGGTAGGTGTATGGGTAAATAAATTAGTTCATATGTTAACATAGCATATTCTACTAGCATCAAATAGTACAATTGTATATGGGACAATGCATTTTTATGGACACAAAAACCAATGTAATAAAACATTCAAATGTGAAATAGTGTCCTGTATTAAAGATAATAATCCAGTAAGGTTTGTATGGTATAAGGTTTAACATGTACAGAATCACTTCTATTTTTTACTCCAGAAATAAAGTTCAGATTTTAATTTAAAAAACAACAACAGGCATGTCCTCTTTTAAAGTAAGGTATTTAAATATGCAATAACTTCATTAAATACTATGGTAGAAATTGTAGAAAACCTGTGATTTTGAGAAAAGAGACGAGGAAAAGCAGTGATTTAGGAGAAAATGTAAAATTGGTATTAATAAATGGATATGATACTGTATGTCAAAGCTAGCATGAACTATTCCATTTTTGACGTGTCAGTGTTATACTGTAGCTGTATAACTAACAACCAAAGCCAAGCAGGGGTGGAAGTGTCTCACAGACACTTTCTGGTATAAGCGCCCACTTCTCTTGTTATTTACAGTATATGAGAAGTCACGGAAAATTTTGCATTGAAATGTGGTTTTCACTACCAATGTGTATACATAATGTAATTTGTCCTGTCATGCACTTTATACACGGTTATATTTGATCTATTATCTGTACTCGGTATGGCACTGTTGACCCATTTGCCAAATGCATGGCAAAGGTGCTTAAATAGTGGGCGTTATTTTAAACGATATCACTCCTTTTCGCCCTTGCATGCTTAGCAAGAGAACCCAGTGATGTCACTGAGATTGGTGACATCATGATATCATACAGTGTTAAGCCCACCTTTAATTTGCAAATCAGCTATTTTCATCAGAAGAGGTTAAATTTGGCACTGCAACAGATTCCTTATAGTAAAATGCTATAATACATTAAGTGATTACAATTTAAAAGCTTATATTACTGGGGGCGTGGCCTAGCTGGCAAACAGGGAAGACGCACTTTCCATCTGCTCCTGTTTCCACGCCGATTTTAGGGACATTTAAGCCATTCCTGTACTCCAGAGACACTCCAAAAGGGTTCCCAGCCCCTCTCTAACCTCCACAGCACCTGGGACCAAGGCAGCGGAGCCGGGCAGTGCCTCCGGGCGCTGTCGCGGGTTGCGGCCTGGTCCGCGAGGAGAAGCCGGGGCCTCAATTTTTAGAAGCAGTGCCGGCGACAGACGAGCGCGATCCCCCCAGCGACGCAGACGGCATAGCGGAGGACGGGGAGACGCACCCCACGCCTCCCCGCCTGGACGAACTCACCACCGCCGAAAGGAGTGACCGTCACGCTGCACGTGCAGCCAAAGCGGGTGAGTGAAGCCGGTGACAAGCCGGGAGCAGGGCGCACCACCCATACGCACGTCCATCACTGCGGGGAGACCCGGACCTAGAGTCACACAAGGGGGAGAGCTGCTGCACAAGCCCCACTGAGGCTGGGCGCTCCGGGACAGGGAGTGTGGTAGACTTGCACAAAACGGACAGTATCAGCCCAGCAGGAGACAAGCCGGCTGGAGAGGTCCCTCAGCGGCACCCCCCCCCTCCTAACAGATAAAGGGGAGGCAGTTACACTGTCCACCATTACTAGGCCCAGCACAAATAAACAAGGCCCCTCGGTCGAGAGGTGGGGAGGCAAGGTCCATATACATAAGTAACAGATAGCCGGGTAAGCTGCAATCTCCCAGTGCTGCAAAACAAGGAGTGTCGCCAGGACATTAGCGGCAAGTCTGACAGCAGTGTTAGACACCCAAAGAGCTGACCTTAACCTAACCAGGACCCAAGTTAACTTGGAAGGCCCCGTGTCACCCCTAGGGGAAGCCATAGAGACGCACCACACCTGCCGCTTGGGGTAAACCCACCGTCACCCCACGCCCGGCACTGACTCCATGTTAGAAGCTGCAGGCCACCCAGCCAGATCCAGATCTAGAGCTAACCTTGAGCAGAGAACCGTAGACATCCCCCCTGTAAATACAGGAGGCCCGCCTGTGCGTGCCCCACAAGATGATCATATAATGTTTGGCCCCTAAAGGCCCCCACTCTACCCCTCGCACCACGATGCAGTTGAAGAGGTAGCCCTAATCCCTCCCTATGTGCCTGAGATTCGTGTCCTGAGTTTACGGAGTGAGAGCATACAGCGTTGCCCGACTGCCCCTACTGAATTGGTTGCTGACGTCTAAGGCGGGTTTACTGAAAATGCCTCCCAAAAGGCTCAAGACTCCTAAACCAGTCTCCCAGGTCCAGTTTTTCAAACCATCCCCCAGAAGTCAGGGCAACAAAACGGAGGCCCCTTCTACGCCATCCTCCCTTCCTGACCACATACCCTTACCAGACGCCACACTATCCTCCCCAGCTCCTCAACAAGAGCCCGCGGGCAGACCAGAAGTGCCCGACGACGCGGCATTAACAGTGGGGACCCTCAAGCTGCTGCTCAACCAAATGAAGGAGGAGGTGTCATCAGAAATTAGAACATCCCTACAGACCTGCCAGCGCTCTATCGACGAACTGGGAGACCGCACAAATGCGCTAGAAACTAAAATGGGGGAAATTGTGGGCTCCCACAACACCCTGATAGACTCCCACTCAGCACTGGAAGAGGAAGTGGCAGCCCTGCGGGAGAAACTGGTCAGCATGGAAGATAGATCACGGAGGAACAACCTCAAAATACGAGGTATTCCAGAGAACATCTCCAATAGTAGCCTCCATGACTACGTCATTAACATCTTTAAAAAGCTGTTACCCCTGGTGAGTCCTGCTGACCTCTTGCTGGACCGCATACACAGATTACCGAAGGCGAGGTCTGCTCCTGAGGGGGTCCCCAGAGACGTCCTGATGAGAGTGCACTTCTTCCATATAAAGGAAGCCCTCCTCAAAGCTGCTAGACCCTCTGCGGACTCTGCTGCAGCCTTGGGATCCCATCAGCTATTTGGAGACCTGTCTAGAGATACCCTTCTTAAAAGACGTTCCTTCCACCCGGTCACATCGGCCCTACGCAAAGCCAATATTGTTTACAGATGGGGCTTCCCGACCCGCCTGTTAATTCAACGGGAAGGATCCACAATCGCAGTCTCCTCGGTTGAGGAAGGCCTGAATCTTATGTCCAGCTGGAGGCTGCGAGACGCTACACGAGACGCTCCCCCGGATGCATCCCCTAGCCGGCGACTTCAGCAGGACTGGTCGCTGGTTGAGTAGCTCCGGAACAGAGCAGAAACCGCACTCCTCCACGATGGACGCTTTCCCCCCGCCACCCTCATTGGTCATAGACTCTAGGTGGCTGAAAAGTGATGGGGATATCGGAGGGAGGTGTCCACCCTAAACAGTTTGTTTAAAGTTATTGGTTATTTGAGGTTGTCTGTGGGCCCCTTGGGTCCTGCATAAGCTTGGTGGGGCTACCTCGTCGCGCTTGGATGCACTCCTCTATCTGAGGGGGCATTTTGGCTCGAGGAAAGTCGGACCCCCACAGCCTAGGCTCCTATAGTCATAGTTCCAGGGTCATTTGATTACTCGTGACTCAGGCTCGTTGTAGTTCACTTCTAGGTTAGAGTAAAAATATACACAGTTCAGGGACTACTGGTTGCTTCTTTTTATCTAAGTTCGTTTTTGTTATATATTCTGTTGCGAGGGGGGAATGGGCCCAAACCCACTACCCCCAAGATACTCAACCCAGTTGAGGTGGTCTTGGACAGGCCCCTCACTACGACCCCACTTGGGGTCGCCTGTCTATCCCTTCTTGCTGTCTTTTCATCCTCCTTTCTCCCATCTCCACCCCTTGTGTCTTTCCCTCTTGTCTGTCCGTACAGAGTAGCTTATATTGTAATTGTACCTCCTTATGCTAACACTTATCTGGTTAGACGTATAGATATGCAGGTTTTAGATGTCTTTAAATGATTAATGTCTTATCTTTAAACGCCAAAGGTCTGAATTCGCCCCAAAAAAGGAAGGTAGCGTTGGCTTACTTCCACAAGCAGAAAGCCCATCTCGTAGCCATACAGGAGACTCACTTTATTAAAACAGCACCACCCAGATTTTTTAATCACAGATTTCCCCAGTGCTACACAGCTAACGGCCCCCATAAAAAGGCAGGCGTCGCCATACTTGTGTCTGCTAGTTGCTCCTTTAATGTGTCCTCCCAGCATATAGACCCGGAGGGTAGATTCCTAATATTAGTGGGTAATTTAGAGGGAGTCGAAACCACCATAGTCTCATGCTACGCTCCCAACACCCGACAGATTACATTCATTAGAGCACTCTTTGCCACTATACAGAAATTCGCCAAGGGCGCATTGCTACTGCTAGGTGACTTCAATACGGTCCCTGACCCAATCATGGACAAATCACATTCTCCAGGACACAGAATAGCCAAGCCCCCGGATCAAACTAAGAGATTTGTGCAGCTCATTAAAGAATACGACCTGTATGATGTTTGGCGCGCCAGACATCCGGGTGTGAGGGATTACACCTTTTTCTCTCACCCCCACCGGACATATTCGAGAATCGATCTCGCCTTGGCCAACAAATGGACCTTAGCCTCCATTCGCAAAATTGACATACTCCCCATCACTTGGTCCGACCATTCCCCCCTACGTCTGAGGTGGGAACTGACCTCATTCAGGTCTACCCCGGGTCCATGGCGCCTGGGCAGTTCTGCCCTGTCGCAGTTAGACTCTAGGAACTCCATTAGAGATGCCCTGTCCTTATATACCACCACCAATGACCCAGCCGACACCAGCATACACACATACTGGTGCGCCTTGAAGGCGGTAGTGAGAGGCACGGCAATTCAGGCTGCAGCCAGAGCAAAGAAAGCAGAGGCAAAGGAGAGGTTGGCGGCAGAGACAGAGCTGGTCAAACTAGAAGTAGCCCATAAGAATAACCCCTCCGATGAGGCAATATATGCTGCACTCGCGCGGATCAGAGATAAGGTTAATGCGTCAGCTTTCAGTGAAGTACAAAAAATTATCTCTAAACTGAACCAGAGCTTCTACCTCTTTGGTGACAAGGCGGGAAGATTGCTCGCCAGGAAACTGAGAGGCAGAAGAACCAAAACGAGAATAGACCTTTTGATAAACGCTAGGGGTGCTAGAGTCACCGACCCCTTCCAAGTAGCAGACACTTTCGCAGAATACTATGCCAAACTGTACAACTTAAGAGAGGACCCACATACTCCCCAGCCCTCGGAAGCTGACATTACGTCTTTTCTGGACGAAATTGACCTCCCTGAGTTACAGCCCGAAGCCTGCCAAGCCCTTAACGCCCCCTGGTCCCTGTCAGAGGTAGAGGCTGCAATAGATGCCCTGCCAAACAACAAGGCCCCGGGCCCAGATGGGTACCCATCCAATTTCTATAAATGTTTTAAGTCTGAACTAGGTCCGATCCTACTGCAAGTATTTAACAAAGCCTCCCATTCCGGGGAATTCCCCGACGAAATGCTCGAGGCTAGGATAATCACGATCCCCAAACCCGGGAAGCCCACTACAGCGGTGCAGAATTATAGACCCATCGCCCTTTTAAACACAGATTTGAAACTATACGCAAAATTAATCGCTAACAGGCTGGCCCCGCTACTCCCCTCCCTGGTAAAGAGTGACCAGGTAGGTTTCATCCCGGGCAGGCAGGCTCCGGACAACACTCGGAGAGTACTCAATGTTGTTGAAGTATGTGAACGTGCCCAGTCCCAGTTATTATTGCTTTCTCTAGATGCCGAAAAGGCTTTCGACAGGCTACACTGGGGTTACCTGAGGGAGGTACTAGTACGTTTTGGAATCCAAGGGAGAATGCTAGACTCGATACTTGCTCTCTACTCACACCCTTCTGCGAGAGTGTTTGTGAACGGAACCATCTCTAGCAGATTCCAGATAACAAACGGCACGAGACAGGGGTGCCCCCTATCCCCTTTAATATTCGTGTTAGCTATAGAGCCACTGGCCGAGAAGATCAGGTCGGACAGCCGAATAGTAGGTCCAGTCATAGGGGAAATCCTACACAAAATCTGCTTATTCGCGGACGACGTCCTCCTTTGCCTCCAAAAGCTAAACACATCTTTGCCCGCGCTGCATGAGATCTTAGATGCGTACTCCGCAATTTCATATTATAAACTTAACACCACCAAGACAGAAGCCTTTCCTCTAAACATACCTGAAACAGAGCTGGCTCGCCTGAAAGACCAATATCGCTACGCGTGGCAGGGAAGGGCGATTAAATACCTGGGAGTGTTAATTTCTCGGGAAACTCATTTGATGGAGTGTAATTACCTGCCGCTGATTGCTGCATTCCAAAAACTAATAACGGAATGGTCCATACACGAAATTTCGTGGATGGGCAGACTGGCAGCATCCAAAATGGTCCTCCTCCCGAAACTCCTCTACTTATTTCTTTCAATCCCCAGAAAACCTCCCAGGTCTTTGATGTGCAAAATCAATGCCATTTTCACAAAATACATCTGGAAGGGATCACGCCCCCGGGTGGCTAAAAAATATTTGGCCCTACCAAAGGTTCTAGGGGGGGAGGTTTCCCGGACGTGGAGGTGTACCAGGCCGCATGTCTACTGAGCCAGGCTGGGGATTGGTGCGACTCCAGATCCTCTAAACCGTGGGTGGTGGTGGAACGCTCGTTGGCCTCGGACATCCCGTTGATGGACTTGCTCTGGGTCCCCCAGCGGGCTATCCAGAGAAAGTCGGAGCTATGCTTAGCAACAAAGGCTACTCTGGAGGTGTGGCATGGGGCACTCGCCAGAATGGGTGGGCTAAGCCTGCCAAACGTGGCGATCTCCCTGGTAGCTATTTCTAAACTCATCCCCAACCTAAACCTGAACCCGTGGACCACCGCAGGGATTACCACTTTAGGCCAATTAATGCAAGGGGACTCTTTACAGCTGTTCTCCGACCTCCAAGCGAAGTACGGCCTGCATAAAAACGAGTTCTACAAGTACCTTCAAATCCGCCATTGGCTAGCAGCTAACAGAGAAGGCCCAGTTCCAATGGCGACTGTTCCCAAGGTACTCACCTCCAGACTAAACAGCAAATCGCAAAAAGGCGGTATCTCAAGATGGTACAACTATCTCATCTCCGTAACAAAAAAAGGGAAGTTACCGGCTCAGATCAAGTGGGAGACAGATCTCAATATTTCTCTCAACGAGGAAGCTTGGGACAATATTTTCTATTCTGGATTTAAAATGTCGAAATGCATTCAACATACAGAAATGTTTCTTAAAATATGTCATAGATCATATTTCACACCGACTAGACTACATGCCATTTGGCCAAATGTCTCACCCTTATGCTGGAGGAAGTGTGGCAATGTGGGCACATTGCTACACGTATTTTGGCAGTGCCCCCTACTGGCCCCCTTTTGGTCAGAGGTGTCCACGTTGGCCACCGATGTCCTTAGACGCCAGATTCACCTGACCCCAGTATTGGCCCTTCTCCACCATTCCGAAACACTTTCAGGGGGTGACCTATATATACTGAGGCACATCCTAATAGCAGCCAAGGCAGCCATTGGTCGTCTGTGGAAATCGATGGAGGTGCCCCGGGTTGGCCAGGTAGTTAGCAAGGTACATAACCACTTTCTATATGAGACAACGAACGCTAAGTACTCCTTATCAAAGGCATCGATCCACTTGAAATGGCTCAAATGGGCAGAATTTAGAGAAGTACAGGGCCTCACCTTAACCAGAATAGACCTATGGGATAGAAACACCTTGACATCTCCCCCACAATCGCAAGAATAATGGCCAATACTTGAATACCAGGTACCTTTTGCATTCCGCTGCATGTACAACCCCCCTCTCCCCATGTCTCCTGCTCCCTAATGTGTCTCTGCTAAACTGTCCCTGTCATGTCCACCCTTCTATTCCCCCTACATCCCAGCCTATCCGCCCTCTTTCTCTTACTATCCTAATTTCTTAGTAAAACCCAGGTCAAACCTCTGCGCAGGTTTATACTCTTTTTTTTTCTTGTTTCCCAAACTACCATCAGCTATGTGTGTTTGGTGATTTGCTATGGTTAACAATTTGTTAAATGGCTTTATGTTGTCTATACCAAATCCGTGTAAGAATTAACAACTTGACCTAATAAAAATCTATTATGGAAAAAAAAGCTTATATTACTGTATGATAAAACAAAAGCAGTTGCTGATTTAAAAAAAAAAAAAACAAGTAATGCATTCATCCGTATTTTACTTAACAGAATAATGCAACATATTTTTCACATAATAATTGATTCGTTTTTTTTTTTTTAGATTTGAATTACATTGGGGAACAGAATTTTTTTGAAATTTTGCATGGTGGCCAGAAAAATACCATCCATTTCATTCTAGGAATCTTTTTGCGTTATTGCCGCCGTCATTACCGATTATTCTTATGATTACTTTGTATACAGTATTTTTATAATTCTGTTGATTATTGTTCTGTATATGTTTGCATGTTTATTTTAAATGTTCTTTGGAACTTGCCGTTGCCGTGGCATTTGACTGCCAGCAACCTCAGCCCAATTCATATCCTTCGCTTGGCCCAAGTTGCACCTTTTTTGCTCAAAAGGGTGTAAAGTGTGGCAATTACCCCAATAGAGTGTATGGGGTAATGAGCAGAGTCACTTTTATGTGTTTATATTTTATATATTTGTATAAACATATGCATGCATTTTGTAACTAAAAGTTTTCAGATCCTTTAACATTGAATACAAAAGGAAATGGTACACTAAAATATAGAAAAAAAAAAGATTTATAAGTCCAAAAAATCTTTTGGTCGTGCTCAACATGAATACTTTCTGTACGTAGACTGTACGTAGACTTTATGAACGTGAAGTTATGAACATCTTATCACGATATTGCAATAAAAATAAATTAAAGTTCCGTCGTTAATTACTTTGCACATCTAGCCAAATACAACTGATGAGATGTTTTTTAAAACTTTTCATGAGAAAACATCTAGGAATACGGTTGCTTTAAGACCAGTGTTTTCAATTAACTCTTTGCATCTTTGAGTTTATGGGAGAAAGTGTAACATTTTTTAAAAAGCCAATGTTTCCGTTATAAGCTTTGAATGACATTTCCCAGAATTATAGACTTTGTTTAGACTATTCCCTTCAACCACAAAATTTGATTATGTTGTTTAATCAGATAAATGCATATGTAATAGATGTTCACAAAATACTTGCCAAACCAAACATTGATTTACTGTTAAATTAGTAGTACTAGAAAGGGATGTTTGAACTCCTCCAAGAAATGAGCAATATTTTCCTCATCAATATAAAATTACTTACCGAATATAGAACTGTGTTCATCATTGAAGAATAATCTTGAGCCTAGTACTACTCAGGATACATTTCCAATTGGCCATATCTCAAAATAAAAAGATACGTGCACTTTGGAATTTTGCTAGGGTGAATGTTGGAATGTAATTTATTCTAGAAATGAATCGTAGTCAATGTAATTTGTTTCCAGTTATGGACTGTTGTAAGTTTTTATAACATTCTTGTATGCCTCTCAACATGTCCACATCCCCACACTAAAGGTGCCCATACACGTTACAATTATTGTATACAATATTGTATACTATATCGCATCTCTGTTTTGCAATGAGATCAGATCTAGTACAAAAAGTATGTGCTGCACATACTTTTTGTATTAGATCTCATCTCATCGCAAAACCGAGATGTGATGAGATGCGATATTGTATACAATATTGTATACAATAATTGTAACGTGTATGGGCACCTATAGTACTGTCCGGCACAAATCTATCAAATAAAATTACCTGCTGATAAAAATTATGCAATCTATTTGCAATGGAATGACAGTTGGCCTGAACTCTGACCCCATTCTCATATCTTGAGTAAGAGATGCCAGCTAAAGAACCAGGGAACCAAGGAGGGAAAGTCCCTGACATGACCAAGCTAAGAGAAGTGATATCCAGATCCCCCATTCTGCTTTATATTGATGCTTTTCAACATCTTACTTCTGGTAAGGGGCTGGACTGTCTATGTGCTAACTTTAAAGTATTTTCAATCAAAATTATGTAGAACAATTTATTATACCGAGTTACTGTTTTTTTAACAATACATGTGTAAACTTTGCAACACTATCAATGTTTTTTTTTTTAATCTATCCATATACAATTGCATCAGAACCATGATATACATAGAAGGAGGAGACATACTGGCCCTTTAAGGCTCAAGGTAAACAAAAAAAGTACAGAGATAGAACAACTTTGTCTACTCAATAAGGAAAGTACATTTCTTAGATAACATCACCATTTCTCATAGTATATAATGTTCAAATTTCTTACCTTCTTTTATTATATACAGTATTACTACAAAAAGACCTACTTAATATAAATGTAAAGTGAATGTAACTTGGGTAGTGCTATATGTTAGATGCTGGTAGCGAAGATATCATTCATTTAAGGTTAGACACACTTAGGACTTTTGCTAGTGAACAAAAATCTCCTAAGCACATGAATGATTCTTTTTTTATCTGATCAAGGGCGGTATCCAGGGCTATTTTTGTGCAGGCTCCAGCAGGAACTGTGGCCCTTATTCTAGTTCACTCTTTCTGACAAAATATTTCTTAGATGGACAAAACCATGTGCACTGCAGGTGAGGCAGGTGTAAAACCCCACCCAAATCTAATTATCTCTGCACAAGTAACACCTGCCTCACCTGCAGTGCACATGGTTTTGTCCATCTAAGAAATATTTTGTCAGAAAGAGTAACCTAGAATAAGGGCCACAGTTCCTGCTGGAGCCTGCACAAAAATAGCCCTGGCGGTATCCAATTAGCCACAGTAATTTACCATGGCTAATTACCGCCGACAGGCTATCCTATTGGCCCCGATGTACTGTAGCACTTATCCAGGTGTTGGTTTCACCTGCACCAGGCAAAGTCCCAGATAAGAGACTATTTTCTGTGATAGCTGCTGTGAAAGCTCACAGCTCAAAGAGCCTATATGCGTTCTTGTGATACAAGGTAATTTGGCACACAAAACAAATGGGCAAGTAATTGGATAGCCCAAAGTGACCATTTTATTGTGACAAAAGCCCTTTTTTTCCATGCAGCAAATAACTGGGATTAATAGGATCATCAATAAATCCTGCAGATTGTATGACGTTATTAAACACTTATGGTACAGTAGATGAATATATTTTCATTTTATAAAGTTTCAACTTGTAATACACTAAGGGCATACTTAAAAGTTCTTTTGTTTGCCAAATATTATTTTTCTGTGTGTTCTTATCATGCTCAGTTGACAATTCAAAGGACAGAAACCCAAATGCACATACAGTACTCTGTTTGTCACTACTAGTAACAGTCTAAACTTTACAGATGACAGATGGGGTTAACAGAAACTACAGTAGGTTTGAACTTGTGATAGAAGTTGAGAACAAGACTGATACTAATTTCAGTTAAAATATTTAAACAAAGCGAACAATGTTTTAAACATGTGAATGTTACTCTTCCATACATACAGTGTTCTATGCATGCTAGACCATAGCCAAGAGGCATATAGACCCACATAGTGAGAACCGCAGACAGGAGCTACAGGTATGCAGCCAGATTGGAGACAGACAAGGAAAACAGGTGTGTCAAGTTCAGGAGAGTTTTCTGAGAGAAAGGGCTCTCATCACACTTCATCAAGAGACAAGGATGCAGAACAGCTTTCCACTAACACCTTGTCACAGTACTAAAGAACATTGTCATTTCAGTTGATCTGTTTCTTTTGAGGTCTCTTCAGCGAAGTGTATCTGCTTCTCTTTCTATAGCTATAAAATAGGAAAATAATGTACATTGGTCATAGTAATGATAAACATACAGGTCAAGAATAGTAAGAAACTTAATTACCCAGAACCACTTGCTCCTAGCAATCAGATGACATACAATGTCATCAGTATATTGGATTAAGAAGTTATCAGGAAGTAGACGCTACAATTCAAATAAACTGGGGATGTGAAATATTATTTCAAACCACTGCTAAAATGTAATGTAAAATGTAAAATGAATGTAATCTTTATTATTTATTATTATTATTATTATTATTATTATTATTATTATTATTATTATCCCCTAGTAATAAAGGTTCTCACAAATTACATAGCATGATGTTGTAGGAAAGCTGTTTAGTCTTGCCCACAGGTTCTGTAGCATGAGGCAATTGGTTCATTGTTTGGACAGACCAGGATTATGGCCTAATTTGTCCAGTTAGGTATACAGTACTTAATTTATTTACAGTTTCTTATATAGCGCAGCAGATAACCAACTTCAAGAATTGATGAAACTCCATTATCATCATCAGTGTTTGCCACAACCTGAAAATAAAGTATTTCCATTAAAGAGTACAGTACTAAGAACATGATGCATTGTGAATTGCATTACAGATCCAATACATCCCACTTCTTATTGGGTATGTATTGGCATATTAGCATTATAATGTCAATATGTACTTAGAACAGGGTTGCCGACCCTCCCGGAATTTGCGGGAGTCTCCCGAAAATCGGGTCCTTCCTCCCGGCCCCCGGAAGGGTGGGCAACCCTCCCGGAATCAGGGGGACCCCCCCTGAGCCCCCCGATCGCGGCATTTATATGCCGCAATCCGCGGGTCTCAGGGGAGGGGGCAAAGCTAAAACGGCACAATCGTGACGTTTTAGCCCCGCCCCCTCCATGGATAACTGTTATTCTGGCTATTTCTTGTAATGGGGGTGGGGCTTAATGACGTCACGGTTAAGCCCCGCCCCCAAAACGAGTAACACAAGATTCCTCTCCGGGCTTCTCCCGGAGAGGATTTTTTCAAAGTCGGCAACCCTGACTTAGAATTGCAATTAGTATTGCAAAGGACAGCTTTCCTGATAAGAGCTGTCTTTGCAATACAACTGGGTTTATGACCCAGGACTCCTGCACATGCTCTCCCACAGACCACAGAGGACACTGGGCGGAATGTACTAAAGAAAAAAAGTGGTAAAACCCCTGTTTTCTGGGTTTTTAATGCATTTTAAATGTACTAAAGCCAGTGGCGTAACGAGAAGTTTATGGGCCCCATAGCAAATTCTTAAAAGGGACTCCCACGCCACCATTAAGAATCGAGGGAGGCCATGTTAGAGAGAGAGCTCACTTATATACATTATGCCAGGCAAATCCCCATTACACATCAGGTAGAGACCCATTTTGTATGTTACGTCAGGTAGAGCCCACTTTTACACATTATGCCAGGCAGAGCCCCATTTATGCCAGGAATAGCCCCTTTATGCTTGTTGTGTCAGGCAGAAACCCATTGCACGTTACACCAGACAAAGCCCCTGTTACACCAGGCAAAGCCACTGCTGCACAACACACCAGGCAGAGCGCATGTTATGCCATACAGAGCTCCCATTTCATGTTACACCAGACAGAGCCCTGTTACTTCAGGCAGAGTCAGCCTTATACGTTATGCAAAGCAGAGCCCCCTTTACACCAGAAAATGCCCCCGTTATACCATGCAGTGTCCCCATTATGCCAGGCAGAGCTTCCATTACACCATGCAGAGCCCTCCTTATACATTATGCCAGGAAGAGCTAGCATTATATGTTTTATCAGCCAGAGCCCCTTGTTATGCCAGGTGGCGCCCCAATATGCTATGCAGATGAGTTTATGCCAAGTAGAGATGGAGAGGAGAGGAGGGGGAGTGGGGGGAGAAAGGAAGAGGGATAGGGAAGAGAAGAGAAAGAGGGGATCGGGTATTACCTGTGATCAGCAGCTGCATAGGTTTCTCTTGGGGGCAGGCAATTCCCTGCATTATGTCCCCTAAATACATGCAAATCACGGAAATCCGTCCTCTCTATATCCTCTGTTCTGCTGCAGCCTAAACCCTTGGTGGAATGGAGGGAAGGAAAGGACGGGAGGGTTTATACTATCAGCCGCAGCACAGGCAGCAACGTTCTTTGGGTGGACAGTTGGGGTGTGCAGCTGTGGGCTTTGGAGGCTGTTGCTGACTGGGTACAGGGGGAGCAGCTTAGGCCCCATAGCAGCTGCACCTCGTGCACCCTTGGTTGTTTACGCAACTTACTACTGTCCCTTCCAGAGGGTTTTTACTGCTGAGCACTAGCTGGCATAACCCTATAGAAGCCTATGGGCTCTTCTTCACAGTTATGCTGTGTGAGGGATCTGACATACAGGTGGAGCCGCCGTCATTCAGCTTACCAGTGCACCAGCATTGTGTTGCATTCCTGACGACTTGTGAATGTGGTAGTGTGGTGCTGTGAAAATACTGCAGCGGGTCAGGGTTAGGACATCCTGCCCGCCGCGGCGTCCCCCTAACCCGCTCCTCACCGCTCGCTCCCCTCGCTGCCCTCCGCTGCATCCCACTGCCCCCCCCATCGCTTTTTTCACGTGGACTGTATTTCTTGTGGATCTGGTATGTCTCAGTGTATTTTATGTGGATCTGGCTCGTCTCAGTGTATTTTATGTGGATCTGGCTTGTTTCATTGTATTTTGTGTGGCTTTGGCTTGTTTCAGTGTATTTTATGTGGATTTGGCTTGTTTTAGTGTATTTTATGTGGCTTTGGCTTGTTTCAGTGTATTTTATGTGGATCTGGCTTGTTTCAGTGTTTTTTTGTGTGGATGTGGCTTGACATAGACACAAAAATGGGGCTTGGCTTACTTCCAAATAGACCACGCCCCTTGTTGGCTCTTTAGCTTGACTACAGATATTTTTCAGCTCTGGTTGGCCACCCCTGCTCTACAGGGTTAGAATGGATGGGCCCCAGCATTGTGTAGCCCAAATATTCCATGACCCAAACTCACAGAACCCGATGGTCCAACTGGCAGAACTAGCCAGTAGAAGGAGAGCTTGGTTACATCCGGCCAAAACACCCCACGGTGCATAACAGAGGTTGTTCCATTAGACCATGCTATGCGGGTATTCTACAGGCTGACCCAAATTTTTTTGAGGAGTTAGCTGTAATAGTTGAATGGTAACATCCCATCGTCACTAGAACTTCCATTTTAGTAAATGTACCCCTTAGTATTTTCTCCTAAATTAGGGGTACCCTTAGTTTGATACATGTGGGATTCCAATGGTGTATTCTTAGTACTGGTTCTGAATCATATACTCTGCGTGATTCATCTTCACAAAAACTTAATCAGAGGTTCCTTCAGTCCGTTTTAAATTTAAGTAAAATATACAGCCTCTGTTCACAATTGGCTGGATCAACAATTATATTAATGATTTAAGATCGCATATATAAATATTGCAAGGCTGCCCTGCTCACTCTGCACATAACAAATGTGCAAACGCTTCACTACACAGTGGACATGCACATGTATGTTCTACATGCACATGTATGCTCTGGCACACACATGCTCAGTAGTGTTCATATGTATCGTTGATTAGCCATTTCTGCACTTCACCATCAAGGTCTGAATCAGACCCCTTGTTTTCCAGCTTATCTTATCACCTCTACCTATCACCAAGTCTTTTTTCTGCTTGCTGGGCAACACTCTATAGAAGTTCAATGGGTACAGACTTCTGGTGTGCTGCTAGACTGGAAAGCAGCTCTGTGTGGTTCTATAGCAGCACTGCAGGGACAGACTCCAGCAGTGCTCCTGGGATCGCAATCAGCTCTGTATGCCACAGTGGAGTTCAGTATTCTCCAGTTTTTACACTGTAAACTGTGGGCAAAGCCTTGAAACTTTGTGTTGGAAAAAAAAAAGATACCTACAGTACCAGCACAGATTCAGTGTTGTCATAGAAACATAGAATGTGACAGCAAATAAGAACCACTTGGCCCATCTAGTATGTCCCCTTTTCTTTGCCATGTTGGTATATGAAAGCCTACGTGATCCTTATTTTTTGTAAGTATATCCTTATGTCTATCCCATGCATGTTCAAATTGTTCTACTGTCTAATGCTGGGTACACACCAGGACGACAAGGGTCTGATCCCATCAATCTAGATCCAATTCTGACCTATTGGATGTAGATTGTGTGGTGATTGGGCCCTTTTCTGTCCTGGTGTGGACCGATACCGATCGGATGCGCAGTCCCGCGGGTCGGTCGGTCGTTCTTTAGATCCTGCTGCAGGTAGGATCTGAAGAACGACCATACTCTGACCCGCTCACAGTGCACATCGTGAGCAGGTCGTGCCCCCTGGCGTCATCGTGAGTGGGCTGGAAGAAACACTGATGACCCGCTCACGATGTGCATCCTGAGCGGGTCGTCCTGATGTGTACCCCACATTAGCCTCTATCACCTCTGATAGGAGATTGTCCACTACACTTTCTGTGAAGTAATTTTTCCTCAGATTTCCCCCTTACCTTTTTCCAGTTTCAGTGCATGTCCTCGTGTTTTTAATTATACTTCTCTTCCTTTAAAGAATGTCTCGCTCCTATACCTTGTTATAACCCTTGATATATTTGAAAGTTTGGTACTTATGTAATATCTGGGCTTCCGTTTTTCTTATGAGACCGCGTCCCCTCGCGGGGCTCGCTGCGCTCGCCACGCTTCGGGCACGGTGGCTCGCTGCGCTCGCCACACTATATAAAATCAACTCCATGCGTAGTTGGATAGTAAGGGTATGAGAAAATGGGGTGCATTTAACATGGGAGTCCAGATAATACATAAGTACCGAAAGGGTTCTATCATGTCCCTTCTCTGCTCCAAACTACATATTGCAATTTTTTTAGTCTTTCCGGGTAAGTTTTGTAATGTAGGCCATGCACCATTTTAGTTGTACATGGCTTACATGGACATGGCCTTTAGTTGTTCATCGCCAGGTTCAAGAGAGAGCATAAATTGTCTGGCTCTGGCTGTTAGCGCCAGATGAACAATGACAGCTCCAGCTCCAGGCCTCAACTTAAAAAAGGCCCGACATCTTGGAAGTCTGATGATGATCAAGTGCCTAGCTGGCCACACAATTGGCAATAAATCAAGTATTAAAACTATTCCTAGTTTCTCTTTAAAATATACATATTTTTTCTATTATTTAAGTATTTAGGAAGCAATGGCAGAATTTACTTATGGGCTGCAAGGCAGCAGCCCCCTCATTAGTATCTGCCACCTCAGTGAGCCAGTTGCAGTCCATGACTGCGCTACCTACTGTATACTGTGACTGGCAGTGACTTGCCCTTGGAATAGCTACCTGCCAATCACATATCTGACAGGTAGCCACAGGGGGAGGTGTTATCTTCCTCTGGGACTGTTAGACCAAGGTCGACTTGTATAATGTCAACATTGCACATGCACAAGGTCCACATCTACAAAAGGTTGACACACTCAAAAGACCAACATGGCAATGGTTGACACATACAAAGGTTGACATGAGTTTTACTTTTACATACATTACCATCCACGTGGACTTCCATTGGGAATGGTAAAGTATGCCATGTGCTGAGGTATTGGAGCGAGTCACCTGACCTGATCATGGCAGCAAAGCTAATATAGATAATTGGGGATCTACAGGCTCAGGTTTCAACATGGACACCCAAAACAAATGAAAAACTCATGTTAACCTTTACATGTGTTGATCTTCTCTACGTGAACCTTTTGCTTGTCTAGATTGGATTTATATAAAATAAAAGATGAGTTAATAATAATAGCAAGGTCTATATTCCTATAGATTGCAAAATTGCCCTATAGATAGTAAGCCTGTGAGCAGGACCCTCCTACGTTGGATTGTTACTACGCAGTTTGTTTCTCACTGTTTCTAATTGTAAAGTGCAACTGAATATGCTGTGCTATATAAGAAACTGTAAATAAATACATTAAAAAGACTATCTTGATCTTGTCATATGTAGTTTAAGGTCCATACACACTGAGCGTGTATGGACAACGATGATGGGGAAAACCACTGGGGTGAAAAATTCCCAGTGCATAGACAAACGCCCGTTTTAACAATTTTTCCCGCGGTGGAAGACTTTCCATAGCAGGATGCATCAGCGCTCACTGCTCATCGCTGCCCCGTACACATCGGGTGGCTTTCGAACTGAAAGCAGCTCGAATGTCGCCCAGTGTTTATGGGCCTTTACTGTATGACTGCTTAAACCAGTTTCATTTGCTTTATAGTTGTGTACAGTATACAGTGTACTATTTTATATAAATTTTAAAATATATCTTGCAACATGGAGCTGCCTCTAATTACATTGGTTACAATCTTTTATTACTCTAAATTCATCAGAAGAAACATGTTTTTCTTATAGAGTAAGTGAAAACGAAACATGAAAATCACTAAATAAATCACTTTCCTAAGATATTTGTGGTTTTACCTTGTAAAAAATGTGACATCATGGTATGTTTTAGAATGACCAATCTTCCAGGAAACATGAATAGATAATACTGTTTTCTGACATGATAAATGCCTAGATTGGAAGAATAGCGAAAAGTGAGAACATGAGAAGTGTAATTATACACGTACAGTCCAGATTTTTTTTTTTCAAGACACTATTTTAATTATTTTTTCAAATAATTTCCTTCAGCGTGAATTATAAAATATGCATTAATCAAAAATAGATGAGGAAACATTTGTATTTAGGGCAGTGGTTCCCAAACTGTGTGCCGTGGCACCCTGGGGTGCCTTGGAAGACTTGCAGGGTTGCCCTGGGTTGGTAGTCCATGTCTATGAAACATTAAGTATGACTAATGTAATAGGCAAAATGTGATCAAACAGAAGTGAATCCTGTCCATTAATCACATAACTGACACTAGGGATGAGATATAAATACAATATACTTAATTTTTATTATTTTATCAATGAGAAAAGTTTCTCAAGGGGGGCCATGAAAAAATTATAATACTCAGGGGCGCCTTGATTCAAAAAAGTTTGGGAATTACTGATTTAGGGTCTAATTCAGATTGATCATATAGCACATTTTGTCAGAAATGGGCTAAACCATGTGCACAGCAGATGGGGGCAAATGTAATATGTGCAGACCATTGCCGTGAATGAGAATGCTCTGGCGCACCAGCCGGTTAAATAAGCTTGGTTCCATATAGCTGGGAGCAGCCAACATGAAGTAGAAGCTGATGCTTAAGATAGCAAAAATGTGTGGGAACTTGCTGGTGTTTGATGGGTCTGGGCACGGGGTTTACAGTTCTGGTGCACCTCCAGCCTATGAGCAACATATCTTTATTATATATATTTTATTACAATAACATAATAGTGTTTGTCTAAATGTATCATATATATATAATTTTGGATTAGGGATTTTTACGGATTTTGGAATATATATTTTTTCATACTTACCTGGTCCCCTGTCGGTGCCCCGATGAGCCCCCGATGTCCACGGTGTTCCAGCGACATCTACGGTCCCAGGGATGCATTGCTCGAGTGCGCGGGCTTGCCAGTGACACCACCGGCACGCACTCGCGCAATGCATCCCTGGGACCAAAGATGCCGCGAAAGAGGATTCAGAAGGCTGCCAGAGACACCTGGGCATTAAGTAATAAAAAAATAAAAAAAAACGAAATATTCTGAAAAACCATGGTTTTCGTAATATTTCGGTTTCTGGAATATATGGATAGGGAGACTCCACCTGTATATATATATCTAGTGTCTGTGAGTCTCCGAAACACTGCCATCTGCTGGCAACACAGAAGGTAGCAGACTAGTTTTCAAAGCTTTGATTCAAGTGGGCTTACTAGTATGGGATCATTGGCCATCTGTATTTGCAATGAATTTTAAAATACTTGTTTCCTGTGCATAGCTATACACTATATGTTGGGTTTTCAAAGCATAGTAAGAATTGGTTCGGGCTGTTGTCTTCTAGCATTAGATCTGTTGTTGCATCTTCTTAAAATAGAGTTAAGTGAGAAATTGCAAGATTGGACCATGAGCAGGGATGCCACCAGAAATTGCGGGGCCCGAGACTGACAAAATAGACAGGGCCCCCACCACTACCCACATACTGCTCCATAGACACACATACACTAACACGCTGCCCTAAAGACAAATATCCCTACACACACACACACACACTGCCCCATAATAAGACACACATAGACATTGCCCTAAAGAGGTTTAGGGTTAGGCACTTTAAGGAGGGGGGGATTGGGTAAGGCTGCAGGGCATGGTGGTTAGGTTAAGTCAGCAGGGCACAGGGGTTAGGATTAGGCATTGGCAGGGAGGGTTGGGCTGTGAGTGGAGGGTTATAGTTCAGCTGTGGGGCAGAGGGAATGTAAGTATACTTTCCAGACTTACATACAGTCAGTATTCCCTGCATCAGGAGGGAAGACTACCGGCATCCTCACCGCTGTTCATCTATATGTATCCCATTTGCAAATTACTCATTAGAACTGTAATACATTTTGCATAATCTTGGCCAGGGTTATGGCTAACCCATAGCAGCCTCATTATGTAAGTCCCTAACATTCTAAAGCTTAATGTTTGGAGCACGGAACACCCAGCCAAGCCACTCCAAGGCATCACAATAGTGGAGCAACTGAAGTGTTAAGGTGCCCATACACTCGTCTGATTTGGGACGATTTTGCCCGATCCAGAAAGATCGGGCAGAGAAATTGACCCGAATCGGATGTGTTTGACATCCCCACCGACCCGATGCAAGGTCCCGTGCGCATCGGTCAGGCCCTACAGATTGAACCCGCTGCAGGTTCAATCTGTCAGATCGGACCCATCAGTGGTACATAGTGTGTGCTTTTTAGCACCCACGATGTGTTGGTCCGATCCCTAGGTGTGTGACAGCGGTGAAGCAGAACCTATGTGCATCAGCAGGGTCTGTGGTTTGGGGCAGTGGTGTCCCTGCGGTGTGTGGTAGGCAGTGGAGTCCCTGCGCATGGGGCGGGCAGCGGGGTCCCTGCAGCGCTGGTCATTAAATTGGTGGGCCCCTATGGCGACTTGGAACTAACTAGCGATATTCGCTAGGCGGCTGTGCGGGAAGTGCTGCTGAATTTGAAAACACTGGCCGGACGCTGATTGGCTGAATCTCAGCATCTGCCTAGTGTTTTCAATTTCAGCAGTGCTTCCCGTGCCGCCACCTGGTGAATAGTGCTACTGTGTTTCCCCGATAATAAGACATCCCCCGAAAATAAGACCTCCCCCAGATTTTGTCATGTGTCCAAAATAAGACCTCCCCCGAAAATAAGGCAGATTCAAATTTCAATCCTGTGGATTGCAAACAATAAATACTAGACCCCGCTAACCTCCGCTAACCTCTAGGTGATCTTCAATCACCTCTGAGGTATTTAGAGACCTCCGGGTTCTACAGATGCCGCTTTGCTCCCGGTCCCAGGGATGCATTGCGGGAGCCGCGTGACGTCGCCGCGCACATCACGCGGCGGCTGCAGCAGAGCACGGAGCACTGGCGTTGATGAGACAGAGAGGAGGAGAGGTGTGTAAAGGAGGCTACGGTACGTTCCCTCTCTTTAACTGGGGGCATGTTTACAAGGAGCACTGGGGCATGTTTAAAAGGAGGACAGGGGCATGTTTACCATATCAAGGGGGTTTGGGGCATGTCAAAGATGGCGGTCTGGGGCCTGTTTAAAAGGAGCACTGGGGTATGTTTAAAAGGAGCACTGGGGCATGTTTAAAAGGTGCACTGGGGCATGTTTAAAAGGAGCACAGGGGCATGTTTAAAATGAGGACAGGGGCATGTTTAAAATAAGACCTCCCCTGAAAATAAGGCCTATGGTGTTTTTTGTTGGTTGAAAAAAAAATAAGACAGTGTCTTATTATCGGGGAAACACGGTAGTTAGTTCCATGGACCCGCTGACTTAATGACCAGCACGCTGCCCTCCCCGCACCACAGGGACCCCACTGCCCACCACACGCCACAGGGACCCCGCTGCCTGCCCCACACACCTCCCCTGCCTGCCCCTGCCGCTGGCAGCTCCCCAGGGATATACATACAATAAATCGCATGCAATTTATTGCATGTATAATGTGGCACAAGTACCAAATAGTACCAAATAGTAAGCAGCCTCCCGGGGAAAGGGCAAACTGGTCCGACTTGTCCTTAGGACAAGTCGGACTAGTGTATGGGCACCGTAGCAAAGATAAGTCCAGCTACTGCATATGTTGGGAGGGTTATAGAAGTGATTCATAATTGTGTAAAAAATGTAAAACAGTTCTAAAATAAGTATTATAAGGGTATGCTTTGATAAACAGGTGAGTTATCAATGCTAATTTTAAGCTTTGAAAGGTCAGGGAAAGTCTATTAGAGCTAAAGAGTGTGGTACAGTGAAGGGGGCAGCACTGGCAAAATCTTGGAATTGCTTATGATATACAGTGACCAGGGTAGAGGAGAGGCGAAAGTCATTGGCCAACAAGAGAATTTGGTAGGGAGTCTGTAGGGAGATGAGGTTGGAGATGTAGGGAGCATTGGAATTAGAAAGGGACTTGTATGTGAAGGTGAGGAGTTTGAAGAGTATTCTGTAGGGGAACGGGGGCCAGTGAAGGTTTTGTCGAAGGGGAATGGCAGATGTGGAGCAGCGGGAGAGGAAGATAAGTCTAGCTGTGAATTTAAGAAAAGAACGGAGAGGAGCAACATGGTATCGCAGTTTGCCTGGGAGGAGAATGTTGCTATAGTCGTGAGATGACCAGTGAATGTATGATAGGTTTAGTTGCACTATGGGAGAGTAATGGCCTGACGCAAGTGATGTTGTGCAGCTGAAACTGACAGTATTAAGCATGGGATTTTATGTGGGGTTGAGGAAATGGGAGGAGTCTAGAGTGATGTTCAAGCATTATAGGTGGGAATTAGAAGGAGATGATGGTGTTGTCAAAAGCAATACAGATATTGGGGGTGAAGTAGAGACTTTAATGTGGGAAAGATCATGCTTTCGATTTTGTCCTTGTTGACATCCAGGAGGAAATGCCGGAGAGGCAGCTGGGTACCAAAGGCAACACAGAAGAGGACAGGTCAGGGGACGATAGGTATAGTAGTGTATCATCAGCATAGAGCTGGAATTGAAGACTGAGGAAACTTTTTAAAACAGGTATACAGAGAGAAGAGAAGAGAAGGGGGGCCTAGGACAGATCCCTGGGGAACACCGATAAGGAGGATGGAATGAGGTGAGGTGGCGTTAGAGGCAGACACAGAGAAGGAGTAGATAGTGCTAGAGAAGCCAATGGTCTGGAGATTGCAGAGGAGGAGAGGATGATCAACAGTTTCAAAGGCAGTGGAGAGGTCCAGGAGGATGAGCAGAGGGAAGAAACCCATAGTAATGAAGTAGATATTGCTGCACCTTTGTATAATGTTTATATTGCATTAAATATGTGTGTGTGTGTGTGTGTGTGTGTGTGTGTGTGTGTGTGTGTGTGTGTGTGTGTGTGTGTGTGTTTGTAAATCAAGCTCTAACTATAGCCATTTCCTTCCCAGCTGTTGATCTCACCCAGGGCCGGTGCTAGGTTTTTTAACACCCTAGGCAAAACTGCTGACTGGGACCAGCTGAACAAAGAGCGCCCTCCAGCGGCCGGCACTCTAGTCAGCTGTCAAAGCTGCCTAATGGTAGGGCCGGCCCTGATCTCACCACATGTCACTGATAAAACACTCCATTGAATTAGTAAGAGCTAAGAATGCCCTCTACCTTTGATTACATTTCCAATAATTAAATATAATTAAAACATATTTATCTAGCATGGCTGTTTTGCAGGATTTTTAACTATCTTTTTGGAATTCCTGTAGTGTATGGCAAAATTACCATAATAATAAAGGCCGGAGGTCCACCTCTGAAACCTTGCAACAGTAGCCGATAACTTCTATGGTCTTGCCACATACACTAGCCTCAAGGTAATATCCTTTACAAACATAGGTACTTATGTAATATCCGGACTCCCGTTTTTCTTATGAGACCGCGTCCCCTCGCGGGGCTCGCTGCGCTCACCACGCTTCGGGCACGGTGGCTCGCTGTGCTCGCCACACTATATAAAATCAACTCCATGCGTAGTTGGATAGTAGGGGTATGAAAAAATGGGGTGCATTTAACATGGGAGTCCAGATAATACATAAGTACCCAAACATATTAGCTTATGACCATCAGAGCGCACCAATAGTGGTCAGGATCATAAACAATGTTCTATCAGCAGTACCAGTGTTAAGGTGCCCATACACGTTACAATTATTGTATACAATATTGTATACAATATCGCATCTCATCCGATCTGGGTTTTGCGATGACATCAGATGAGATGAGATCTAGTACAAAAAGTATGTGCAGCACGTACTTTTTGTACTAGATCTCATCTCATCTGATGTCATCGCAAAACCCAGATCGGATGAGATGCGATATTGTATACAATATTGTATACAATAATTGTAACGTGTATGGGCGACCTTAGAGAAAACAAAGGATCTGGAAGAAGTAATTGGTAGTATGGATGATTGAACTAAAGACTAGTAAAATAAGATGAAAAAACTAAGAATGGTATAAAGAACATGCTTTAGATTGAATACATATGCATCTGCACACAATACTCTATGTGGTGCATAACAATATATACTTAGCCATATAAAGAAAGGGAAAGCAATAAAATTAAAATAAAAGAGTTCTTGTTACACTTCATTGCAAGCTTGCAATTTATTTTTTAAGTGAGACTTACTGTATATTTAAAATGATATATACTTGTGCCAATGAAATGCACATTTAGATCACTTTGAAAGGAAAACATGTTTAGCATGATAGTTTTCAACCATCAAGATGTTGGAGAGGTGGAATATTAAGGAACATTTTAAGTGAAGATTTAAGGGGGAATTGACTAAAGGTGCCCATACACTAGTAAGACTTATCTTCAGATCTGGCTGGTTGGAACAAAAACATGGTTATGGATAATTGACAGTTTGTCAGTTTTCCAGCATTTCCAAGCAAATGGTCAACGGTCATGTGCTCTCATCCATAACCAGGTTTTTGTTCCAACCAGCCAGATCTGAAGATAGATCTGCGTGTGTATGGCCACCTTTAGATGGGATTTCTATTTCAGATGGTTGCTGGTATGGGCAACCAATCAGAATCTACTTGTTATGTATTTAGCACCTTCTACAAGATAATAGATAGTATCTGACTGGTTGCCCATAGCAACATCCCATCTGAAATAGAACTCTCATTTTAGTAATTTTCCCCCTATTAGTCTCAGAAAGTGAGACTACGGGTGAAATTTAATAGGATGAGAGTTTCAGAAAGTGAGGAGTAAGAAATCTCCAGTTTTTTTTAAAGCGGCAATCATTTACATGGCAAAATCATACCGGTTTTGCAGCATAAATTATTTCCGCTTTAAAAAAATTGGACATTTCTTACCAAATCTCTCATTTTCTGAAACTCTCCTATTACATTTCACCCTACATCTAGTGACCTCTACATTTATCTAACATTAGATTCAGAAAATGTGAAATGTGTTTCTTAACTTTAACTTGCAAGATTCTGAACTGTATATTGTGGATGGATGAAGACAACATTTAACCTTATTACCGCATACCTTATCAGATGACAGCCAAAATTATTTATTAACTTCTGTAATGCTTTAAGAGGTTTATTGACACAGGATTATAGGAAAGTCATTGAGAGCTTGTTCTAAGGCTCTTACAAATAGCTTGCATGGGAGATAAATATATTGTGTGTTTTCTCACCGCTAAGCAGGGCTAAAGCCCCAACACAATTTTTAGCTGGTGAGGGCATTTAACATATTTATTTCAGATTTATATAATTAATACAGAAGTAGCTCTTTTTATCTTTGCAGGGGCTGGCGATTCATCCCCAGCCCCCGCCAGCGGCTAGCTACCGCCAGGGGAGCTTGCGCATGAGACGCTTGCACGCCCCATGGCAAAGGAGCCTGCCGGGGGTCCCCCTCGCCATCCCGCACCCCCCCAAACTGGGCAGCGTCTCCCTGAAATGGAGACTGTCAGGGAGACGCTACCCAGCCGCCGTGATACTGGGATGTGCATGTGAAATGCACGTGCGACCCAGTCCCTATCACGGCGCTCGCCAGTGAAAGGGATCTGGCGGGCGCCGGGCAAAGAAGAGAGGCGCTACATCTGTATATAAGATACTGTAGGCATTAGTATATATACATATATATATATATATATTATCTGATGAAAGTGGCACTTATTAAACCAGGCACTGAAACTTTGCCGCTTCAAAAGGTGTAAAAGGTTAATTCACCTTTGTATTGTTGCAATTCCCTGTTGATTATATCTCCAAATTAGCATAACGGTCCTTGCCCATGCAGGTATATATATACAGATAATACACAGGTGTGGCGGGTAAAATATTGCACAGAAATAACTGGTTGCTCTAATATGGAGTCTTACTGAATTAATGTACAGCCTTGCTATAGGCAATATGCATCTTCTGCAGCTCCCATCTTTGTAAATGTGCACCTAAGTCTTCACATTACACACTACAGTGGAAAACATGGTATATGTTATATTATTTTATATATATATATTATATTATGTATATGTTTTTAACCAGACCGTTATTCATTGGAAAATGTTGCACTTAATTAATAGTTAGCTCAACTTGACTATTCCTAAGTATGTCCTATGTGTATATACTCCCCTCTTTGTGTTACCCCCACTCCACTTCACATCATAGTGTCTTCCCCTCTCCCTTGTCACAAGTCCCATTATAGTGTCTGCTTTCCCCCCATAACTTATAAACAAACATAAAGGCAACCACTCCGCTACCCATCTACCCTGGTTTTTAAACCTATATTAAGCACTTAAATGTTGGTCTGCCACCACAAGTATACTACAGTATGTACACTGCCAGTGTTGCTGTCCTTGAGTGACATCATTAAAAGACATATATGAAGAAGGATGCAAAAGGGGGTCAGAAGCTTCTACTGTAAATAAGTAGTTCATCTGTGGTACAACAATTGGTCAGATGATGTTGACGCCCTCAAGACTGATCAACTTAAAGGTTGATCAAAAATGGATTTCCCTAATACTTACAGTAAGTTGTGTACTTTTTCTCTGTAATATATGTATTTGTCCTGAATATTGTGCACAGTAAGCTCCCTTGCGATGGTCAACACCTGCTCTTTCATAACATTTTCCTTATCTATTTGCATCTCTACCTCGAACTTGGAACCTTACATCTTCCTATCCTTCCATCTCAGCACTACACTATGAACTCTTGGCTCTCTCAGACTTCGGAACATCTTTCGCTCTCTGTTCACCCTGACTCTTCGTACTTGACTACATGACACTTTTTTTTCCAACCAGGTGCTCTAAGGGGAAAACTCCTGGATCCTTATTTAAGACTGTTTTATAAACATAGCTCAGGTTACATCCTGTAGAGAGCGTGGCAAGCACAGCGAGCCCTGTTAGGGGACATGGATTACTTGACGTGTATTCCGGGGCCCCTCGCCACACTTTATAAATTCAACTCCATGCCGATGTGCATAGTGGGGGTATGAACAGGTCGGGAGTATGCGTACCGCGTCCCCTCGCGGGGCACACTGCACTCGCCATGCTTCGGGCTAACCTGGATAGTGGGGGTGTGTTAAATCACATTGCAGATCGAATCATATGCAAATTGTATGCAAATTGTATGCAAATATTGCATACGATTAAGGTACAATGGGTGATGTCTACCACAGTTCTGCGCCAGGCCGCCACAGGAATTACAAAGAAGGGTATCCAAGAAACCTTCAACAATTAAAACATCAAACATCCAAACAGCTGAGGCGCCAGTGAGTAAGAAATAATCTTATAATAACAAATGATAGTATTAAAGGGGAAATGCAAAAAAATATACTTCCTTTATGCACGGTGGTCAAATTCCATATGCGGAGTATCTCTGTCAGGTGGTAAACTCCGGTATATGCAAAAAGAAAGGCTCAAGATAGTGAAGCCAGTTTTAATACACATATACATACATGGACATGAAATACAAATAAATACAAAATAATGAATCCAGTAAGAAACAAAATCCAGCACTCAAGTAGCCCAGTACAATTACCGAATATAGTATCAGAACTGGGTGTTAATCAGTTCATAAGCTTGGTATAATAGTCACCAGTCTGGTCCCGGGTAGCAGTCCTGGGTGTAGAATACCGGAGGTAAATTCCTGGTGTCTCCTTGAGCTGGATCAGAAAAAGCTGCCACTTCACTCTGCCAACGCGTTTCGACCTTATACTCAAAAGGTCTTTCTCAAGGCTTGAGAAAGACCTTTTGAGTATAAGGTCGAAACGCGTTGGCAGAGTGAAGTGGCAGCTTTTTCTGATCCAGCTCATGGAGACACCAGGAATTTACCTCCGGTATTCTACACCCAGGACTGCTACCCGGGACCAGACTGGTGACTATTATACCAAGCTTATGAACTGATTAACACCCAGTTCTGATACTATATTCGGTAATTGTACTGGGCTACTTGAGTGATGGATTTTGTTTCTTACTGGATTCATTATTTTGTATTTATTTGTATTTCATGTCCATGTATGTATATGTGTATTAAAACTGGCTTCACTATCTTGAGCCTTTCTTTTTGCATATACCGGAGTTTACCACCTGACAGAGATACTCCGCATATGGAATTTGACCACCGTGCATAAAGGAAGTATTTTTTTTGCATTTCCCCTTTAATACTATCATTTGTTATTATAAGATTATTTCTTACTCACTGGCGCCATCTGGAGTTGCAAAACTTTTGCTGTTTGATTGCATACAATTAGCATACAATCTGCTGGGAAGTGCCGCCGTGAAACTAAACAAGTACCAATTTCCCTTAAAGAGCAATGTGTCCTGAAAAACGGAAGGATGTTTGCTAAGAAAGAAACAAATGCATTGTATATGCCTGGTGAGGGTGTATCAAGGCAGGGGTTAAGCTTGCTGTGTGTTTTAGTTTGGAAGGGGTATCAGTGATGTCTGCTAAGCATCATGGGTGGAGTTTGGGGTTTGGGTGTGATGGGTTCGGCAGTTGGCATTCTATCCTAAGGCCTGTTTGAGAATACTTGTTGTTTTCTTAAAACAAATAAAGCTGACCCTTTTCCCCTCCTGAAAGTTTTCAGCATTTTAATACTTTGTTAAGATTATGGTTATTACTGCTCTGCACACGTGTTAGGTACTATTACACATTAGGGAGTTTAAAATAATTTGTAATTACAATTTGTGGCACAGAAACAGTACATAATGCAAACGCTCCCAATATTACTGCTTCATTTACTTGTCAAAGGAGTGTTTTGATATTTAAGCTTCTTTGAGGAACAGGCATGGTTGTATTGGTTTAGGACGTAGTTGGATAAATGTGGCCATGTATGCAGGGGTGGATTGGAATCTGAAGGGTTTATTTACTAAAATGGGAGTTCTACTGAAGATGGGATGTTGCTATGGGCAACCAATCAGAATCTACTTCTTATTTATTTAGCACCTTCTAGAAGATAATAGATATAATTGGATTGGTTGCACATAGAAACATCTAATCTTCAATAGAACCCCCATCTTAGCAAATAAACCCCTAAAAGTGGCCCTGTAAAAAATTTTTGAACGTAATTCAGAAAGGAACGCTATGAATGCTTGCAATGTGGATTGTCAAACGGCCCCTCTTAGCTCCCTAGGTCCAGCGAGACTCTGGTAGTATTGGGCGACTTTTTAGCCAAAATAATGCACTTAAATTGCAATGTGACGCAGCTAGGATGCACCAAGAGTTTGTCTGGATATGCAACACTTTTATACGTGTGACTGAATCTCTGGATCTGTATACAAAGTGCTACTATGGATTAGCACGTAAACCGCAGTTATAAACATTTATTCTTTCATCTAAAGAACATAACCAGAATATGAAGCTGGTTCCCTTAAAATATCTTTCTAAATTCATACATGATTGTGTTTTCTCATGCACTGACTACTACCTGAGTTTCTCGACAAAATAATTGAACCACTTACAAAATTTTACCAGCCCCATTTCTGCCACATAAATCCCATTCTCTGCTCCCTTTAGTTGCAAAACTATTTAAAGATTGGCTTACAGGCCTTCAAAGACCTACATAATTTAATCATGGCCAAATGTACTTCAAGCAGTTTCCTATTTCTTATACTGTCCCCCAATTATATCAACTGACTATTAGAAGTGCTTAGAATCTCCCATGCTTAGAAATGTGCAAGGTCCCCACCTGCTTCAAAGGCTCAATTATTGTCCCGGTTCCCAAGAGCTCAACTGCGAAAGACCTCAATGACTACAGGCCGATTGCACTAACATCGGTGATCATGAAAGTGCTTGAACGTATGGTGCTGAACCACCTGAGAGTTGTTACAAATGCTCACCTCGACCCCCTGCAGTTTGCCTACCGAGCAAACAGAAGTGTCGAGGATGCAGTCAACCTAGGGCTGCACCACATTCTACAGCACCTGGACAGTACAGGCAAGGATACTATTTGTTGATTTCAGCTCGGCATTCAACACTATCATCCCTCACATCCTGGAGCCAAAACTCCGTTCACTAGGAGTCCCAGAACCTACATGCTCCTGGATCACTGACTTCCTGACTGAAAGGAAACAGGCGGTGAAAGCAGGCGCATTCATGTCAAACACATGCACAATTAGCACCGGTGCTCCTCAAGGATGTGTCCTCTCCCCCCTGCTCTTCTCCCTCTACACAAACGACTGCACCTCAGCAGAACAGTAAGTAAAAATTATAAAATTTGCAGATGACACAACGGTTATCGGCCTAATCATGGATGGAAACGAGACGGCATACAGACGGGAGGTGGATCGGCTAACTAAATGGTGTAGCGGAAACAACCTTGACCTCAACCCCCTCAAAACGGTGGAGATGGTGGTGGACTTCAGAAGGAAACCAAATGCCATGCACCCACTCATAATATCGAGGGTCGACTCCTTAAAATTCCTAGGAACAAAGATTTCCTGCAACCTCAAATGGGGTCCCAACATTATTACAACTGTCAAGAAGGCTCAGCAGCGGTTGTTCTTCCTGAGGCAACTCAAGAAATTCAACATCCCGCAGGAGCTGATGCTCATCTTCTACACTACCATAGTAGAGTCTGTCCTTTGCTCCTCGATCACAATCTGGTTCGGAGGAGCAAATGAGAATGACAGACGGAGGTGGCAAAGAATGGTGAGGATGGCAGAAAAGATCATTGGGGCGAAGCTCCCCACTGTCCAAGAACTATACCTAGCCAGGGTCAATAAGAGTGCAGGAAAGATCTTGGCAGACAAGCTACACCCTGGGCACAACCTCTTCCGTCAGGCAGACGTTTTAGGTCCATCCCAGCAAAGACGACAAGAACTACAAAAGGCTTCTTCCCAATAGCTGTCCACCAATTAAACCGTATTGAACATACCAAATACTAAATACTAACTTGAACTGTTCTAGATATATGTGAAATGTATGTGATGTATGTTTATGCCTCTCTTCCCACCCCCTTTGTGTTCCCTGATTGATGCTGCACTGTTACCACAAAAAATTCCAAGCATACGCAAGTATACCTGGCCAATAAAGATAAAGATGATTCTGATTCTGATACTCAAACATTACGTTTTGCAGCTTTGTCTAGGATTCAGAATATGCATTTTGAATCCGATTGGGGGGAAATCAGTGTGCACATATTATTATTATTATTATTATTATTACTATTATTATGTTACAGTAATTGAAGTGGGTTTGTATAAAAATGCGTAAAATAATCAAACATGGTATTGACTCAATGACTCAAGCAGCCAAAAGCTTAGTTCCAATATATCAGAATCTTTTTACTGTACTTTCATCAGGGATAAAATACAGAAACAGCGCACTTACAGGAGCAGACCCTATTACTGTGTGTAAAATGCCGGAAGCCACATCCAAATAGTAAAACGGGAGTAAATTACATAATGAAGTGAAACCTATCCTCAACAGTGCTGGTGTGAATCTATAAATCATGCCAGTACTACATTTGGGTGGATGGCACTGGGACAGTGACCCAGCACAGGACAGCAAGTTACTGCAACATCTGTTTAAATCTGATGCCGTTCACAAGCCAGTAGCAGATCGTGTACAATCAGCCACTGAGGGTGCAGATGGCCCTTTCTGTCAGCCATGATTGGCTTGTGGACATCGTCAAATTCACTGTGCTGTAATTGAAGGTGTTCTGTTCTTTGAGGGAATGTACACTGTGCTGTGATTGAAGGTGTTCAGTTATGTGAGGGGAGGTATATTGTGCTGTGATTGGAGGTGTGCTGTGCTGTGAGAGGAGAGAGGTGCATCGCTGTATTCAGTGAGGGGCTTCTGTACTGTGAGGAGAGCTGTGAGCGGAGAGATGTGTTGTGCTGCAATAGGTGAGAGGTGCTGTGTTATGAGGGGAGCTGCGAGGGGTGTTTTGTTATGATTGTGGAGCGGTGCTGTGGTGTAATGGGAGAGTGGTGCTGTGCTGTGATGGGTGCTGTAATGAGCAGAAATGTAGGATACAAGACCATGCAAAGAAAAGAAGAAGGAAGACCCAGAAATTCCCAATGGAAGGAAACAAAAGGATAAGTTGTGGGGCACTACTCCATGGGTGCAGTATGGCCTGTGGTGTTAGGCAAGCAGAGAGCCCATGCCCCTGCTCAGAGCTGGATAGGGAGGGTGAGCACACAGGGTGGTGAGTACCACCGGGCCCCCACCTCTCATGGCCCCCCACCCCCCCTAACCAGCATGTATTTTCAGTTTTTGTTTGAGGTTTACAGGTTGGGACATGGGTCAGTGCTGCAGATTCACCTGGCTGTCTGCCTCAAAGATGAATGGGTCCTTGCGGCTACATGCTGATTAAGCCAAATGAGTCTTAGCACAAAAGGTCATAGAGGCATTTGCTGAGCTCTGATTGGTGGATGTCATCACATGTGTCTCTGGCTGGCCCATGGAATTCAGCAGCAGCCTCATCATGGGAGTGCAGGGAAAATGCAGGGGAACATCCAGCGTTTTATCAGCATCCCCATAAAAACACTGGACGTTCTGCTGCTCGGGGCAGCAACCACCCCTTTTTCGTCGATCTCCGACGGCAATAAAAGTCAGTTCTGACTGACTTTTATTACAGGAGGGGAGAAATCAATGGTTGGCGCTGACCTGTTTGCAAGGCGGAAAGTGTACACAGCCTGAATTAGACCCTTAATGCAACTCTGGTTGCCACACTGCAGCTGGCAGCTGAGACTGAGGCAGAGGCACAGAGTTTGCCCCTGCTGTATGTAGGGCCCGGGCTGCTGATGCTGCCTCATGGACGTGCAAAGTGAGGAGGCCCATACACAATGGCCACAACCAAATGGGCAGGGGTGATGAGAGGAGGAAGGCCCCCTGATTTAAATAACCTGGGACACCTGAAAGCTTAATCCAGCTCTGAGCAAGTGACCTTAGTCATTAGACTGAGGTCAAAGTGTAATTTATTATTGCATACACAAATGTGTATTGGGATTATGGATGGCAGCATGGGACAGGAAAAGATACGTTTTGGCTTTATTACTACAAATCTACATTTTACAGTTAGGTTCTGCTCTGTAATAACTGAGCAATGTAATTGCTCAAGTGTACCGCGCATTGGCAGACAGTGCTTACTGCTGCTTACACTTTCTGCAAACAAGTGACAGTACAATAGACAAAACTTCCCTTCTCTGACTGTTCATTAGCTCAGCTTCCTCTGGATTTCCTAGTCCATGTTTTTAGCTATTGCGCCGTCTATCGCATCTTTGCCACATTCTTACATGTTTACGTGTGTCAAGGCCACAGAGGAGGCCACGTGACAGGACGCGTGTGTTTCTAACTGGTTCAAAGCCAAAAGAGGGGAAGAACAGGGAGAAAAACAATGCTTTAAATAACATCTGAGATCTCCAAATATGGGAACACTTTGTAGTATTTTTTTTGTGTGTGCCGCTAAAGCGTCTTGTTTAGTCATGCATTTCTTCCTCCAGACATAAACATCTTCCAGAAGCAATAATGGAAGCTCAAGTGCAGCGTTGCTTATTTGATGTACATGTTTGTCTGAAAACAAGATTGTCAAACTAAATAAAAATGAACCAGCAAAAAAAAAAAATACAATGAAACCAAAAACAGTTATACATATTTTATTGGAAACAATCTGCTTGTAAGCTGTTGTTTATTTAGCAAAGTGAGAGAATACTAAAACAAAGAAATAAGTAGAAAATCGATTTTTATATTTGAGGGACAAATCTGTCTGTATGAACTAAAACTAATTTTTAAATTGAAATACTTATTGTGTTCTATAAATATGAATTTGACAGATTCTCACAGTGACACCTGTTACAAAATATGGGTATTTATTTAAAAGGGCAATGCTCTTGATAGCAAGACATGGCTAGTAAAAGCATTGCCCTGAACACAATCAGAGGCCCCAGCTATAACAACCCCACACTTCCTAAATAAACCCCACTGTGTCTATTGCACAGCACAGATGTAGAAGAAGTGACATTTTGGTTGACAAAATATGATTTAATGACTTCACAATATAACCAAATTTGCAATTTCAGATATGAGATCCCAATGTGATTGCATTAGGGGGGTTCTGGTTCTGTGGCCACCGGTGCTGTAAAGTGAGCTGCCAGAAGTCACAGGAGCAGCACAGAGCCCTAATGACTGGAGGCCCACACCTCTCAATCACCAGACTCTGGGTAGGATAGTATAGTTTTTTTTATTTTATTTTATTAGGGTTATTTTTACACAGTGATCAATTTGTGTGTCCATGGGACACACATAGCTGATCACTCTAGGGGCAAAGAAATCTATGCAGAAACTCCAATTTGCAGGGAGCCCTGTGAATTTGCCAGTTGTGGCTGGCATTACTATCACAGGGCTCACAGCAGGGTTTTTATTTTTTATTTTCTTTCTTTAGTAAATTTTCCCATTTCGCATTTCCCATACTTATATTGGGAAATGTGATGTGGACATATTTACTAAAGAAAAAATTATCTACATTTAAAACAAATGCACATAATACATGGGCCCCTTAAACTTTTCACTACAAATACTATATACAAAAATACAAACACTATTATATTTAAAAAATGCATGCCCTGTTCCTCTTAAGTATGCTACAAATCACATAGAAAAAAGGAGCCTAGGGGTCACATAATCTGGGGGGTTAGACTATCTCAAAATAAAGGATGACTCAGAAGGCTCTGATGACTGTATTGTCTATTACTAATCTTTTTGAATCACGGCACCCTAGAGTATCAGAATTGTTTTTCACGGCACCCCTAGGCCAAAAAAAAGTAGATTGTGTTTATATGTGATCCTTAGGTTCAGTTATGTGGTAAAGGGCATGATTTGCTTTTGTTTGTACACATACAAATGGAGCCCCTCTCTTTCATTGCTGGGGGTTGTCAGAACCTCCGCCATGCAAGCTCTTCTGGAGAAGGAACATCTCATGCACGTGTGCCCCCTTCCGATGGCTGGCAGGGCCTAGTGGCATGACAGAGGCTCCATCTGAATATTATGAATGGCAGTAATCAGAACTGGTTTTGTCCATAAATAATTGACCATACATAATTTGAATTGGTCCTTGACCACCAAACTGTGGCACCCCAGGGAGCCACGGCACACAGTTTGGGAATCACTGGTCTATTGTCTTCTAGATGGTTCTAAGTATACAAGAAGCAGAATCTGTTGGTTGCTATAGGCAACATCCCATCTTCTAAAGAACTCCCATCTTAGTAAATGTACCCATGGGAGAGGCATCCTTGTTGAACTTAATGGAAACAGCAGGTGTTAAACTTCTAAGACGCCGCCTCCACACTTTTAGCAGCGGTTTCAGAAAGTCGGTATTGGTGTGTGGGTGGTGGGAGCAATAAGCGTAATCTTTGCCTAGGGTGATGAAAAACCTTGCACCAGCACTGTGTACCATAAAGGAACACACAGCAGCTCAGCAAGTCTGACCCTCATGTCTAAGTGGGTTTTCTGGTAACACCCCCAGGTGTTAATTGCAGATGCATTATCTTTTATTACAGCATGATCTTCATACTAAGAATTCCCTGAAGTGCACTCATTGCGGAAAATGCTGGATTCTGTGTTATCCATTCTTTGCCGACCAGGGTTTTCCCTCAGTTCTTTAAATATATAGATTATAATGTTTTCAAGTAATCTTGTTTGAAAGTGGGGAGCCAGTGAGTCCCAGACTGTGGTGTTTTGCATTGTTTAGGGTAACAGTTGGTGTGACTACTCTATTTTAATCTTGGATTGTGCTGCAGCCCCAGCTCTGCAATTGCCACTGGCAAGGAAGTCCCTCCCGGAATGGGTCATGTTGGAGGGTATGTAAAGAAGAGATATTTAACTTTTTTTTTTTTAAGTATCAGAAAAGACAAGTATCTGTTGGCGTGCATCGGCTGGGAAGGGGCTGCGGTTGGACGCAAACCCCGCCCCTCACTCTCCTGTCACCCGGCAGCCTCTGACGCCGGGAGGCGGCCAGGCAGACTTCCGGCCATGGCAGCGCAGTTGCCCAGCAACGGGCGATACTGCTGGGGATATAGAGTAAGGGCACCTGCTGGAGGGCCAGGCAACAGATGGACCACAGATGTCCAGAGCACTGTGAGGTACTTTGGCTGGGCTGGTCTTCCTCTTGATTGGCTGCTCGGTCTCATTTAGGGAAGCCAGCCCAGCATTGCCTTGCCGGTGATAGCTTCCGTCTAGAAGCAATCCACATGCCTCTCCTATCTCTGTGCCGTCAGTTCCAGTGACGCTGTTCCCAGTGGGTTTTCCTGGTACTCCTTTTGTTCTTGGTTCCATGAGTTCCCCAGTTAGGGGTTTACCTTATTTATTCACTGCTTTTTATTCTTCTTATTTTGTCCTAATGGTTCTCGCTCTGTGCCGGTCTAACTAGCGTGTTCCTTTGGATACTTACGGCATTGCAGGTGTGCCTTTCTGGTACGCCATTTCTGTGTTTCTCGTTCTGTGCATTCGTTTGTTTGTTGCGTGCTTTTGCATGGTGTATATTATTTTTGTGTGTGCGATGTTGTCGCTGGTGGTTGCGACTAGGTCGCTGGCGCTTTAGTAGCGTTAGCTAGGGTCCGGCAAGTTGCCGTTACCTTAAACCTTAGTTAGGATCTTAGTTAGTTACCCTTTTGGCCGTACCTTGAGGGGGTCCCCGGTTCTTTGTCCATACGTAACACCTGGCTGCACCGGAGCTAGGGCGGGCCTAACTCGCCCTTTCAAATGTGGCGGCTACAGGCGAAGCCTAGTTCCTGCAAGAACCGGTCACCCAACTTGGGGGGTCAAAAGAGCCAGTGTAGTGTCCCACCGTTGCTGTCCTGAACAGTAGTCCCGGCTACATGGTCACACCCGAAACCTAACAGTATCACATTTCCAGCTTGCATGAGATAGTTATGTTTATTAAATAATTAAATAAGGTACCGTTTTAATTGTCTGGCCAGACAAAAAAGGACTATAATGCACTAAAAACAAAAACTAACTAACGAACAGTGCATAACGGTGTGCCTACTAATCTTAGCACTTACCCGGGAATGTGTAGTAGCTGCTTTTAATATTATATGCTTTAGACATCATAAGCCTGGCAATACCAATATCACCATGGCAACTATGCAGTCTTTCATGTAAATTCTACATACAACTTGTTGTATATAATTTAATATTTTTATTTTTACTTTTATTTTTATTTAAATTTCTTTAATTCCCCCATATATGTTTTTAATTGTATATTTTATCTGTTATTAAAGTGTATTATTTAACTCCAGATTGAGTGCGCAGTTCTATCTTTCCATGTTTATTAAATACCATATAAAGAACCAACCAATCAGCTACTGACATTTTACAGTCAGTTAACAGCTAATTAGTACTTTAGCTCCCTCCACTTTATCTCTCTCCAAGCTTTGATACATGTCCCTCATAATGTGAGCACTGCATTCTGTACAGTAAAACATTATTATTGCAGTTCTCTACAGCATTTGACCAAGTGTTTTCCTGAGACGGAAATGATGAGCATTTGGGGGGAGATTCTCTAAAATTCCCAGAGTTTCTGCTTTTATTTTGCTAGTTTTACGGCACATTAGCGCGCCGTTAGGGTTCAGCACTTCTCCATATTTTGTCAAGTTTCAGCTACCGCAATCTGTATGCGGTAACTCACCCCTCCCTGATCCCTGGGTTAGGTTCCAGTGCGCATGCGCCCGCTGTTTAAGTTTCATGCTCATGCGCAGTTGGGCTCGCCTGTCCGTCAGTCTGGCAGGCTCTGGCGCGAGCATCCACTGTGCAATGGCAATTGGCATAAGTGCACCTCCCGGCATAAAAAATAACCCCTTAATGGTTCCTTTAACATGAACCTGCGCTAGCTTATTCCCTGTGCTCTAATGCCCGCTCCTTAGTAAAGCAGGCTGTACAACTTCGCCACCTCAATCTTGCGAAGTTGCACAGCCTACTTTACTTCGGCACGGGTGTTAGAGCATAGGGAATAGGAGGGAAGGCAATGCAATCCAATGGGGAGCCGCGGCCGTGACGTAAAGACCAGGAATGCGGAAGTGCAGAGAAGCGCACTACACCGCCGGGGGGGACAGAACATATGGAGAAGAGACAGCGGCGCCGTTAAAGACGGCTCAGCACTGTGATAAAGGTTAGAGAATCTCCCCCTTGGTGACCGATCACTTGAGCATCATGTAATGATATACAGTAACAACCAGTGGCGGCTCCAGAGGAGGGGCTGCAGCACATATTAAAATTCTAATAGGGGATTCAAACCCACTGCTAGTGAGGGGTAGATTTATTAAGCTCGGTGAAGTGATAAAGTGTCTGTTTTTTATCACCGGCCAATCAGCTCCTACCTGTCATTTTTCAAACCAAGCCTGCAACTTCACAGTTAGGAGCTGATTGGCCGGTGATAAAAACCAGACACTTTATCACTTCACCGAGCTTAATAAATATGCCCTTCAGTTAGGAATGGCAGTTGGTGAGACTCTCCTATTGAAATTTTCAACTGTGCTGCTACGCTTTCTCTAAGCCATTACTGGTAACAACAAGTGATTTTACAACAAGTATTCAACCCTTACAGTGAAGTTTCTTTGGTCCTACTAAATTAGTCGGACATATATAGGACCTTATTCTGGTCCACATGCAAAGCTGTGAAGTTCGCAACATTGCTTGTGGATAAAACACCGCCTGCCCCCGCCCCCCTCAACGAGTTCCCCGTTTTGCATAAACATCTATTCGCAGCCTTTGGTGCAAGGGTTAAATCATTTGATGGTCACCGACCATCGAATGATTTGGAAGGTGCACGCAAAACAAAGACACTCTCTGGTGTCTTAGCTTTGCATGCTCCCTGTACCGGAAGAGGGCCGTCAGCTGACATCCGCTGATGTCAGCTGGCCACCCCTGGCACCCACGTCACTAACAAACTTCCATTGGAACACCAAGCGTTTCCTGGGAATATCCATGAAATGCTGTGCGTTCCCATGGGCGCAGCCTGTCACCGCCACCACCCCACGCCCCCAGCCGCCTTGCTAGCAGTTCATCATGCCCGCTCACACCCAGCGTATGCAAATGCACAGAAATGCGCATGAGCATAAGGAATACACCACTCCCCCATACCAAGGCACAGGGGAGCAAATGCACCAGAATAAGGACCTTCGGGTAGTGTCTGATATATAAACCAACTGCATTGCTTTGTATGTTCTATTAAGTATTGAAGTAAGAAGATTTTCCCCAGATCCGGTTCAATGCTGTAACTATTGTTCACTTTTATGATGACATTGTTATGTAAAAACAGGAAAATAGTTAAGAAAGCTTCACAAGCACCTTCTTCCTTTGTGTCTGTTTTTCAGTGAGAAGAAAATGACTCTTTTGATTGTGTTTGCTAGGCACACATTACACAGTTCCTCCTTGTGTCATGCATCCTATGATTGTGATTTACTTTCATGAGTCATTGTTATGTCAAAGACATCTTCCATGCAGACATCTGTTTTTGTGCAGGGGACATAGTAAGATCCAGGTACTACACGGCTGTTTTGAAAGCCTTGCTTCGGCATCTTTATTGTGGTATGTTTATTTGTCGCCCACGTCTACTGTACAAGCACCATTTGTTTCCTGAGCCTTTTCATTGCCAATTGGGATGCTGATAACTGTGTACATGGAGATGAACAAAACATGTTTATCAGGTTACTGCTCTGGTTCAGAACCATCCCAGCTGTATACTGTGTAGACTTACTATACATGGTAATTGTAGTTATGATTAATACTAATGATACTTCTGCTGTTACTACTACTATTACTACTATTATAATAATAATAATAATAATAATAATGATAATAAAAACAATCTGCTGCTACTACTATTAAAGAAGAAGAAGAATTACTATTTTATGGAATTATTATTGATTGCTGTAATTGCGTCACCGGGAGCTTAACTATTAGCCCCAGTAAGCCAGCGTAAGCTTTGACTATTCGGGGATTTTGTTACACCTGCCTCAGGCAGGCAAGGCAAAATCCCCAAAAAGCACCAGCTACTAATGTTTCATCACTTGTAATTGGATCTCTATGTCTTAGCAGGATATTTAAATATACTGTGAATTTTCCCACATTAGATATAGCACCGTTGCAATAAGAACATATTTATTTATGGAATTTACCAAATATTTCTTGATGGTACACAGGGCCGGACTGGACATCTACCACTTTCGGCAAAGGCCAGAGGGGCCAATGGCCAGGTGGGCATGTGTTCCAGTAAGAGCTTGTCCTAAGGAAGATTAAGAGGTAAAGTCATGGCTGATGGTTCCTGTAAGGCTACGGTGCATGTTTGACCATCAAGCTGCTATGCAGTATGGGACATACTTGCCTACTCTCCCGGAATGGCCAGAAGGCTCCTGAAAATCAAGTCACATTCCTGGCCCAGAAAAATGGGCAGGGCTCTCACCCATATACACTGGACCAATGTTAATAAAGGACAGAGTGAACATTGGTCTGTCCTGCATTAACATGCATGGCATCCCAAGTGATGTCGCTAGGTTTGATGTGCATCATATCATACCCAAATATAGCTATACTTAATTGTTTACCCTTCATCTGGGTGGGCTCTTTTTCAGCAAAAATCAGGATTCCAGCATAAAACCCAACTGATTTTAAGTAAATGTGGAATTTATCAGGTTCTTTTCTTGCACGCAACCAAATATTGTGGTTTTTTTTTTTTACACAGACTTAATTTCGAAGCATCATGAGCTACAAGGTTCAGTCTAACTGCGGGGACTCGTGTGTGGGGTATTCTCTGATAGTTAAATAACAGCAATTAGCCTGCAGCTAATTGAATATCCCCTTTTATGGCATGGCATAAGCACTTAATAACTGCATAGTAAAAAACATTTCAAATTACTTTGACATAAAGTATATCTATAATGAATGTTCATATTCAGGGCAAGACTGCAAATATGAAAAAATATACCACTTACAGGGCGGGATGTACTAAAGGGAAAATGCGGTAAAACGGGGGTTTTACCGCATTTTCCTATTTACCATCACCTGTCCGCCCCGTTTTCGCTTGGCAGGGTATCGCCACCCAGAGGGTGGCAATACCCTATAGAAGCCTATGGGCTTCTATCGCCGCCCGCCATCCGCACGCCCCCCCTCCCATCCTCCTTTGATCTTCTCCTCCACCAGCAGGTGTCACAGCCGGCAGGACATCCAGCTGCAGGGGGGAGGAGGAGACACAGGGGGACACTGACAGCCGCCGGGATGTGACGGAGATCCCCGCAGAACACATCACAGGTATCGCGGGGGTCTCCGTCACCGCAACCCGATGCTAGCCGCATATGTTAGTACATATGCGGCAGCATCGCAGCGGCTGCCAGGCGAAGGGCGGCGATGTATATTAATACATCCCGCCCACAGTAGTTTGGCAAGCCACCTCAAGGCAGTTTTCAGATATGTCCCTGTATATGACAAAAGACAATGATGTTTGCTTATATTTTATTGCAGCATGATTTAATTGCTCTCGGAAGTATGCATCAACAATAGTCATATCATAATAATAACATAGATGTAAAACCAGTTTCTGTTTATTTTGTGTAGTTGCTACTTTATTAATGTAACTAATACGTCATTGTATCTATATGGAGATATGCCATGGCTATCATTTCTCAGAATTTTATCAGATTCTGTTGCTTTTATCACTGAAAATCTGTAATTTGGGACTTTTTCCTAGCTCTTAAATTTAAGTTATTAATTAATTTACTATGACAAAGAATTGTGTAATTCAGAAGTTCCCAACTGTCCAGAGGTTCCCAACGGTCCAGGTTTGAAGTACAGGTACACCACCGATAATCCGGCACCACCATTCCTGCAATGTGCTGGATTATCTGTTTTGCCGAATTAATGGTGGCATCCACAGGAGTGCGATTGCCACCCGCATCTGGTCCCCCCCCCCACAAAGTAACTCACACCCCCCCCATACCTGTCTAACCCTCCGCAGCCATCTCACCCCTGAAGCCCATCTCCTTAATGAAACACGCTCCCCCCCTGCAGTCCACCCCGCCACAGCACGACTCCCGCATCCCTCCACCTTCCTCTGCCCCTCTAAAGGTGGCCATACATCAGAAAGACTGTTCTTACAATCATAATTGTGTCCAATTTCCCTTCAACTCTACGGCAGTCCTTGGTGCTTTTTGGATACAAAATGTACTCACAATCTGTCATACAAACTGTCATACAATCCATCTGCTGCATGATTGTATGATTGAAGCTTCATTTAAATAGGGGACTGGCCTACTAGGAGCAAAAGGATAGGAGTACCAAAAATTCATTTGTTTTATTTAAAATTTATAGGTTTCCAGCAACTGCCAATCTGCTCACATCTGCTGTATAATGCCATTATTAAATAGCCCTAATGCAGCAATTCTCTAAAAACTATTTTGAGAGTAGTGACAGAATTGTTTGAATGATTTTTGTCCCCACAGCAAGGCTGCGAATGGATGTTTATGCTAAACATCCATTCCTATGCGTGCGGGGATATTCAGCTTGCAAGGCGGGGAGGGCATTCGTGTGGACGGCGTTTAAAGGACACACAAAGCTGAAAATTTCTCAGCTTTGCATGTCAACCAGAATTAGGACCAATGGATAGAGTCAGATGAACCAATGGCAAAATGCCATATTGCAGTATTCCCCTTTTGAAAATAGAACAAATGTTTCCTTTTTGCTAATTTAAAAAAGTAAATATAATATCCCACAAAAGTAATTGTGCACCCCAGCAATGAGCATGTAAACCCCCCCCCCCTCCCCCCAGCAATGAGCTCTGCCTTTAGTCAGGAGGAGGAGGCTGACTGCTGCTGGCTGCCGCCCTGCCTGTGCCTCAGGCCGTGGGTGTCATCAAGGTGGATTTAAGTCTTTGAGTAAAGTTCAAGAAGCATTGTACATCATGAGTACTGTACAGTATATTCATACATTAATAAATAAACATAATCATTGGTCATGGGGGGTGGGGGATTGGGGAGGGGGCATGAAACATGCCCTTGCTCCGGGCACCATGGCACCTAGCTACACCGCTGCCCCAGCACATGATTTGTCTGGCTTAATAGAGGTTTCCGGGCCATCAGACGCTGGAAAAAATGGTGGTGTATCTGTATATTCATGCTTGACCAAAGGTGACTTAATTAGTAACTCAGTCGAATTGATTTAACCATCTTTGCAAACCTCTGGTGTAGTTTATTAATGCACATACTGTAGTGTGATCAACATTTATAGTTAATAAGTGGTATGATGGTGTATTTGAATGGTTTAGTATCTGTTTTTTATTTATTTCATGAGGATCATGTGACAATGCCTATGGTGTGTGTCCTTTATGGTTAACTTCACCATTTAAAAAAGTATGGGACAGAGGTATCAAGCAGTGTAAAGCAGATTGGAGATGTTGCCAATAGCTTCTACCTATGATGCTATAGAATCTACGTGATAAATGCTACTTCAAAGCTGATTGGCTGCTGTGGTCAACTTCTCCGCTTGTCCACTTTATACTGACTGAACTTCCCCTACATTTTTAAACCTCTAGTCATTGTGAAATAACTTCCTATATGTATAGAAACAGAATATGTGTTCTTCCACCAGTGCGCTACGCAGCCTTACAAGTGATGTATGAAGGGTATTCCCTTTAACCCTTTACAAATACTACTTTTGGACCTTGATAAAGACTTATATTAAAGTCGAAACGCGTTGGTCGTGACCAAGTGAGCAGACAGACGGGTCTGGACTGACGGTGCCGGAGGGTAGAAGTCGACTGGGAGTGAGTTGCCCCGGGACAACCTCGCTTGCGCATTTAGAACTGCTGATACCAGTTCTACCCTATCCGATAATTGCTATCTTGACCCCCTTATGCCCACTTTGGAATTCTTTATTGATTGATGTTTTGCAGGGAATGCCCTGTATATTGCCTGTATAAAAAGCTGTGTAATATACTCACTGTAAGCCGGATTGTGTTTTACTAGTGATTTTATGTACATTAAAGTGTTGGTAACTGTACTTCACTATATTAAGTTATTTTTACATGATACCACCCCAAATCATTGATGGGAGGAACGAATGATGTTGAACTAATCCGCGCCTGAACTTGAGTTATGTATACTTTCTTGTTGTGAACTTCCTATATGTATTGAAATATAAAAATATTCTGAAATACGGAATAATCCATTATCCAAAATTCTTCTGGTTCCCGAGCATTTTGGATAAGGGGTACTCAACCTGTACCACCAATAAATATAATCTTGTGACTTGTGTCTTAATGTATAGTTTTGTCACTTGTTTCATATTGTGGGCCAGAGGCACTAAGCTTCAAAAGTGATAAAATGGAGAGTGATAAACCACCAACCAATCAGCTCCAACCTGTCATATCACAGACTGTGTTTGAAAATGTCAGGCAGGAGCTGATTGGTTGGTTGTTTATCAATCTCCATTTTATCACTTTTGAAGCTTAGTACATCTGGCCCTCAGTCAGTAATAACATAGTGGGCATATTCCGTTTACGTATTCTGTCCATCCCCAATCCATATATGTTTCTTCCTAAAGCAATTATGCCTTTACTATGGGATCATTTATTTGGCACCGATCTGAGGCTCAGCTACAATACCATACATAGAGGTTTGTTCCGTCTTATGGAAAACAACAATATTATCATGTGTCTGCATCTTTCATTATCACTGTTTTAAAGACAAAAGAGTGCAGCTGAGATGAGAACAAAAGAGAATGCAGGGAAAGGGTACAGAGTTCATCAAGCAAGAATAGTATGAAAAGAGCCAAACGTATTAGAGGAAGTCTAATTCTGTCAGAGTCCGGGGCAAAAAGTTTTGGAAGATATGTAAACAAATCAGGAAATCCTGGCACTCACTACAGTTCCGATTTGGCAAAACACACCAGTGTGTGTGAGAGCTGCTGTTTATGAATGAAGTCCACATTAAATTATTCACTCGGTCCTGCCAGCAACAGGGCTTTAAAATTTCCTTTTGCCTATGGCGTATCTCCTCAGACTTGAAAACGAAATACATATGCATGTTATTAGGTTGCATATTCAAATGGAAATACAATGCTATCATAAATCTCAATCTCTCTTTTTCTACATGAATTCCTTTCTCTCGCATAAGGCTGCAGGAAAACCATTGTATCGCCATAATCTAGACATGAAAAGGGAGAGACTTTCTTCAAAAAAGTAATGATGAGAAAACGTGTTTTTCATGGAGTTGCAGGAAAACTGCGGGTCATAAAGTAGAGGGGGCAGGGAGAAGTTATTGGTTGCTCAACTAATGATTAGACACAGGACTTCAAGGGCAAATTATAAAGCACAAAAAGGAAAGATCTCTTCCAGATAAGTAAAAACAGCCCTAATAAAGAGACATAAAAGATGCACTGTTTAGGCAAGGGGCTTTCCCAGTATTTAACCACTTCATTCTGTAAAGGATGCCACTGAAGACAATGCAGTTGATGAAGTGTTGCAATTGTGTAACTAAATCAAACTGCAAGAACCTTCTCAAAGAAAATGCCATTAGTATGCCATTAGTATGCCATTATGGTGCCGTTACAAGGACAAACAGAGTTGTAATAGGTAGATGGAGTAGGTGGGAAGGGTGTCTGCAGGTATCTTTGTCAGTGTGCTTGTTTGTCAGACACATTAGCAGCAACTGCAATCCAATGCACAACAAAGCAATTTGCAAACAGGCTTCTGTGTATTTGTCAGACACTTGTAGCACCTGCAATCAGACTGCGAGGGTTACTCAGATTCCTTCGTATGCAGGGTGCATGTTGCCACAGGGAACAGAGTGTTCGCCAGGTGCGGGCACCGAAGACTGTGGGGGGGGGGGTCCGGGGTAATCGCCCAAAGGAACGCCCAGCATTTCATGAAAATGCTGGGCGTTCCCATGGTAATGCAGCCATGACGTGGGGGGGGGGGGGCTCTGCAGGTCAGCTGCTTGCCCGGTTCCTGTGGAAAGTGCAGTGTGACTTAGATATGCATGCTCGTTCCACATCATTCGATGGTCAGCGATCATCGAATGATGTGGGTGTTTCTACATAGGCTGCGAATAAATATTTATGTTAACATCCATTCGTAGGCTGTGTGAACGAACCTGGCGTGTGAGGGGGACGGGCATACCAGCATTAGGGAGGTGGCATCTGGGGGACTCACAAGCCCTGTTTGGTTTCCCCTGACCCCTAACAAGGATGTTTCCCTAGACCCAGGCATCGTAGTATCGCATCCCTCCTCCTGGGCGGAGGGTCAGGAGAATATTAAGTATCCCTGTGCCTGATAAAGGGGTCAGCCTACTAAGGGACAGCCTGGGAGACATGAGGGCACAGTCTTCTGCCCTCCACCCCACTCCTACCTACCGCAGGGAATAAATACATCAGTGGCCATTTCCACAGCCTAGTCTCCAGCTTCATCTCTAAGCAGAGGAGCAAAAACAGATCATATTCAGATCAGGACTCATTAATGCTAACTGACTTCCTTCCTATACGTGTGTGCGTGAATGAGTGCAAGCATGTGTGTGTGTGTGTGTGTGTGTGTGTGTGTGTGTGCGTGTGTGTGCGTGAGTGTGAAGCTCTCTCCTCCATGCTCCAAGCCACCTCCCCATGCTGCTACCTCTAGAAATGCTGCCGCCTCACTGGTAGGCTGAAGGGCAACTATCCACTGCCCAATGTCAGAAACGGCACTGTGGGGACAGCCCTGTGTGATCTATCATGTAATGTCATCTCATAGGGCCATAATTGCTGCCCATTACTGTGCTGCTTGCAGAGGGTATGTGCTGTATATGGAATGGTATAAGGAGCAAAACTGCCACAATCCAACCGCCCCAAGGCACCACACTAAGGATAAGTAGCAGTGTAAATGTTAAATGGTGTAACATTAATAAGAAGTAGCAGCTCTGTGCTGAAAGTGTTGCATACTGTAGTTAAAAAGCAATATTTAGGGTGTTATTACATTTTATGGACTTTAGGCTTGAACCATTGGAATTCTTAGAAACCCACCTGATAAGGTCATCTTACCGAGCACTAACTGGTAATACAAATACAAGTCTAAAAAAGAAAAAAATCACAATAAAAATATTACTTAAAATCTAATGGTGCCCATACACGCACCGATCCCGGTGGTGCGATGATATGCGATGAGATGCGCGCATGCACAACGCATGCACAAGGCATACGATGCGATGTGTGCTAGTGAAGCACAGAACGCACGCTGGGATCGGTGCGTGTATGGGCACCTTAACTCTCATTTGTCCCTGTCTTAATTAGCATTGAATAAATATAACAAAGACAATAGGTAATCACACAAAATAATACATCTCTATGCCGCTCTTTCATTGATATCTCCTAATAAACACCGGACATGGAATGAGAGATCAATCATGCAGTAATGATCTTTTTTTTCATTTCATCCAATGGACATTTCCATTGCTTTAATGGTAGGAAGTGGATGTAATAACATTGGGCATATTCTTTGCTGGTAAATGAGAACTAATAACACATACATTCATCCTCAACGCACAAAGCCCATTTGGTGCATCGGGTGTCACACTGGATTTTTGCAAACCAAAATATTTTTGAAGTAAAACATGAAAGGGTTAAACAAAAACAACCTATTTTGTTATGTTATGAATGGCAATCAACCAGTTAGCCCCAGGTTAGAAAACAACGCAGAAGTGTTTTTCGGAAAGTGAGAATTGGACTGTGGCCAATGCCTTGAAGGAACCCATTAAGGTATTGCAAGATTTCTACTTGTCATCTTTAACTGCAGTAAAGACTAGCTAGGTCAGGACATGTTTGTGATAACAAATAATACAAAGGAGGGGAAAATGAAAAGATGAGTTGAGCAGAAAATATCAAAGTACAAATTAGCTAAATGCACCTGACTTCCTTGTTTCTAGATATCAATTACAGGCTTGCCTGAGAACTTATAGTAACTGAAAGCGATGAAAATCACTGCGAGTAAATAAACATTTTCTGAAATGAAGCTAAAATCTTCTGATTAAGAAATTATAACCCTAACGCACGCAAACCTGTAGTTACTGTGGTCACACACATAATGGTTTCCGACACAGAATGAACTACAGCTGTGAGAATGCTGCACAGACACCTCACTTGTCCTTACGGCCTTAGCAGCTTGCATGCAATCTCGTGCAAATTCAGGTATCTGCCAATCAATGCCAACAATGGGTAAATTTACTAAGACGGGAGTTCTGTTAAAGATGGGAATGTTGCCCATAGCAACCAATCAGGTTCACTTTATAGATAGAATCTGATTGGTTCTTATGATCAACATCCCATCTTCAAAAGAATTCCCATCTTAGTAAATTTAACCCAATCTGTCTCTCTTTATACAATGGCTGGCTCACAGTTTGTCTGTCCATAGCCACAGTCATCATCATTAATACTATCTGCACTTATGGTGTGTACACACGGGGGCGATATGCTGTGCTATGCGAGTCCCGATACGATCAGATCGCATCGGGACTCGCATCGCACGGCATGCTAGAGTGGCACAATTTAGACTATATAGTGCAGATCTGCACTATATAGTCTTGCCTGCCCTCTATATTTCACTGCCGAGTTGCGCTCACACTGGAGCGTGCATCGGCAGCGCATCGGGCTCGCAAGCCCTAAAAAAGCATGCGATCAGCATGCGATATGGCTTCCGATGTTCACTATACCGGCAACATCGGAAGCCATATCTTACCGTCTGTACACACCATTACACCATAAACAAAGAGCTTACACCATACACAAAGCATATCAGGGAGATTGTGAAAACAGCATCTACAGTATGAACAAGGCATTAAAGTGAATGTACACTGCCTGAGAGGCATGTCATAAAATGGATTTATAAACCTCTAAGCAGTTATTCCTTGGCACATACAGATTGAGCCTTCTTCAACTAGCCTTCTTTGCATAGCCATGGTGAGCCTATTGTTCTCAGCTGCAATACAATACATAGAACAATACAGTAGGGAATTAGCATCTGATTAAGTCCAACAGCTCTGGCTCACTTCTCAATATTAAAGGGCTAGATGAGGATAGCTCTATCTGTACTGTAAAAATATGCTCATGTGGCCATTAGAAACCTTATTTGAAAATGGATGTAGCCATAGGGATCATTTTGTCTAATAACCATTGCAGGTAGATGTTTAGATCTCTGATTTCATTCTTTTTTTTGTAACAGCTACATAATGGGGTATTCGGCTACATTCAGGGAGATTGCTATATTCTTTAGGGAGTCAGCTGTTGCTGAAGGCAATAATGGAAGGTATGCTATTCAGGGAGCTTTAGCAGGTATGATTTACACCCACCATATGCTGGGTGCTACAGACCATGGACCTTATTCTAGTTTGTAAACATGGGGTATGGGGAGTGGGACAATATACCTATGCACTGATACCCACCAAGAAAATGATTTTGGAAATCGGAGTGATTGTTTATTTGTTGTCCACAATATATGATTAAACGTGCCTTAGCACAACATTACTATGTGGAGGTGCTCCCCTGAGAGTAAGATAGGATGAAAAAGAGGGAAAAGAGAAAGTACTCTCTTTGTTTGGGGGCACGCTTTATTAAAACTTAACGTTTAATTATTTAGTCATTTAAAATGTTTTTATAGTGGATTCGGATAGTGGATTTTGTTTCCACTGTGGACTATTTTTCCCTCTCTAAAATATGTGATATAAGTGCAGCATACATAATTTTTGAGACCACCAGTTGATAATACAATTACAGAGATGATGATACTGTGCACTGTGAAAATTCGCAATGCACCCACCTAACAGAGGTGTCCTTTAAACAATTCCTCATGATAACCAATGATATTACCACCGCTAGACAGGCAGTTTTGCTTATACTGATTATATAATAATTATCTTAAAATCTACATCAAATACTGCCAATCATAGACGGGAGTTTATAAATATAAGGAATTGTGTGTACATGTTTTTGTATGTCATGTATGTCTAATGTTATGTCCAAATCCACTATAAAAACATTTTAAATGACTAAATAATTAAATGTTAAGTTTTAATAAAGCGTGCCCCCAAACAAAGAGAGTACTTTCTCCTTTCCCTCTTTTTCACCTTATTCTAGTTCACAGGCAGCGATGCAAATTTGGATTTGATTATGCTGCAGGATCTATTTCATACTAGTTGATTTATTTTTTTTAACTATTTTGTGAATGCCATTGAAACAGGTTTAGTAGATATTGACTTCCATCCAATATGAAATTCCTATTTTTTTTTTTTTTTTTTATAAATTTTATTAGAGGTGTCATGAATACAGAGAATAGGAACCACAAGAAAACCTATGCAGAGGTTTCGTAATAATAAAGAAAAATATTAATGGCACACTTAACAAATTATATAGATAACTCTTGTTTTTAACATATTATAATGTTAAAGAGTAATAAAAACTTGTAAAGAAAGAGTGGTACTTGTTTCCTAGCACGGCCACACCGATTTACATCGGGGTGGTCGTGTCGGAAAAATCGGGTCGATCGCATCGCATGCGATTTGGTCGCATGCGATGCGATCGACGCGACCGACCGATTTTTGACCCGATTTTTTTTTTTTTATGAAATGTAAATCGGGTCCCTGGGACCCGATTTTACATTGGATTCAGTGTAAAAATATTCCCAACACCCCCCAAATTTAACGGCGTACACCCCACCCCACGATAGACGCCAACCCGAAGCGTGGCGAGCGCAGCGAGCCCGCGAGGGGCGGCGGTGCGCGTCCTCCGACCTTTTCATTCCCCTACTATCCACGTCGGCGTGGAGTTGAGAACAGAATAGTGTGGCGAGCGCAGCGAGCCACCGAGCCCGAAGCGTGGCGAGCGCAGCGAGCCCCGCGAGGGGACGCGGATACCTTCACAGGTAAACGCGTCCCTTTGCGGACTTCACAGGTGTCCGCGTCGCCACGGACACCTGTGAAGCCCGCCAAGGGACGCGTATAACTGTGAAGGTATCCGCGTCCCCTCGCGGGGCTCGCTGCGCTCGCCACGCTTCGGGCTCGGTGGCTCGCTGCGCTCGCCACGCTATTCTATTCTCAACTCCACGCCGACGTGGATAGTAGGGGAATGAAAAGGTCGGAGGACGCGCACCGCCGCCCCTCGCGGGCTCGCTGCGCTCGCCACGCTTCGGGTTGGCGTCTATCGTGGGGTGACGACGGGGACATCTATAATGTGAAATGGGTCATATTGGCCCATTTCACATTTTTCACATTTTTTTCACTATTTCAATGTAAAAAAATATTTTTACATTGAACCCGATGGAAAAATCGGGGGCATCGCGTCGTGACCATTGTTAATGGTCCCGACCGACGCGATGCCCCCGATATTTTACCTTTCCCGACACGTTTCAATGTTAAAATATTTTTTAACATTGAAGCCTATGGGGAAATCGCGGGCATCGCGTCGGTCGCGTCGGGACCATTGTTAATGGTCCCGACCGACGCGATGCCCCCGATATTTTGTCCTAGCCAGCCAAATGGACCTGATTTCAAAGGAAATCGGGTCCATCGGGGTAATCGTGTACCTTAACTTAAGGTACACGATTACTCCAGATTGTGGCCGTGCTAGGAAACAAGTACCGAAAGAGTAAAAGCCTTAAGAAGGCCAAAATGAGGGAGAAAAAGAAAAGCAATAAAAGAGGGAGAGGGGGAGTTAGGTAGGGTGGGAATAGAAAAAGGGATCCAACCCGGCTGGACAAAATAATCACGCAAGGTCACGCAAACTAGCACAGGGTCACTTCCCAGGTCAATAAGTGAAAAGCCGGTGGGACATTAAAGTAAGTGGTCCAGGGTTCCCAGACCTTAATAAATTTTGTAGAAGAGCCTTTCAAAATGCTGGTAATGTACTCCATAGAATGAATATGCCAGATCTTGGCAGTGATTTCAGCCAATGTCGGAAGATCTCCAATGGCCCGCAATGCAAGATCTGGTCGCCAAAACTAAATGAGTGAACAGTTTGTTCTGTGCGTGAGATGCCTCAGGGATATCCATGGAAAGGAGAAAACAGCCAGCCTCGAAAGGAATATGTATAGATAAAATAGAGTTAACCAGAGCTGCTATATTTTGCCAGAGAGGGACTAAAACAGGGCAATCCCACCAAATATGTAAAAATGTGCCATCCATACATTTACATCTCCAACAAAGGGGGGAAATCTCAGCGTTCATTTTGTTAAGCCTGACTGGGACATAGGGCCTTATTCTAGTTCACTCTTTCTGACAAAATCCTTCTTAGATGGACAAAACCATGTGCACTGCAGGTGGGGCATATGTAAAATGTGCAAAGAGAATTAGATTTGGGTGGGGTTTTACTTCAAAGTGAGATCTATATTGCAGTGTAAAAATAAAGCAGCCAGTATTTACCCCGCACAGAAACAAAATAACTCACCCAAATCTAATTCTCTCTGCACATTTTACATCTGCCCCCCTGCAGTGCACATGGTTTTGTCCATCTAAAGCCCCTTTCACATTGCAGTTTTAACACGGCATATTGACGATTTTTAACTGCTTCAAAACCATACCAGCTGCAATATGAAAGCTCCACAATCAATTTACCAGTTACAAAATACCGGTATTTTGAAACGTGTTAAAAGCAGGATCCTACACGTTTCAGAGCCGTTTTCCCTGCAGTCTGAACAGCTCAGAAACGATATTTGCTACAAATGATAACCACACTTGATCCCCGCCCACAAGCAGGAAAAAAACATTTAAAATGACATTGTATGGCTTTCTATGGGTGAAACGGGTTGAATCTGAAGGTACAAAAATGGTATTAAAACTGCAATATACCTTTACAACATGCAATATGAAAGGGGATTAACTGGCTTTTGACCCGTTTTAAGACACGTTTACAAAAACGGGTTGAAAGCAGGTTTTGCAATGTGAAACCAGCTCAAGAAGGATTTTATCAGAAAGAGTGAACTAGAATAAAGCCCATAGTACCATCTATAAAATAATTTGTATGCGTTTTCTTTTAATCTTACACATATCGAGCTAGAGGCTACGTTTGTGTAAATATCGGACCATTCATCATGCTCAAGTGTCACCCCTAAATCACTTTTGCACGCTTTTTCATGTGAAGCTCTAGTAATTGAACTACAAGTCAACAATAAAAGGTACAGAGAAGATAAAAGTCCCTTAGTCGATGCTTTACGGAAAACTAGGTTTTCTATTGAAGAAAGTGATTTGTGATTTGTTCGAAAAGTGGAAATATTGGATTTGGAGATATTGAAATAAATTTTTATGAGGGATTGAGTGTAATGTTTGAATCTCTACAAAGGTGGGAAAGGAAGAAGTTTGGGAAATATCATTGAGAAATCTAATCCCACTGTTCCACCAATATCTAAAGGAGGTTGGGGAACACCCCTGACGAAAGCTGGGGTTGTTAAACAAAGGTACCAAAGGGCTAGGAAGGGGTGCAAGACTGAATTGTCTATTGGTCGTGTCTCAAACATCAATAGTAGGAGAAATTATTGGGTGGGTACGTGTATTTTTGGTTGAAATTCCTATTGTGAGGAAAGTATTTGTATGGATTAGATACAGTAGCTAGTTTGAAACAAGAAGTCTTTTAGAATAGGATAGCCACACTCCACATGAGTGCAAATGTATTCCTATAACGCTGGGTCTGATTTATGCTTGTAAGTAAAACAAAAAAGTGCACAACTGGGCAAAACCATGTTGCACTGCAGGTGGGGCAGTAGTAGTAGTACGTTTATTTATAAGGCGCCACAAGGAGTCCGCAGCGCCGTACATAGCAAACAAAAATAAAATTACAAGGTAACGTACAGGGTGTGTTTGATAAAATACAGCATAAATAGGGGTATAGCTGGGGCAGATGTAACACATGCAGAGGGATTTGAAGCGATATCCAATTATCCACAATCACTGATCGCGGGTAATTGTCCCATCCAATGCTATCCAATTAGTCCTGATAAGTAGGCACGTGCTGTGGTTTATGAGGGATTTTGTTTTACCTACCTCAGACAGGTGAAACAAAATCCCTGGAAGCAGACCCATTTCTAGCAATAATGGGTCAGGGGTGGCCGAAAGCACACAGGTTTCACCAAACCTGCGTGTTGCAGTGTAAAAACTACTGTATAAATCCACCCAAATCTCAATATCTCCCTCTGCACATGCTACATCAGCTCCACATGCAGTGCATCATAATTTTACCCATGTGTGTGCTTTTCTACCTTGCTTACAAACATGAATCAGGTCAAAGACCAGTGAATACAGGGGGATACATATGGATGACTGCCTGGTGGTAGGGATGCCAGCGGTCAGAATGCTGAAGTCGACATCCCAATGGAGGGAATCCCAACAGGGGTCGGGTAAGTATACTTACCTTCCCCCTGACAACCCTAACCCTACCTCTCCACAGCCTAACCCTAACCCCCCTTCATCCTAACCATAACTATTCCTACTAGTGCCTAATTCTAACGCCGTACCCTGCCACCTATACTTAACACCCCTACCCACAGCCTAACCCTATGATTCCCTTCTAAGTGGTTACCCCTAACCCTTCCTGCAGCCTAACCCTAAACGTCCCTTCCCTGCAGCCTAAGCTTAAGATCTGCACTAATGCCTAAACCAAACCCTTCCCCGGGCTAATGCTAATACTGCCTGTAAACTTACAATCGGTATGTGAGAAGTTGTGATTACTGTACAGGCATCAGACTACCTCCTTGTAGTAGTCCAGATTCCAGCATTGGTATTGTATACATATTTATAATAAATACTATATTTCAAGAGACAAAAAGATGTGATCTACCAGAAAAGGAGCACAGTATTGTAATTCAATGTGAGCCTAAGCCCCTTGCAAATCACTTTAATTTCTCTTACACCAGGGGTTCCCAAACTTTTTTGAGTCAAGGCACCCAAGAGTATCAGAGTTTTTTTCATGGCACCCCATAAAAATAATAAATTAAGCCCTTAGGGATAGTTATGTGGTAAGGAACAAGATTCACTTCAGCTTGTCCACATATTTTATTATGGGAAGGTACAAGCACTGGTTTTGCCTACTATACTGACCAATATGAATTTGAAATACTCCTTGACCACCAAGTCAAGGCACCCCTGCAAGTGTTCCAAAGCACCCCAGGGTGCCACGCACACAGTTTGGTAACCACTGTCTTCCACATCCCTTATTGTGTTTCCAATGTGAATTTCATTACCAATATAAGAATGTAGCCAGAAATGTAAAGAACAGTTTTCTAAAGCACACTATTTTTATTTTATTTGCTCCTGGCACCATCAACACTATTGGTGCCTCTGGCAGTGACAAGGCACTATCGCAGAGTAACTCCACCTAATATGAGATTGAGGGGGGGAGGTGAGTTCCACCACCTCTCTAGGACCACTTTAATGTTGAGAGAGCAGCACTGTCCTATGCTGTATATGCAATACACTGGACACTAGGACCTGGAGTTTGCAGGCATTTGTGACTGCAAAGATACAGATTATGGGCCTTATTCTGGTTGGTACGGTCGGATGTGTGTTTTCGGACAGGAACCGAGTGTTCTTAGCCCCGCCTTCCGAACGGATCACTCACACCGTCCGAATGCGGCAAGATGCCGACCGAAAATATTTTTCATGTGCACACCTCCTCCGTCTGCGGGAACCTCCCCCATCTTTCGATGGTCGCCAACCATCGAATGCTGGACCGAGTGGTCAGGCAGCACCGAATGCTCCAGACCACTCGGGCATTTCTCCCTGCAAAAGCACGGATATGGGCGGGCAGCTGGCATCCGGCTATGTCATATGTCCGCCCCCCAAACGTGCGTCACGGCCACATTACCATATGCCCATGAAACGCGGGGCTTACACATATGGTAATGAGCCCAAATAACCCTTCACGCCACTCTCCACCCCCTGTTCGGATTGCTACAACCGATCATTCTCTGCACAGAATTCACGCCGTATTCGAAACCATCCGACTCAACCAGAATAAGGCCCTATATTTATTATTTATTATTAACAGTTTCTTATATAGCGCACACAGATTACGCAGCGCTGTACAGAGATCATTTTGAACATTCACATCAGTCCCTGCCCCAGTGGAGCTTACAATCTATATTCCCTACCACATGCACACACACACGCAGACATTCTAGGGTTAATTTTGTTGGGAGCCAATTAACCTACCTGTATATTTTTGGAATGTGGGAGGAAACCGGAGTACCCGGAGGAAACCCACGCAGGCACGGGGAGAATATACAAACTCTGCACAGTTAGAGCCATGGTGGGGATCGAACCCATGACCTCAGCGCTGTGAGGCAGTAATGCTAACCACTACACCAACCACTCTTACACAATAAAAATGCCTATAATCTGCATCTGTGCACATTAAGGGGATTATTTTGGATCACTCTTTCTGACAAATTCCTTCTTAGATGGACAAAACCATGCGTGCACGCATATATAAGTGACTTCTCAGTGCATCCGGTGATGTCAGCTACCCGCCCCCCACACCCGCGTCACTGCCTCATTACCATGAGAACGCCCAGCGTTCTCATGGGAACGCCCATGGAATGCTGGGCGTTCCCATATGGTAATGGGGCAGCCCAGCGTCCCCCCGCCCATCTCCGCCCCCCCCCCCCCCCCACGCCGCCATGGGTGCGTGCACCCGGCGAACCGAAAGGTCGCCGTGGGTGCACGCACCATATGCATGCACATGCGCAGATACCCGCCTGCGCATGCGCAGACACGCAACATCGGATGCACGCAGTACCAATGAGATCTGAATGAGGCCCCATATTTCTAGATCCTGCTTGAGTAGAATATTCCCATCAAAGTTCTTTCTGCCTTCTAACATTTGAAATGGTAACACTGATTATGGCAAGCTTCCACTAGCTGGTGAACTTGTTGTCTATGAACTGATATTGCATTACCACATCATTTTCAACCTTTAACCTGTCTCTCTGTTAGGACATTTTGACCACCTCTGGATCTACGGTCATCTGCTGATATTCTATTAGGAATACTTCAGTTAATATTAATGTTTTCAACTGCTGGATATATTATATTGTGCGCCAGGATCTGCTGCTCCTTAGACTTTCAGACGCAGATTCTGAAAATAATGTGTTTTGTACTTCTCCATCATGGGGTGGTGAATTGGTGGTTGAAAGTGTGGGCAAGCCAGAAAGAACATTAGCATGGTTATTCATTCGCACCCTTCTGTACATAAAAGAAAACTTTAAATAAGTGAACAGGAGATGAGTCTTGCTCTAGAGCTCCTAACTGAGCCATATGTATATATTCCAGAGGATTGAGACAGAGAGTAGTGAAATCGTACATTGTTTTTTTTGCCAATGTTCATGCCAATGTATGTGAGGAATTTCTCCACACTTGTAGTTGTTCCTATAATCTCTTTATGAGTCCTTTGCTGACACATGTGATTACTCGCTCTTGGCCCACTTGAATGGAACCAATACAGCTACCAGCATGTTTGTTCTTGTATCTGTGTACATGTGAAAGGGGTGTTCGTAGTCAGGGTAAGCGAATAGGGCACCTGTGACTAACAGATGCAACTTGTTGAGTTGTGTCATTGTATAGATTTTATTTCTTTTTTTTACTTCTAGGGACCACCATCAACAATTCACGGATTTCACCTTTAGTGCTGACAATATGCTCCAAATATCATATAAAAAGTTTTAGTAGATGACATTTTTATGGCTTGATCTTTGGACTATACTTGCTCAATCACTGATAGACCCAGGTCTGGATTAAAGAGCCTAGAGCTGAAACATGTTAAAGGGCCTATTATGTACGTGGATGAAATGAGACCAATATCATGTAGGCATGTAGAACCCATACCCTATAGCCTCAGTGTCTCCCTAAATATATAAAGCACACAAATTGCATAAATGTGACAAATTGAATTCCATCAGTCATTGAAAAGTACCAGGAATAATCAGCCTAGTAAAAGCCTATGCTAGCAAGAGGTTACTGTCATATTATTGAAGGGTTTAATAGTAGTTTCTTGCTCATTCTGAATCTGCAAGATATCCAACTTTAGAATACACCCCACAATTCCAGTACATTAGACTGGCATTGTAGCTTTACAAACACCAGAATATGGCTGCGTGTTCTCTTCAGCACCGGACATTGTGAGTAATTGTGCCTACATTTTCTAGTCATTGGGGGCTACTCTGGCACATGTCAGGATTTACACACTTCAAAGTCACATTGGCATATGGACACTGAACTTCTAAGAGCATCTCTGTCATACTGTAAACATAAAAGCAGAATTCAACAGCAGGTTCTTTGTTGTACTGTATCTATCTCACCTGCAAGTACTACAGCTGTTCCAGGTGAGCTTACCATGAAAATATTTTGTTTTTCAGAAAAGTGTCACTCTGCAGTATGTACAGCACCACTTAGGAGTTCATATTCTTACCAAGGGCGGATTTAGGGGTGAGGGCGCCCGTAGGCACATCAATAATGGCCGCCCCCCCGCCTAATTTTATTGATTAGTTATAAGCCCTCATTTAATGATTGCCAATTTAATATAATATAAAAAAGCCAACAACTGTAACTTTTTTTAATTATGTATACACAGGGCTATTTTTCAGTATGCTCCAGCAGGAACTGAGGCACTTATTCTAGTTCACTCTTTCTGACAAAATATTTCTTAGATAGACAAAACCATGTGCACTGCAGGTGAGGCAGGTGTTACTTGTGCAGAGATAATTAGATTTGGGTGGGGTTTTACACCTGCCTCACCTGTAGTGCACATGGTTTTGTCCATCTAAGAAATATTTTGTCAGAAAGAGTGAACTAGAATAAGGGCCTCAGTTCCTGCTGGAGCCTGCTGAAAAAAAGCCCTGTGTATACAACATTTACTAAGTAGGACAAACGGGCAGTATCTGCATGTCCTACCCATTTACACTCTATTCAAGATGGAATATAGTACAGTACAGTGGATATTTTGCAGTTATTGGTACATTTTGGGCTGAGAGTACTATCACATGCATCCAGGTGCCGCCCCTAAACATGTGCCGCCCCTAGGCACGTGCCTCACGTGCCTAATGGGAAATTCGGCACTGATTCTTACTAAAGGGGTCATGTGGTTTATGGCAAAACGTTGCAAGAATATAGGTAAAGTGCAAGTGCTTCGCTACACAGAATGGAGTAACTAACGTTAATGATTTATTTTGCCAAGAACAATTACCCATGAAAAAACTGGTATATCCTAAGTACATGTGTACAATAATAACATTTCAGTCATTAATAAATGACCTCCTTCGTGGTTAAAAAGCAATGTATTCACAGTAATGAGGTCTAAGCCAATGTACTGCATTTAAACAACTCTCTGGCCATGAAAGGGTTAAATAATCTTAAAGTGATGATATCACACGTACAAGTGCGGAACATCTGGGCTCATGAAATGCATCAACAGTTCCAGCATTCAAAAATGAATTAAACAGAAAACAAATGAATAACACAAGAGTGTAGTAGGCAGATAAATGCATGATCTCACAATCACATACAGTCATTTGTGCATGTTGCAGACCTCATAAGTAAATGTGGCTGTCATGTGTACGGTATAAGCTTTTGTGCCCTTACAATGATATAGAAGGGGCAGTTGCCTTTCTTGAATCCTGTGTAATTATGTTGCCTTATAATGTGATATTAACTCCAAGCTACTCTCCACTTTCCGCTTTTCTTTGGACTGGCAGGAACCAAAGGTCTGCTCAGCTGGAGCAGGGAGGGCAACTAAGGTATTGACACAGAAGAAAGAAAAGCATTAAAAAGGAAACGTTACATGGAAAACGGTGGTCTCAAGAGAAGAGAAAAGGGGAAATAAAATTTAAAGAAAGGCAGGAAGGTATAAAAACACATAAATAAAGCTAAAGAAAATGTGGAGATGCAGGAAGGAAGCACCTCAGAGCACAAGAAAGGATATAACATATCCAATCATAACAAAAAAGGACAAAAAGTGAGAGTGAGCAGTATCACACAGCATACTTTAGCTACTTGTACACTGTACTGCTATAAAGAAATCAAGTCATCCTGCCACAATGGCTGAATGTGCCAGGATACTGTAAAGTCCCAGCAGCTCTATCTCATACTTGTATGCATCTACAGTATACTTCTCTGTAGTACAAAGAAAATGTATAATGTACAGTCATGGCCTGCTGGCTTGCCATACACTAGTGCGATTTGGCCACTTTTCACCTGATTCCAATGGATCGGTCAAGAAATCAGTTAAAAAGTAGCCCCGTGCGCATCTGGTTGGTCAGAGAATGGGCTTGCTGCATGGCCGACCTCCGACTTGGACAGTCTCCCGGCAGTGGGAACGCATAAGATATATCTTATGCATAAGGATCGCATACGATATATATCCTCCTGGAAAAGTCACAAAGTGTATGGGGGATTTATTGTTGTTTATTGCTGCATTGTTAATTCCCTGATGACGCGGGTGCGGGATGCGTGCAGCTGTCCGCACAGATCTGAGACATCAAAGAGGAGGCATATATGGACAGATGGACACGGGGGTGCATGGGCAGACAGACGGTGCATGGGTGGACCAACGAATGCACAGAACATCATATGAGGGTATAGATGGACATTGGTGGCACTGACAGACTGATGGATAGACAGAGCGACACATGTGGGTGCAGAAAGATGTACGGGTGGGAGGGTGCATAGACAGATGGACGAACAGGCAGGCCAACAGAGAGATCACCATATAGGGGTATAAATAGAGAGGAGGACAGACAGGAGGGGGCATAGTCGGACGGACGGAAGGGGCATAGACAGACAGATATGGCCCGATCCTCTAACTATACAGGTTCCCGCAACGGGCTTAACCAGCCCCAGGCTCAAAGAGCCAGTCCTGGTTTTAAAAAACCAGGGAACAAAATGACTAGGGGTCCCCCTATATTTTGTGAACCAGCACCAGGCCCAACCAGCCAGCAGGGTAATGCCACAGCCGGGGGACACTTATTATGTAAGATCCCGTGGCCAAAGCATTTACCCCCTTACCGGTCAGCCTGGACAGGGGTCCTGGGAAAGTAAAGACCCTCCTCCAGGATTTACCTACCCAGGCTGAAGCCTGGGGATGTCCCCGGTGGCCCTGGGCTGTGGCCACCGGGCTGATAAATGTGTAAAATAGATAAAAAACTATTGGAACTATGAGTCCCAGCAAGCCTGGGCCGCATACTGGGCCATGACGTTTTTTTAATTATTTCTTCTTTTTTTTCTATTTTTTTCTATACTTTTTTTCTGACTGATCCGTGCAGGCTGCCAACTCGTATTTGTATTTGGCTGCCGCATATATGGCCAATAAATACGAATTCATATCAGCAGAATACAACTGGCTACTCCATCGGCCAAATAGGAATTTGTAAATAGGGCAGCTGATACTACTTTCAGACCGCAAATGCCGTGTCGCACACGGGATTAGGACACGGGTCCCATCCCCAGAGCAACACGGCATATGCGGTCTGAAAGTTCCGACACTGACACGGCATATTGCCGAGTCGGTGATGTCACATGGGGCGGAGCTGGGCTGCGGCACGTCATCGGGGGCTTGGGAGGAGGCAGTACTTGGAGCTGACAGTGCTGCCTCCTCCATACTGTGAACGGGACACGGGTCGCTCGACCCAGGCACCCGTTCAAACTGCACTTGACACGGGTCATAGCCGTGTTCAACCCTGGTCAATACCAGGGTTGAACATCCGTGTTGCTCGACCTGTGGTGGCCTTTTCAGACCGCACCTTGACCCGTGTTGGGGCCGCAAGAACACGGCAATAACCCGGGTCTAGAGTGCGGTCTGAAAGCGGTATAAGTAAATCTACCATAATTACAATTCGTATTTCTTTAAAAACACAGCCGTAGCCAGTCGTATTGATTTGTACTAAGAAAACGACTGAGTCATATTCATATTCTTATTAAATCCCCCCCCCCCCCCCCCACAAAGTTATACAGTATTTAGCAATACAGTAACATTACGTTTTCTTTATTTTATTTCATAAATACAATTTTTATGATCTATTACAGTAGATGTTCAAAAAATCTACATGGCTGTGAAAGTACTCTGTAAAACTATACACTTTTTATAAAGTTCTAAAATTCCTGTACTTTCCATTATTTGTCTGTGGTTATCCTGGTTGTCTGTTACCTTAGGCTAAATCCCTATTGACTGTACTGTTATTTTGATAGTACATCGGCTATTGAATATAAGCATTCGGCTTGTAGATTTGTGACACTGGTGCAAATAGTTTTGTTAATGCTTTGTTAATACTAGACAAAGTATTGTATTTATTTTCTGATCTTATCCCCTTTGTAGGCATTTCTCAGCTATGGACCTACTTACATCACAATTAAATTCACTTTACACACATATCACAGCAAGCCCTGGGGAGGATAACAAATGGTGATAATACCACTGTAGCTAATCCATTTCACACTACCAGAGAAATGTTTACTTAAAAACACAATGAAGGTTTTCATAGCTTTGGATCTTAAAGATAATACTAACTAATTAGAACTAAAGCAACCTTCATTTCTCAGATGCAATAAAATCACTGCAAATGAAAAATGGCTGATTAAAGTAGCAGAACTAGGGGCCTATGTATTAAGCAAATTTACTCCCCCCAAATTAGACAGAAACTGTAGCGCCAGCATGCTTTAGGTGACCTGCCTATTTAAAAATAGTCTAAAGCAAAATATCTTAGAGATATTTGCTTTTTGGAACATGGTTCAAATTATCGAACACCATAGTCAATTTTAGGGGCATTTTAAGAGAGGAGGAGCCTCCTCTGGCCGGGCCCCCTTGTCTCTCCTAAGAGAAGCAGGGTCTGAGCATTAGAGTGCTTAGACCCTACTGTGCATGTGCAGATCTCTGTAAAAACGGAGCGACGACCACTTTTCCAGTGATTTCCAACCAGCAGCAAAGTGGAGTCTGAGCACTAGAGAGCTTAGACCCTACTGTGCATGCGCAGATCAAGGGAATTCTGCAGCATTGCTGGCTCCATCACTGGACTATGGAGGTTTAAGCATTTAAAAAAAATGACCTATCACAAATACACCATTGGTCAAGGTTATGTTGCCCATAGCAACAGATGCTGTCTATCATTTCTCTGTTGCATCCTAGAAAATGATAGAATCTAATTAGTTGCTATGGGCAATATCAACTCTTCAAATTTTTAGATACGTTAGTTAAGTTACCCCAAAAAGAGGATTAATAATATTCAACGCTTACAATATAAAACAATATAAACATCTAACACTTCAGGTGTAAAAAAATATATTTAAATCACTGTCTCAATAAAGACATACAATGTAAAAATGGTCTAATATTTTTAATCGGACATAAATTAGAGACCAAATTAAACACGTGGACTTTGAGGCATTATATCCCATATAGATGTTAGGCCTTGAGAAAGACCTGACATCCTAGAGAGCTTAAAAATATGGTACCCAGTGCAAGTGTATTGCTGAAGCTGATTGGGCAGCAGAGCCACCTGTCATCAACCCATTGGCTGAGAAATATTTATTTAAATACTTTTGAGAACAAGGTGAACAGATGCTCATTGCTGTAGTGAAGAGTCACATACATATTTTAACATTGTATTTTAATTTAACAAGACAGAATTGTATCTAGTCAGAATTAAAAAAAGATACTGTGGGGAAAATTTACTAAGATGGGAGTTCTATTTCACTTAGGAGGTTGCTACGATACTATCTATTATCTTCTAGAATGTGCTTAATAAATAAGAAGTAGATTCTTATTGGTTGCCTATAGCAACAGCCCATATGAAATAATTTATCCTTGTATATGTTACTGTTGATAGAAAATATGTGGTATTAGATGAAAAAGTAAGTTTGGTATTGCATTTATGGACCTACTGTAGTTGTAATAATATATGAGGCCCATAAAACTGTAATCAGGTGTTACACTTTTTGGGAAGTACCTTGCTAGGAAGATGTGACTCTTAAAATTAAAGGCTCAAAGGAAATGCTACTGAAGGACTTCAGGTGCCCCAGGGGCTTGCAAAGAAGTAGCTTCAGGAAAGGAGATCAGTGAACGGGAAAGAGGGAGCACTAAAACAAAGGAGGAAATCCTCAGACAAACAGCCTATCCTCAGACAAACAGCCTGATGTGAGAGAGCAGGTAATATCTCCAGGACAGCATGCATTCCCCCATCTTCTAGGCCTCACATTCCTCAGCTGAAATGTCTTGTATAAGAACAGTATAATTCTTTAAGGCCAAAATAAACTTCATCTTCTGGATGAAATGTTGATCCCTTGGAAATCTGAGAACTCCTTTTCAGGGTCATGGATGGAGTGGGATGAATAAGAACCGACATGCTTTTCTGTAATGTTTTCTATATTATCATAATTGTTCCTAGACATCCTTGGAGAAATACAGAAGAAATAAAAGGAATATTGCACCATTGCCAGGGATGCCATTAGAATTTGTGGGGACCAGGGCTGATATATAGGCAGGGTCTGGCGAGACCTTCGCTGTCCCTAGCACTTGACCTCACTACCTGGATAAATTACATTCCTGAACCCCCTTTCTTTCTGAAGATCCACCCCTACCTTACCTTTGATGGCTGTCCCAACCATTGCTTTAACGCCTATGATATAGCATCATTTATTAATGAAACGTCCTATTTTAGAATTGCTTCAAATGCATTTCAGCCTCCAGTGCAGGGTCGGTGCTAGGGTGTTCGGCTGCCCCCTGCAAACTATAAATTTGCGCCCTCCTACTTTACAATAAGGCAGCGTGTGACTAAGGCGGACGACGAGAATAAAAGGTGTATAATGCCCGTAGTAGTAGGGCCTCTTATACACATAGGACCTTATTCTGGTTCACTTGCAAAGGCAAATTCCTTCTCAAATGGACAAAACCATGTGCACTGCAGGTGGGGCAGATGTAACATGTGCAGAGAGAATTAGATTTGGGTGCGGGTTTTCTTCAAAGTCAGATCTATATTGTAGTGTAAAAATAAAGCAGCTCGTATTTTCCCTGCACAGAAACAAAATAACCCGCCCAAATCTAAATCTCTCTGCACATGTTACATCTGCCCACCTGCAGTGCACATGGTTTTGTCTATTAGAGAGTGATTGTGCCTTTGCGAGTGAACCAGAATAACCACCATAATGTGCCTAATAGCAACAGAGTTATACCTAGAAATTTTTGTGCCCTGTGCCAAAAAAGGAATTGGTGTCTGTCGGTCCTACCCCAGCACACATTAACACAACCTTCCTCCGCCCCTCCCCAGCACACAAATACGCCATTCCTCCGCCCCACCCCAGCGCACATTAATACACCATTCTTCCGCCCCTCCCCATCACACAAATAAGCCATTCCTCCACCCCACCTCACTGCACAAATACCCCATTCCTCTGCCCAACCCCAGCACACAAATATGCCATTCCTCTGCCCCACCCCAGCGCACATTAATATGACATTCCTCTGCTCCAACCCCAGCGCACATTAATATGCCATTCTGCAGCCACACCCCAGCACACATTAATCCACCATTCCTCTGCCCCACCGCAAAATAATCCACCATTCCTCTGCCCCACCCCACATTAATTCGCCATTCCTCCACCCCAGCGCACATTAATACACCATGGAACTTGTTTCCTAGCAAGGCCACCATCGGGGGTAATCGTGTACCTTAACTTAAGGTACACGATTACCCCCGATGGACCCGATTTCCTTTGAAATCAGGTCCATTTTGCCGGCAAAGGCAAAATCGGGTCCATCGCGTCGGTCGGGTGCATTAACAATGGCACAAGATGCGATGGACGCGATTAAGCACATTTTGCATAGCTAACAATGGGAAATGGGCCAATATGGCCCATTTCTCATTGTATATGCCCCATTGTATATGCGAGCACGCGAGGGGTGGCGGTACGCGTCCTCCGACCTTTTCATACCCCTACTATCCACGTCGGCGTGGAGTTGAGAATATAAAGTGTGGCGAGCGCAGCGAGCCACCGAGCCCGAAGCGTGGCGTCCCGCGAGGGGACGCTTATACCTGTGAAAATCCTTGCAGTTTCTTCTCACTGCCTGGCGTGTCACTCTCTGCTGTGGTGTTTCTACAACCGTCTGGTTTGTATCTCAACATTGAGATACAAACTAGAATGTTCTTGAAGTACCACAGCAGACATCGATACTCCAGGCATGAGGAACTACAAGGATTTTACAAGGAGCAGGGTGCTAGAATGAACACTATACACATTTGGCTATTTTAGTTATCGCCTCTCTAGGAGACACCTGAAGAGGAGATGCAACTTGACTAGGAAAAGGGTGGGGTGCAGAAGATGCACCTAGGTTTATGGGGGTGCGGGGGACTACCAAAAAACATTGTGACTCTCCCGCAACTTCAAGGAGATGGGTGCTCAAATGTGTGAAAAGCCAACTATTCTCTGTGAAGCTGGGCAGAATGTGGGTGCTACAGTATATACAGAACTGGCAATACCTAAATAAGGAAACAAAATGTGAGCAACATACCCCTATATTGACAGTTAACTTTACAGATATTTTTCCATGTTTTTGCCAAACATAATAAAGATAAGATTGCTGGATTCAGATGGCTGCGATCCCCACAGTACGTGCCTATATGTCAGTCACTGCTACCATCGTCCCTGCTATGTGCAGGAAATGACTTTTCCATGATCTTTCATCACTTCAGCCTTCCAGACAGCACTTTACAGTCATTCAGCATGTTATCACACTGATAAGTGAGTGCTTACTTTCTAATAGCTTTCAACTAACCTGCTTTGTCATACACAGATACCAGAAGATACAAAGCATTGACAACATTGGCAACAGAAACCAATTTATTGAAAGTCAACAAATTACCAACCAAAATTAGGGACCTGTGTATCAATAATTGTGGCAGTGCATCATGAGGAATATTTCATTACAAATGCAAATATCTCTGCTATGGACTGTACTAAATTTAACCTGCAGGGACAGTGGAAGCGGTTACCACCGTCCCTCCCTGTGTGTGAGTTACATTCCCTGGCATTTTGGAGGAGACATTCACATTTGTGAAATACTCTTCCAGGAATCTGTCACGGTGTATTATGCACACAGTCTCTATTTCTGGACCCTGCAGGAGAGAGATCAGAAAATCTCCCAACTGTGAGTAAGGGGGATATCCTATTACTGTAGCAGTGGTAATTATCATTGCTAATGGTTTATGACATGGCTATCCTATTAGTCCTGATGCCAGTGTGTTCTTCCCTAACTCGCAGTTATCGAGGATTATACTTTGGGTGCCTCAGACACCCAAAGTATATTCTAAAAAAAGTAGACCTTCAGAGCCACGATAGCACATCCTGGATCCCATGTGTTTTTGCTTGCAAGTGTGATTTTTTTTTTGTGGTGCTCACAAATAAGAGCTTCTATAGATTGTAAACTTGCGAGCAGGGCCCTCCAACCTCTATGGGCAGTATTCAATGCTTTTTGCGAGCTGTGACAGTAAGCAGTGCTGACTGCTCACTGTCACAGCTGGCAGGTCAGTATTCAACTGACCCCCCTGCACACGCTGTTTCCACCTCGCTGGGATTTTCCAGCAACATTGAAACAGCGTGTGCGGCCGCCAAAAGAGTGAGGCTTGCGGTGGAATGCAGCAGGCTCCCTGTATTAACCACAAACCTCACCTTTGGGAGAATCCTCACTGTCCTCTGACAGCAAGGTTTTCCCTGGAACATTGAATACAGTGAGGGAGCACAAGGCATGCTTCCACATTGATGAGATTGGTGGAGGGGAGGTTTACGGCGTGAGGCCCTGACACCAAAACTGAGGCCCTGCCCAGCTGGAGTCCCCACCCCTTTTCCACCCACTGCCACGCCTGCAGTGTGCCATGTCCCGGGTTGTTCATTACCAAAGTTGGTAGGTATGCACTCGTAGCTGATCATCCTGGCCGTGTTCTCGTACTGCTTTCTATGACTAGGGCAGAGGTTCCCAAACTTTTTTTAATCACGGAATCCTGAAGCATCAGAATTATTTTGCAGCACCCCTAGTAGGTTTCTCATTAAGAAAGTTAGAAACAAATATTAAGTAAAATAAATTGTGTTTATATCTTATCATTAGGATCAGTTATGTGTTAATGGACAGGATTTACCTCTGTTTGTGCACAATTTGACTATTATACTGGACATAAATAACTTGAATTGGTCCTGGACCACCAACCCAGGGCACCCCTGCAAGTCCTCGAAGGCACCCGAGGGTGCCACGGCACACAGTTTGGAAACCACTGGACATGGGGCAGAAAAAGCTCTGCAGAAGCCAGAATTGGTGATATTACCACAGGGCTCACTGCTGTATATTTTCACATTTTTGTTTCTTGGTCAGATTACATTTCCCAAGATAATTATGGAAAATGCAATCTGCTTACTGGGGGGGGGGAAAGTGAATTAAAAGGTTCGGCGCAGTTTTTCCCTAACAGCACTCCAAAGCCCTTTAATGCATTTAGGTGATACTAAAATCATTTGATTTGAAAAAAGGGTTGCATTTTAGTAAAAATAATTAATATCTGGACCCCTAAATGTTGTTTTTGTGTTCAGTTTTGGTTTTATTGCCTCTCTCTGTCATGCCCATTAAAGATCTTTGCAGAATACCAAGCTTAATAGCTTGTGGTAATGGAAAAACAGTGACATCAAGTGGTTTATTTAGATATTACTACTACATGCTTTTCTTTAACTCTATCTGCTGATAGCACAAAGCTAAAGGTGCGTACACACGTACACATTTTCTGTCTGATCTATCTGGTGGGAACAAAAACCTGGAAATGTATGGGAGCATATGACAATCAAACATTTCCACCCAAATGCAGGAAAACAGAAAAAAATATGCTTTGATAAATTTGTTATAGCAGAACGATTAAACAATTTGTCTGACTGATCACTGTCTGTTTTCAAGTGTTTGGGGAAAAAAATTTGATTGTCATTTGCTCCCATACATTTCCAGGTTTTTGTTCCCACCAGATAGATCAGACAGAAAATCTGTACGTGTGTACGCACCTTTAGTTTCTACTTCCTGCACCAGGATTCTTCAGGACTGCTCATCATCAGATTGTACAGTTCATAAACTAAATGGCTTTTATAAAATTTAGGTATTATTACAACTACTGTATATTTGCTTATTAACTTTTTTAGATACATCGAGTGACATTTAATAGGATGAAAGATTCAGAAAGTGAGGGATTTGGTAAGAAATTTATTGCAAAATCATTTTTGTCATTTACATTGCAAAATCAAAATGATTGCCGCTTTAAAAAAAACTGGAGAATTCTTACCAAATCTCTCAATTTCTGAATCTCTCATCCTATTAAATCTCACCCAGTATGTTTTATTAAAGCTTTGCACCAAACAATGTGCAGAGACTGCATGTGCGCACAACCCATTTTTATCGGCTGGCACCGCAGCCGTGCATGGAGGCATCCCAGAGGGAGGGAACACCTCCCGATTGGACTGCCTTGGGTGACTGGCAGGTCATACTTCAAATAAGAAGTCCCTTTCAGTCACAGTGAAGCCAGTGCAGTCTCGCAGACTGCATCTGGCTCCACACAGTGGTGGATTTTACCTGGGAAGGGGGGGGGGGCTGCAGCCCATAGGTTAAAATTTACTGGTTACTTTGCTTCTGTGCAGGGCACATACTGGCTGTATTATTTATACACTGCGATTTAGATTTCAGTTTGAACACACCCCACCCAAAGCTAACTCTCTCTGTACATCTGTCCCACCTGCAGTGAAACATGGTTTTGTCCATTTTAAAAATCAGCTTTGCAATCAGATCTGAATAACCCCCAATATCTTTTCCCCTGCACAAAGTGGTGACAGCCTAATTCAGACCTGACATTTTGTTTGCAAATGACCAAAAAATGTTGCACTGCAGGTGGGGCGAAATTGCACAGTAAAAATAAAGCAGCCAGTATTTACCCTGCACAAAAAAAACACAGGCCTCCCTCTTTCCACTAAATATTTGAGAGTCAGCAGTCAAAGCACTGGGTCGAAGGGGCACAGCACAGCTTCCATCTAGTTAATTCATGTAGTGTAAGGATGGGCCCTTTCCGGGCTGTCCACCTCCACCATCCCCATAATCCTTCTTTGCCTGCCTCTATGGCCTTCCACCCCCCTGCACCCACGATAGCCTCTACGGTGTGTGGCTAGTTACTGTGGACTGGCCCATCCTCTGGGACCAGCTCCTATTTCATATTTTCTTAACGCTCTCACCTTTGTCCTCCCTTTTGTCCTTCCACCCCCTCAATCATTGCATACCCCGTCCTCCTCCCATTTCCAACTGGATTTAGCTGAAAATGTACCCGATAAAGTCTGCACATGATCCATAGGATTGCACGGTTATGTATGCTCCTGTGAACGGGCCGGGCATCCAGTAGGTGCATCTAGTCACATTGGCAATTCAACTGCGTGTGCGGCCTGTTTATGGGTAAGCTGCATCAGTAGATAGATAAATATCTTTGTAATTAGGTAGGTGGCGTGGTGGGTAATCTAGGTTTCTCTAATGGGAGACATTCAACGATTCAGGGAACACCAAAACGACATGGTAAAAACGACATGACAGTGTAAGTCAGGGTTGCCGACTGTTTTAATCTTCTCTCTGGGAGAAGCCTGGAGAGGAGACTTTCAGCAGGGGTTGGGGGGGGCTCTTGAGCATGACGTCATTAAGATTTGCCTATCTCCACGGAGGGGGCGGGGCTAAAATGACGCGATTATTACACTTTAGCCCTGCCCCCTCATCGGAGATCAGCAGATCAGGTTATTTAAACGACACGGTTGAAGGGGGAGGATGCTGTTATCAGGGGGGGGGGGTCCCCCAGAAACCGGGAGGGTTGCCCACCTTTCCAGGGGCTTGGAGGGGGACCCATGTTTCGTGACCCTCCCGGCCATTCCGGGATGGTTGGCAACCCTGGTGTAAATATAGTACTTCTGCAAAGATTCATCAGCAATGGCTTCAGCATTTTAATAAAAGTGAGGGTTACAAAGGAATTTAGCCAAAGAACACATTAACCTGTAAATATTTCCCTTCTGACAAAGTATAAAAACTTTTACAACTGCGTTTTAGCTTTTCTTTTTATCTAGAGATCAGTCAGGTCTCTGTGCTGGGGTCATGACCTCTGCAGAAGCTACACAGTAAAGCCCTTTGCTGTGCTAAAGGCTGTTTGCTTCCTGCTACTGGAAACATGCCGTACAGTATATGGTGAGATCTAGACAAGTATACAATGCACAGAACTAACCACACGGATTCAGAACACGGACAGAGCTATTAGTGGGGATGAGGGGACAACATAGTTGCTGTCTCAGTGACTCCCATATTTGCCTTTGCAGCCCAGAAAGCTTCCTGCTCCTAGAACCCTCTGCTGTGATGTTTTCACACTACAGAGTTTATTTACTAATGCGGGAGTTCTATTGAAGATGGGCTGTTGCCTGTAGCAACCAATCAGATTCTACTTATTTATTTAGCGCCTTCTAGAAGATAATAGATAGAATCTGATTGGTTGCCCATAGCAACATCCCATCTTCAATAGAACAGCCATTTTAGTAAAGGCCTGCAAATTCCATGTCTGTTAGAGCATTGTGCACAGATTAGCCAATTTATGTATGAATACGCCAATCACAGGTACCTTCTGTAATTTATTCATTGATTTTGGAATAAACTAAGTGACAAAAAAGTGCAAGACATGAAAGATGCGCAGAGTGAAAATGATCATATAAGATCCCACTTTTATAGCATTGGTGATCACAGGTAATTGCCCCCTCCCATGCAGGTGAAGAGAAATCCCCAAAAGCAGCGACCTGCACCTGTTTGTATTTGGGACAAGTTAGGCGTTTTATCAGATGATCTAATTAGAATGCCTGTTAAAAACATGGGGAAACATTAGGGTTAAAAAGTGATGTTTTGTAGGGGGTAATTGGATACCACCCATACTGTCATAAGTCAAGAATAATTATTTACATGATAAGTTTTACACAGTGAAAATGTTTTATGTGTGTGTGTGTGTGTGTGTGTGTGTGTGTGTGTGTGTGTGTGTGTGTGTGTGTGTTTCTTACAGGTACAGTAAGCATTGAAGCCATCCATTGAAGATAATGTAGGAACCAGCACACCCAACAAGAGATATTAATGCACAATTGTTGTGATCTCATTGTAAGTACTTTTCGCCTGGGTGGGCAGCAGATGAAGACAACATTAATCTGTAGATAGATAGATAGATAGATAGATAGATAGATAGATAGATAGATAGATAGATAGATAGATAGATAGATAGATAGATAGATAGATAGATAGATAGTTGTGGCAGTGGCAGGGACAGTGTTTTTACACATGAATGTAATGTGGAAGATCCAGTACAGTTTTAGAGCAGCAGCAAGAAAACTGATTAAGATTGGGCTGATTAGAAGCACATGTAGCCTTCAAATAAAAGTGTTTCTAGGGCAGGAGGTCATTGCTCTTGATGGTGGAATATCTACCCAAGTGATAGGCCTGTGGTGTGGACTAAGGTAGGGACCACTGGAGCATTCTGAAGAGTTTGAACTATGCTGTATGCTGCTTGCTGTAACTATACTTGCCTGAGCTGTGTTCCTGGTATGCTGTAATCTGCTCCTAAAAGAAACCATCTATTTTCAGTGTATGTAATTCCTTGTCACATTTGGCACCCAACATGGGGAACATCACAGCTGAAAACTACATACAACAGAGAACATTGGCTAAGACAGCTACCTTTGGCAAACCATCCATTTGCAGCCTATGGGGCACCACCCACATAATTTGATGGTTGCCGACCATCGAATGATGTGGAAGGTACACGTATATCTAAGTGACTCTCAGGTCAATTAGATATGCGAGCAACCTCGACAGAAACAGGGCAGGCAGCTGATATCCAGTGATGTCAGTTGCCCGCCCCCTGCACCCGCATCACCAGGCAATTTGCATGGGAACGCCCATGGTTTTCGCATGCAAGCGTGAGGACCAGAATAAACCCCATTGTGTATCTGGCTTAAAAGCCAGAAAATATTTCACTTGTGGTGTGAGAGGAAGCCAGCCTTAAGGGCCACTGCATCATTAACAGACTTTTTGCAGTTTTGTGTTAGAAGTGGCCAGTAAAGCAGGCAGGTGTCAGCTCACACTGTTTTGTGAGTCTGGTACATTATATTATGATTTTGATGAATAAATCAAAACCTTGCTTAAAATGATGTCTATTCCTGTTTAATAAGAAAAGTCCTAGGAGTGCCCCTATCCACAAGATACATGTATGGCAAATTAACTTGTTTAGAGTGCACCAGGCAACATTTAGGAAGCATTTTCAGTGAGTGCCAAACATCTGCTTTCTTTCTCTCTCTCTCTCTATATATACAGTATAGATTGATAGATAGTGAAAGTGGCTCCTGCACTCTAGGAGATGGGTGCCCTCCGTACTGCAACTAATGCTGAGAGAAGATGTTGGATACAGTACATCAAACGGTGGCACTCCAGAATCCACTAATCAACACAAAAAACATTGTTAGTGTGGTCAGGGCCGGTGCTAGGGTGTCCAGCGCCCTCCTGCAACCCATAAATTTTGCGCCCTTTCACATTGCCATTGCAACAAGCTGCAGCCCGATTGTGGGAGCGTATGCAACATACTATCCTATGGAGGATCTCGGGTGCATGTATGCATACACCATCTCAGTGCTGTGTCCGCAAAATGGTGCAGGCACTAAAGGTGCCCATACACGCTGCGAGAATCGCATACGTTATGGGCTAGATCGCATCACATCGCAAGGCATGCATGCAATGTGTGTGCAATGAGATCTGAAAGCAGTACAAAAAGTATGTGCAGCACATTTTTTGTACTGTGCGATGCCCGCAGGAGCGCACATCGCATCACACGCTGCTATTGCAGTGTGTATGGCCATCTTTAGGCACATAACCCAGCCTATTATTTAAAAAGTGTCTAAATTAATATAAAAAAATCTACAATTATTAAAAAAATTGTTATAAACATGTATAATAAAAGACTCACTGTTATTTTGCTGTTTAACTCTTGTGCAGTCCCTCCTCTTCTATCTGCATAGGCAGGACGCTGAGGACGCCATTACACCCCTCTCATGACTGAGGGGGAAAGGGGGGGAGAGAAGATAGAGGGGGCGGAGTGTTGAGGACTGGCAGTGGCACTGGCACAGCACACTGAGGTAGAGGGAAGGAAGGGCGGCGCTGCTGCCTGTTTGTCATTTGTTTGACAGCTGACAGATGCAGGGACCAATGGGTAGGGGGTGGATCCGGACATGTCATCCAGGTATTCACAGACAGCGCTTCCGCAAGTGTCTGTGAGGAAGAGGGGGCAGGTCGCAGGAGGAGGACAGTGTGTGCGCAGTGCAGGGAGCAGCTCTTTATACTGCCGCCCGCTGTCAGAGAGACGCTGAGGCAGCGAGGGCTGAGGCAGCTTTTGCAGAGCAGGGAGGGAGACAGCGCCTTTTCAGCATTGCGCCTCCCTGCTTTGCAGAAGCTGCTGAGTGGGTAGCGCCGGCCCTGAGTGTGGTCAACATTTCAGCACTGTTATCAAGAATATCATACAAATTACAAACAATTATAAAAATATATGAAAGCTATAAAAAATATAATTTTTTATCCTCTCGAATGCGATGCAGGACACCATACATTCTCTACTGGAAATGTGCAGAGTGCTCTTCCAAAGTGTCCGCAAGTCCTTATAGCAAAGTGCTCTCTTGAATACTTTACCACATGACAGCTAAGTGACATAAGTGATTAGGCTAAAAAGCCTTCAAGTAGATGTTAACATGTTAGATATGTGAAAGACAAAGGAAGAGGAAATGGAGAGATAACATTGTCACTGCTTAGTTCACACTAAGAAGTGAATAAAATTGGGAAAATCAACACCATATCCAAATGTGATTTTTTTTTTTACCATTTGTGATTATATTAATATAGGGCATGATTCTGATTTAGTAAAACAAAAAAAGCAAGTAACTTTGAATCTGGGTAAAACCATGGTGCACTGTAGGTGGGGCTGATGTAACAATAAATTTAGAATTGGGTGGGGTATGTACAAACTAAAATCTAGCTTAGAGTATAAAAATAAAGCTGCCTAATATCCCTTTCACAAACATAGACTGACTTGTCTGACTTTTTTCCGGAGCCAATGTAATGGTATGTATCTTTAACATTCTGAATGTAAAATGGATCCACAGGATTTTTAGACCAGGAAGTGTTCCACTATTTCAGCACCATCTAGTGTAACGGGAGTGGTATGAGCTGCCGACAGGGGGAATTTAGGCTTCATGATTCATTAGAATCATAGGGATTCATTAGACTGACGTCGGAATTCTGACTGCTGGGATGGCTGCCCTCGCCACGAGAGAGAAAACCCTTGTAAGTCAGGATACCTGTCAGGCTTTTAACAGACGGGATTCCAACGTTGGTGTCACGGTTTGAGGATTAGATGAACCCGTGTGACTGTCAGGAACAACTGCTGAGCCAGAAAAAGTAGGTTGAAAACGTGCAGGTTTAATACTGCTTGCAAAAGTCTTGCAGGGACCAGTAGCAGAGGGCTGTGGAGTACGAAGAGAGAAGGGATCCGGTGGTATGGGAATTGGGTACACTAGGTAGTTCAGGGATTCCAGAGATGAGGAACTTGAATCCGGTCAAGGGAGAAGAAGCCGAGTGAGTTGAGCCACTAGAGGTGTGCTGCTGGAGCAGGGTGACAGATCATGGAGCTGCTGGATGGCAATAGAACTGCGGATGTAGGAGACGGTGGCAGAGACCAATCAGGGTTCTACGGCTGGTAAAGGTAGTCAGGAACAGAGCCAGGAAGAGCCATACCCCTCTTATGAGTAGAGAGCGGCTGCCATTGGCTGCAGAGGGCCTGGGGTTGGGAAATGAGCAGTACTGGCAAACAGACAAGTATGCCCACAGCCAAGATGGTGGTGCTGGCCTCCCGGCGCCGTCCATCACTCAACCTGCTCACAGCTCCCACAGGCCGGCCTCTTACTGCGCCGGGCCCCCGAAGGACGCCGCCAGCCTCCCGTCCGCCGCACCAGCCCCATGGAGAGCCACTGCTGGGCACGGACAGGTGAGTAGCAGCCCTGCCGTGACCCGTGGCTGGCTCCCATGATAGTACCCTGCCCTTTTCGGGCACCCTCCGAGCTTCTCGTTTTTTTGTCAGGGTTTCTGCGAAAGAATTGTTGTACCAGATTAGGAGCATGCAAGTCAGATGCCTCGACCCACGAGTTCTCTTCTGGGCCGTAGCCTGTCCATTCTACTAGGAATTGTATGCGGGAGTTTCGTTGAAGACAGTTTAGGATTCCCTTGACCTCAAATTAAGCTTGTCTCTTGGTTTGAATAGTGGGTACTTTCGAAGGTTTGGGTTGAAAGGGACTCAATCTTAACTGTTTCAGGAGAGGGATGTGAAAAGAATTGGAAATCTTCGTGGAAGTGGGAAGTTTTAGTCTGTAAACAGCAGGATTAATGACTTGGACAATGGGGAATGGAGGAGCAAATTTCATTGAAGGTAAACGAAGATGGATATTTCGAGTGGACAACCACACCTGTTCTCCAATCTTCATTGGTGGAACTGCTCTTCTTCGCTTATCGGCCGCTCTTTTAAAATGAGAATTGGGTTTTGCACTTGCGCTGCCAAAACTGGGTTAATCACCTGCGAGCCACACTGAACAGGACACCTTGGCACACTTCAAATAATAGTGTGCCCAGGTGTCCTTCTGTTCAGTGTGGTTCGCAGGTGATTAACCCAGTTTTGGCAGCGCAAGTGCAAAACCCAATTCTCTTGTAAAACTTTTAGTGAGTTACCAGCAGACTCACTTGACCCTGCTGCAGCCAAACCTGAAGTATATTTTTTATAATTTTTACTGAATATCTAATTGATTTACTTAAGCGCCGGGCTCTGTGGGTTGTGGAGATCTCCTAGGAGTTTCCTCTACACCCACAGATCTTTTTTTCTTTCCGCTCTTTTATAATGAGTTGAAGCTTTCTGGAGTGCGGATTGGACATTCACCCAGATCTTAGAAAATCGGTGTAACGAGAAAGAGACAGCCGGTAGATCGAAGACTGGTAGACTGGAGAATTCTGGAGTACGAGGATGCCGACCATACACGGTGAAGAATGGGGTCGTACCCAAGGAAGAGTGGTAGGAATTGTTGTGGGCAAATTCTGCCCAGGGCAGTAAGTCCACCCAGTCATCTTGTGAGGAGGATAAATATAGACGGAGGAAACCTTCTAGGTCATGATTCACCTATTCAGTCTCGCCATTGGTTTGCGGGTGGTAAGCCATTGAAAACTTGAGTTTGATTTGCAATGAGGAGCATAAGGATAGCCAGAATTTGGCCACAAATTGTACTCCACGATCCAAGTTAATGTCGGTAGGCCATGCAATTTAAAGATATGAACAGTTTTGCCAGAACTGGAGCTGAGGGTAAAGACTTGAGAGGAACAAAATGTGCCCTCTGAGAGGAACAAAATGTGCCCTCTTAGAGAAACGGTCCACAGCCACCCAGATTACTGAATGCCCTTCGGAAGGTGGTAGGTCCGTGATGAAGTCCATGGATATGTGGGACCAAGGTTGAGTCAGTATTGACAAAGGCGCTAAGGCGCTGGCTAGAGCTTGATGGGGCGATTTATGTTGAGCGCATTTAATGCATGAGGATATAAAGCTGACAATGTCCTTGCGCATGGTTGGCCACCAGTAAGATAGCTGTAGGAAGCTCAAAGTCCTTTTGATCCCAATGTGTCCTGCAAACCTAGAGGCATGGGCCCAGGTTAGAATCTTGCTTCGTAATTCCTCTGGCACAAAAGTTTTCCCCGGCGGAGGCGTGGGAGTCGGATTAGTGTGAGCAAAGACTAACAGGTGGAGAATTGGCTGAGACTTTGGATGTCCTTTATTGGGGAATCAAATGATTGGGACAGGGCATCTGCTTTACAATTTTGAGCACCAGAAAATTGAAGCACTCAAAGAAGGTAGACCAGCGAGCTTGTCTGGAGGACAGACACTGCACTAAGGAACGAAAGATTCTTATGATCCAAATAGACAGATTTTATGGCGAGCTCCCACTCCTCCAAAGCCAGTTTTATAGCCAATAATTCTTGTTCCACGATTTCCTTTCTGCAGGCAACAATTTATTGGAAAAGTATGCACAAGTATGTAACATCTGGTCGTCCCCATTCTGAGACAGAATAACACCGACCCCTTCCGATGAAGCATCAACTTCCAGAAAAAATGGCTTGTCCATGTCAGGTTGTAGTAAAATAGGGGCAGTGAGGAAGGCTTGTTTGAGCTGAATGAAGGCGGAGGTTGCTTTAGGAAGGCAATGAGCTGGATCCGCACCTTTGCGGGTCAAAGCAGTCAAGGGAGCTGCCAATGTAGAGAAGTTATGAATAAAACGTCTATAGTAATTAGTGAACCCGGGGAACCTTTGGATACCTTTCAGAGTTGTTGGAGCGGTCCAGTCTTGGATTGCTTTTAACTTTGCCGGATCCATTTCCAATCCGGTACCAGAAAGAATGTGCCCGAGGAAGGGAATGGATGTCACTTCAAAGACGCATTTCTCGAGTTTACATCTCTTCTTAATCGCTATGTAATTTAGACCTTGATAGTCTATGCATGGGCGAAGTGACCCATCTTTCTTTTTAACAAAGAAGAAACCCGCTCCAGCTGGGGATGTAGAGGGTCAAATGAAAACTTTTTTAAGGTTCTCCTGTACATATTCCTACATGACCTCAGTCTTTGGGATACGTGTGACCACGAGGAGGAATTTTCCCGGGAATTAACTTGATGGGACAGTCCTATTAACAATGAGGGGGGAGAGTATCGGCCCCACCTTTACTAAAAACATTGGCAAACATGGAATATTGGGAAGGAAGAGAAGACGGACCAGCAGGAGTTGTTTGTCGGAGTGGTGTTACTTGAGGAAGGCAGGAGGAAAAACAGGTGGACCTCCAAGCTCCATGGAAGACCAGTTTATGTGTGATTATGTTGGGTCAACTACAGCAAGCCGAGGACTAACTGATAATAGGATTTGGGAATTACGAGAAACTGGATCTTCTCCTTATGTAAGACTCCAATTTGCAATTCTAGAGATAAAGTTTGATGAATTACATGACCATTATGAATTTGGCTACCATCGACTGCGGTTAAGTATATGGGTTGCTCCAGGGGTTGGGTTGGAATGGATAGCTGGGTAATGAGCTCATTACACATGAACTTACCAGCTGCCCCTGAGTCCAGTAAGGCTTTGGTCCTGACCGTGCTTGATGGCAGTTTTAAAATGACTGAAAGAGTAGACTTGAGAGGAGTAGGAGAAGTTAATAATATTCCCAATCTGGCCTCTCCTTTGCTGAGTAGGAAGAGGCATTTCCCGACCGCCGGGGGCAGGAGATCAAATGAGTGGACGCCCCACAGTACATGAACAGCTTATCCCTTTTGCGTCTGGAACGCTCCTCAGAGGATAGATGGAACCGATTAATCTGCATAGGTTCTTATGGCGGCATGGAAACTGGAGTAGATGGGACTGGATAGGAAATGAACAAGGCCTTGGTCGATCGTTTCTGCTTCATTCAAGCTTGGGTTCTTGATACCGAATGTCGACTTTGTTACAGAGGGAGATAAGTTAATTTAAGGTAGTAGGCATGTCTCGGGAGGCCAAATCATCCTTCATACATCCTGAAAGTCCGTTCCAAAAAGCCGACATGAGCGCCTCGTCATTCCATCTCAACTTGGAAGCTCATGTTTGAAATTGTATCAAGCCTTCCTCCTTGACGTATCCTGAGAATCTCAGTTGCTGCAATGAAGACCCTTCCGCGTTCTTCAAAGATCCAGCGGAAGGTTTAAATGAAGGAGAGATAATCGGAAAGTAATGGATCGAAGCGTTCCCATAGAGAAACCCAATCAAGGGCAGGACCTGTGAGCAGAGACACGATGTATGCCACCCGGGCTTTTGCTGTGGGAAAGTTTGAAGGCTGAAGTGTACCTCGCACTGATTGAGGAAACCTCGGGAAGGCCTTGGGTGATCCGTCAAATTTATTTGGAATGGGTAGGTGAAGATGACTGGAGACAGTTGAGACGGAACCCACTGGAGTTGTGCTTGTACCTTCTGTGGAGACTGTTGCTGGGGATGCAGATAGCATGGTGGGAGGAGCCTCTTGGCGCTAAACCATCTCTTGAAGGCACTGGGCCATTTGCCTTAGAGACGTCTGCATTTGTTCCAGACGGTGGAGAAGTCCTTGCAGGAATTCAGCAGTTAATCCCGGAGCATCACCCGAGTCCATTGGGTCAGTGCAAACTGTCACGGTTTGAGGATTAGATGAACTTGTGTGACTGTCAGGAAAAATTGCTGAGCCAGAAGAAGTGGGTTGAAAACATGCGGGTTTAATAAGGGACTTCTGCATTTACAAAAAGAAAGAAACTTGTCTCAAATAACAGAGCCAGGAAGCACACAGCTGGATTGACACTTTGCACTGACCCACAGCTGCCTAGGCAGATCCCTCTTATGAGTAGAGGGAGGCTACCATTGGCTGCAGAGGGCCTGGGAAATGGGCGGTACTGGGAAACAGACAAGTTTGCCCACAACCAAGATGGCGGCACCAGCCTCCCGGCGCCGTCCATCACCCAGCCTGCTCACAGCTCCCGCCGCATGGCCTCTCACTGCGCCGGGACCCGATGGATGCCGCCAGCCTCTCGGCCGCCGCACCAGCCCCACGGAAAGCCACCGCCGGGTACGGGCAGGTGACTAGCAGCCCTGCCGTGACCCGTGACAGTTGGTCTAATTAGCGTCAGAATCCGGACCAGTCGGAAGGCCATCCAACACCCAGTGCACAAGTTGCAGGCCAGGATGTAATAGGAGCCGAGTTAGAAAATCTCATATAAAACAGCTCTTGACTTTTCATGAACTTGGACATAAATATAAATGTATTTCCTCCACTTGCATGACAACATGGTTTGTTCCAGATACAATCCAAAGTTACTTGCTGTTTTTGCTTTACTTCCAAATCATAATTAGACCCATACTATTCAATTGCAGGATGTGCTTTTATACTACTTTGTAAGATCTAGCACAAAGTCATATAACGGAAATAGGTGTAACCATTATTACAGTTATAAGGGCATTTTTACCAGCAACCAGTAGTTGTTTGTTTCACATGTGAAGCCTGCCATTGCTGGGAGAGAAGTACATCCATCTTGCCTACAGTCAACGGATCGCATTTCAACCTAAACCAGACCTGATTCCCTCATGTGACTCCAGTGACCTATCAGTAGCGAGGGTGCCCTATATAAGTCTATCCCTGGCCATTACTCATTGCCAGATCAACTTCTGTTGTAGTCTGCTTCTTTTCATCCTGTGTACAGCTTTGTTCAGAGTTGACTCCACAGCATACATGCCTACTCTCCCAGAATGGCAGGAAATTCCAGAAAGAGTGGGCAAATCTCCCAGAGCTAGCCGCTACCCGTCACCTATTCAGATGATGATGCGATTTGCATTGAATTTCATCACCACCACACCATCTGGTGTGCAATTCGGCCTCAGTGTTATTTAGTTTGGGGCTTTGCAATTATGATGCAAACATGGAAACCACACCCTCAAACAGATATTTGTAATCTACTGTGTATTAAAGCTCTTGTACAGTATTTTTACAAAATATAACTGCTTATGTACTACATAATCAATTGATTGTTTTCCTGTTTGCTGTACTCACCTTTGCTTCAGATTAATCAATTCTTAAACAAAAATATATAAAAAGTGCTGAAAGTCCGTTCCAAAAAGCCGACATGAGCGCATCGTCATTCCATCTCAACTCGGAAGCTCATGTTTGAAATTGTATCACGTACTGACTCACAGGCCTTCCACTTTGACGTATCCTGAAAATCTCAGTTGTAATCTCCTGTGTATTAAAGCTCTTGTACATACCTAATCTATGACAATACTACCAAAACATCATTGACTATTTGAGGATAGATACACTTCAAGCTCATTGCACTTATATAGGAGATGTCTTAATCTGATTTACCAGTACTATCTTGACTTTGTATTTAAGGATGTTGACCTTGACCTGTATTTTTCTTTTATATTTAAACCAAGCCCAAACAATCAGAAGTATGAACTTTATATCTTCCTCAATTCCTGAAGGGAAGTTTCTTTAGGGAAGTATGGATGGTGTAATGGTTAGCATTACTGCCTCACAACACTGAGGTCATGGGTTTGAGTCCCACCATGACCCCAACAGTGCGGAATATGTATATTCTCCCCATGCGTGGGTTTACTCCAGGTAATCTGGTTTCCACCCACAACCCCCCAAAAAATATACTGGTAGGTTAATTGGCTCCCAACAAAATTAACCCTAGAATAAATGTGTGTGTGGTTACATGTGGTAGGGAATATAGATTGTAAAGCCCCACTGGGGCAGGGACTGATGTGAATGTTCAACTATTCTATGGAAAGTGCTGTGGAATAGGTGTGCACTATACAAGAAACTGTTAATAAATAAGGGAGAACAGCCATATTGTGTGGCACTTGCATTATAAGCCACGTAACTAGACCTCTGTAGGTTTATTGACACAAAATAACATAAACACCACTAAGTACTAAGTTCTACAATAAAAGAAGAATGATTTACTTACATATTGTTCATGCAATAGACTAAGAGATAGAAGTTAATAATAAAGCACAGTTACCACCGAAAAACAAAAAATATGGCACAAGCATATTTTAGAGTGGGAACATAAAAAGGCTTACTCAGAAGATTTCTGTCTATAATGTTATATAGGAGTATTTTCAATAATCCTTTAATGGCACTGTCACCTTCACCATGCAAGTTAACAAATACTAAGATTTATGAGTCTAACTTTGAAGATACCATTACTAATCTTCAAAAAAATTAATCCCTCTCCATATAACCCAGAACATGAAATCTTATCCAAACACATTCAAATAAACATAGATATCACACTCTTTAATGTCGGTACAACTACACAAAAATACCATAGTGCAGAAAGTAAAATTATGGGTGCAAGCACATTATAAAGAGCGATATCTTTGTAGGTTACAAAAGCAATAACATAACCATGTTATCTATATATTTCATCGGCTAAGCAATTATTTTTGTGAGAGCAGCCACTCGGCAATGACAACAACGATTTTGATGGGTCTGGTGTCATTCGGTGTCATTCGATAAGGTGTGTGATGCAGATGTGCAAACACAGCGCATAATTTAGATAGATGATCAGGTTGTTGAAGAATATCACTATATAAATTGTTTCCATAGAAAAACCCTTTGGGTTGTAAATTGTACACTTTAGGGATACGGTTAACTTTAGAGGAATGCAGTGTATGGCTAGTAGACACCTTAAACAGCTTCATTGATTGATGGAATCGATCAATTCTAATCGAGCCTACACGCCAGCGATTTCGGGGTATTTTCTAAGCGATCTGACTACTTCGCTCTGTGTGTATCCATGTGGATTGCTTAGCACATATTGCCGGCACATCGCTGTGCACATCGCTGTGCAGTGCTGTGTGCTGAGCGATCTGAGAAATCTAGCATCGCTCAGTTCACCCAGCAAAGTCTCCCCGTGTGGAGGTCCCATAACAATTGTCAAACTTATAAATAAACTATTGTTTGTACACGAACCTTTATATATATATATATATATATATATATATATATATATATATATATATATATATATATATATATATAGAAAGCACTTACCCCCTCGCAGAAAGGATTGGAGCCGGCACACGGTGGTAGGTGAAGAAAAAAAGGGGTTATTGCAATTACATCATTGCACAAAGAGACAGCTGCCGACCTGACAGCCGTTTCAACTGCATGTGAGCAGTTTTCATCAGAGGTATATATATATATATATATATATATATATATATATATATATATATATATATATATATATAAAATAGCAGGATCCGGCACTCACGGGGTGTAGTAAAGTTGAATGCTCTGGTGCCTTCTTGGAATCCTTTAGATCCTGGATAGTAGAAGTTAGAAAGCGGCACTCTTGAGACTTCATGAAAATATTTCAGTTTTTATTGTTCAACATGTTTCGGGAGTACAACCTCCCGTCCTCAGGAACATTCCTGAGGACGGGAGGTTGTACTCCCGAAACATGTTGAACAATAAAAACTGAAATATTTTCATGAAGTCTCAAGAGTGCCGCTTTCTAACTTCTACTATATATATATATATATATATATATATATATATATATATATATATATATATATATATATATATATATATATTTCCAACAGCAAAAAAACTATATTTTCTGAATTTAGTCTCAAAGTGGGGTTTAATTACATGCATAGAAGACTACACATGGGGTGATTTCTACAAGCTTGCATGCTGAGCGATGCAGGGTAGGGAAATCACCCTTGTACTTCCCGTTGGCTAGAACGCCCATACACTCATACCGTTATGTCACGTTACTATAGCATGAGAGACCCATCACTAGTAGCTGAAGTTTAGGAGCCCATAAATGGTGAATAATATCTCTTTTATACCGACAAGCTGGGTCACACCCGGGATTTAAAACCTGGCTCCAAGCTGGGTACTCTTTTGGCATCATTGGGGGCGAGTGCTGGGCCAGTGCTATGAGATGAGAGCATCTCCCAGCACCGGCTTTTCCATTGAACAGGTCCCGGGTCACAGTGACCCGGGCTACCCGTTTACACTGCACAGCAAGCTGGGTTGAACTCGTGTTCAACTCCACTCGCTACCCCGGTAGAAATGCCGGGTCTCACAAGCTGGGACATTTCAAATGGTTGCGTTTACACCGCCTGCAAACCCGGGTTTTTGGGCGCTCCTGTGAAAAACCCGGGTGATTCTGGCTGGTGTAAAAGAGGTATTACCTTCATCATAAAGCTCTTTGATCCTGATTCATATTTGTATGGAAACTCAATGTTTTGTGTACATATATGATGTTGGGGGTCTGCACAGGCGCAAGGCCCATTCTGTGCATGTGCAAAACAAGTCTTGCAATATTGCTTGCAGCTCCATCAGCCGCAGCATGATGAGCATAGGCAAACGCAGGGGGGGGTTCTGGTTGCACAGAAACCCCTCTCCTCTTGGCAAGAGCCTTAAATTATATATAAAATATGATCAATAGAGCTGCTACTACATCAGTGTAAGGGACAAAGCAGGGATGCTGCACATGCCCTGTGGAAGCAGCTTCTTCTACTACGTTTGCTGTGTGTGTGTGTGTGTGTATGTGTGTGTGTGTGTGATGTATTGCGAATCCTCAAACATCGCAATAGACTAGAAAGTAGCTGCCAGGAGGAAGAGAGAGGAGGTGGGAGAATGTTAGCTTAGAAAGTGCAGTACTGGTTCTATTATATCTGTGTATATATTTATATATATATATATATATATATATATATAATGGCATGTTTAACCTTTTCTTGACCACTTATCTTATTTAAATGTTTAAAACAGCCTATACTATAGACCATCTGTACTGTTAAATGTTAATACTGTATCCAGTGTATAAAAAGACACATTTTCAGGGCTGTTACCACTCCTCCAGACTCCCATACTTACTCCAAAGTGCTGCAGAGTGGGAGACTTTGGATTACATTTGGAAACCCCCCTCTAAAAATCCTGCGTTTGCCACTGATGAGTATGCTACAGCTTACAAATTGTGACTGATGGTCGTGATAATAAGCCAAGGCTGCATCCACAGAAGCAAGAAGCAGCGCCTTCTGCTGTGTTAGAATTGTAATTGTACAGCTTCTTGTGGCTGTGCAATTCCATTTGGGTTCCAGAAAAATGGAAAAGTGGAGAGTAAAAAGGACCAGAAAATCAGCTACTAGCTGTCATTTCCCAAACACAGCATATAACGTGGCAGCTGGGAGCTGATTGGCTGTTGTTTTATCTCTTTTGTCACTCTCCACTTATCATTTGTTTCAGCCACAGTAGGGCATACTGTATACTGCTAGATGATTAGACATGTTCATGTGGGTGATTCACCGATATTAGGTGTATTGTGTATGCCAAGAAATTACACGATCATTTGTTATAAGCCATAAAATAAGAAGCACAAAGCAGGTATACACAGCATTGTACGGTATATTGAGAGGATCATGTCATAATTGCCACCCAATCCTTCCTTTTCAGTTCTAGTAATATCAACTTATATCCATGTGTATTGTTAATTGGGTATGACAACCAGGACTCTAAATTATGGCACATTTTTCGGTACTTATGTAATATCTGGACTCCCATTTTTCTTATGAGACCGCGTGCCCTCGCGGGGCTCGCTGCGCTCACCACACTTCGGGCACGGTGGCTCGCTGCGCTCGCCACACTATATAAAATCAACTCCATGCGTAGTTGGATAGTAGGGATATGAAAAAATGGGGTGCATTTAACATGGGAGTCCAGATAATACATAAGTACCCATTTTTCTTTCTAAATTAAACATTTGGGTGGCAAAGGGAGGACAGTCAGCAGAAACAATGTAGTTAGTCCAAATGAGCTATTAATTAGGCACATTTCTAGCAGATTTAAGGCCCATACACACTGGGCGACTTTGAGCGGAAAGCCGCTCAAAACTGCCTGTTTGAGCGGCTTTCAGCTCAAAGCCGCCCAGTGTGTATGCCCCAGCGATGAGCGGTGAGTGCTGCTGCGCGATCCCGCATCATCGCCGGGAAAGCCGCTCATCTGCTGGTAATACCAGCAAATGAGCGGCTTTGAGGACAGCTTTGCATAGCGCTCCGCTATGCAACGCCATCCTCCCCCCCTCCGCTGGACAGGGGGAAAGCCGCTCAGTGTGTATGCACTGCGTGGCTTTCCCCGCATCGGTGATTGTCATCATCGCTGTCCATACACGCTGGGCATAGTCGCCCAGTGTGTATGGACCTTCAGATCACTTAACACACTTTCTGGATCACAGAGAGTAAGTAGCCGGCAAATACAACTAAGTAAAAGTTGTGTCTAGACACAAGGCTCAGAGGTGGAAAGTATGAAAGAGTAAAGAAACATCTAATCTCTTCTACAGTGTTTCCTCACTGCACTGCCAGGTGACGTTACAAAGGTCAGTGTGCATGCTATTAGGGTTGTGTCATGGAGTCAAAATCTGACAAGAAAAGGGACTTGTAATACATGAAACATGTAAAACCGCACATGAGAAATGACATAGCTCGCACTAAATATATATAAAAAAAACACCTCACAAACAATACGTAAATGGTTTATATTTTAAATTTTAAAATACTATGGCAGTTTTCACTTACCACTATTATATACGGGATTGGTTTGAAATCCCGGTGGTCAAAATCCCGATGCCGGAATCCCGACCACCGAATTCCCGACAAAGGGGGGACGTGGATCGCCCCCCCCCCTTGCAGGCTCGCCGCGCTGCGGGCCCGGTGCCTCGCTGCGCTCGGGCACACTAATTTATTCTCCTTCTATGGGTGTCATGGACATCCACAGAGGGTCAAAGTGACGGTATTTCGGTGGTCAGGATTTCGACCGCCAGGATTTTAACTGCATCCTTTATATACAATGCAAGTTATTATGTAAAACTGAGTTTCTAGGCAAATTCGCACATTGTAATATTACACCTAGCCGGTCTGAGTGGCCCTCCTGCATGGCTGCTTTGCCGGGAGTCAAGTACAGGGGAATTCTCACGAGAGGTCGGTAGTTCTCGCGAGATTCCTCTTAATCAATAGCAGCCAGAGACTGTCAGTCCTATTCAGCGGCAGCCGCCGGAGCGTGGGACAGCTGCAGTAGGACAATTTGTAAAATAATTTTTTACATATGGCCCCTAAAGGCTTTTTTTCCCCACAAAAAAGGTTCCCCACTCCTGGTTTAGAACATCTGCCCCAAAGTCTGGTAATCTTACCATACAAAACCAGTGTCAAATTACTGTATAGTGCAGTGGATCCCAAACTGTGTGCCGCGGCACCCTGGGGTGCCTCGGGACACTTACAGGGGTGCCTCGGGTTGGTGGTCCAGGACCAATTCAAATCATTTACGATCAATTATTTATGGGCAAAACCAGTGCTGGTGGCTGGCAATCATAAAATATGTGTACAAACAGAAGCAAATCCTGCCCTTCACCACATAACTGACCCTAAGAATCACATATAAACACAATCTACTTAATTTTATATTTATTTTTCTACACCTAGGGGTGCTGTGGAAAAATTCTGATACACTAGGGTGCCGTGATTCAAAAAAGATTGGGAACCCCTGGTATAGTGAAAGGTTTTCCACCCAGAGCAGTGTTTCTCAGCTATGGGTTTGGGAACCTCTGACTTTAAGATCCTCCTAGGAATTTTTTTTTTAAACACCAAAATTATAAAAGCAGAATAAACCACATTGATTATAATAACGTAATAGAAAAACAGGAGTATTCTTTATTTTGTTGCTGGGCATTAAAATCCATACACACATGTTGCATTATATTATTTAGTAGAAATGAAAATAATTTCTTAAGGGCTAATTGCAGCATCATTAACACCATGTAAAATCCTTTTAATTTATCATTTTTAATTAGTTCTGCATTATACAAAGCTTCTTTTCTGAAAGCAAATATGAGATAGATAAGAATACTTTCAAACATGGAGTGTAAGGTGAAGACAGTACCAGCCTTTGCGGAAGTTTAGGCAAAGATGTGACATAAAGGACATAGAAGCCTTTTGTGATGACAGCAGGAAGAGACAGGAGAGAGCATAGACATGGATGTGCTGAAGGACACATACCAGGGAGTGAAAGAAGGTTAGATGGGTAGGGGAAATATACAGACATGAAGAAGATGAAGGGGTCCTGGAAGTGATTGTTGTTTCAAGAGATGGCACTGATAGGCTAACAACGCAATGGAGAGCGTGGCTGGTGACCTTTGCAGCAAGTTTCAGTGGTTTCAGCTTACACCACCTGTCACTCTAAAGCTGCAAGAAAGAAGTGCCCTGACTTTCTTTCTGCCAAGTAACCAAGCTCAATACCATGAACATGTATGGTACACAGTTACTGACTAATTCATTCTATAGCATTTCACACAATCTTGTCAGTAGAGGAGACATTACTCACAATAGAGATACACTATAGAGACTTATTAGAATATATGACAACCAGTGGCGGCTCTACAGGAGGAGCTGCAGCACAGTTCAAAATTCAAATAGGGGAGCAAAATGAGTCAGTATGAAATGGCAGTTGGTGTGGCTCCCCTATTTAAATTTGAAACTGTGCTGCACCCCTGGAATTATACACAAAACATGGTGGCATCCCTGTAATTATACGTCACACATGGCGGTACCCCTGGTATTATACACAGCACATGGCAGCACCCCATGAATTATAAGGCACAAATGGCAGCACCCCTGGATTAACACATAACATTTAGCAGCACCCCTGGAATTATTAAGCACACCTTGCACCACCCCTGCAGTAAAAAGAAAAATGAAAATGATTATTTTTGTTATTTTTCTTAAATAAAGTATCCCCCACAGGAGCCTCCTTTGTAATCCCCAATAATAATCTCTATAGTATTAACATATAAAATGTCTAAAATCATAGCCAGAATGACTTACATACAGGACAGACCCGTGTTCGATTCCTTGGTGCGAGTTAGTATTTGCGCTGTGAAAGGAGTATAATTTGCATTATTTTTATTTGAACTTTGGTGGCTTATAATTAGAAGTGCTGTGTAACTTTTATATTTGATGACTAGAAGTCTACATACTATAAGGAGAAAGGCTTCCAAGGTGTAGCCTGCCCAGTTAAAGTACAACATTTCAGTTTAATATTTGGTGGACTGTAATTTTACATGTTTGCAAACAGGTATATTACAGTATCAAAAGAAATGCATCAATGTGGCTTATTTTAACTATTATTGCTGCTCCTTTCACAACCATTAAAACATATCCCTGCACACTAAACTCATATTCATAACATGTTTAATACATCCTGCAGGCTCATGTATAACACACATAAAACAATATAGGGAAATGCAAGACCCAGTTATATCATCAAAGGTTTCTAAAGGCAACTTGATACTTCAATGGGTACCAAATTTGTGGGTAGGGACATATTTTAACTGCAAAAAAAGGTTTTCACACAGCTCTCATACAGATGAATTAAACCTGTGATATGTGCAAGGTGAGTGGTGTCACTGAATTGAATCAAACTAAATTGCATTGTATGAGAAGGTCCATTTTTATTTATTAAACTATTAAGCCAGGTCTGTGGAATTAGTAATGTGCAAGATGGGGCAAGATTCACACTTAATTGTTTTCTGCCTTCTCTAAAACACAGAACAATGTTTGAGGTAATATTCATATAGGATTAATATTCTAATTATACTCAGAAAACTAATAAGCTCCATCAGACTCTCAGTTTTAGTACAAGTTTAGGTGCTAGAGGGCAGATAATAAATTGTAGTTAGTTTTCATAGAGCCTATGTACTAAATGGTACTTGATTAAGTCATCCACTGTCATATTATATTTACAATTATACTATAACTTTTATTTATACACGCCACATTTTACAGGTAGAACATGAAATCTGCACTCATGTTATATATATATATATATATATATATATATATATATATATATATATATATATATATATATATAGAAAAGTGGATTAAGGTGGATCCAATCAGCGCTAATTTGTGGTTAGCTAGCACCAGTCAGAAACAAAGGATATGAGCACCCTTTAAAATAGACACTAAAAGTTCCAAGTTTGAACTGCAGCTTCCTCCAAAGTAATTCCTGGGACTCACAGGAACAAGCGACAATCTGTACAATCTGTACAAAAAGAAACACAGGAGGAGCGCTCCATAGTGTAAAACCAGATATGATTTAATAGATATAAAATATCCACGGTACAGTCAATCAGTACTCGTACCGTTTTAAAAACAGCAGTGGGCTGGTTACCACATGATGTATATATAACAAGCCAGGCAAGCCTCCTACCACCATCCGGGGCAACTGCAGCACGACACGGAACCTCACCGAACACTCTGTGAGGGAAGCGGTGTACCGACAGGCTGGAGAGGATCAGATGCGGCAGGGGATTCCCGACAGACACAGAACTCGCCGTCACCAAGGCTGCAGTAGGAGGCTTGCCTGGCTTGTTATATGGCTTGTTATATATACATCATGTGGTAACCAGCCCACTGCTGTTTTTAAAACGGTACGAGTACTGATTGACTGTACCGTGGATATTTTATATCTATTAAATCATATCTGGTTTTACACTATGGAGCGCTCCTCCTGTGTTTCTTTTTGTACATATATATATATATATATATATATATATATATAAAGCAGCAAACTTAAAAAAAAAAAAAGAATTTAATTGTACTCATTTTAAAGAACCAAAAATAGTAAGTGCTGATTTTAATTGCACCTGCTAATTTTATTTGCTTTGATCATCATTGTACAGCGGAACAGCTTTCTAGGTATGTCGAGAGATTTGGCCTCTCCGTAACCTCTGTTTTGCGAGACAACCTAATTAGGCTTGACGATATAGATGACCCTTTTAAGTCCTGTAAATTGAGACTCTTTGCTTTATCGCAGGTAGATAGTCATTATTATGATGTGCACAACAAAAAAGAGAGAAAGGATCTTGTTTATTTTATGTGTTTTAAGGTAGCTAATTTCCAACCCTAGAGGAGGAGAAGGCTAACAATGACACGGTTGGCAAATTACTGCAGCATATTTAAATAGCCTGAACTCAACAACAAAATGTGATATTGCTCATTGTGTTTAGACAAAGAAACTTTGTTTGTGGTGCATAATAAGAGAACAAAAAGTCTAAAATAAGCCATTAAGCTAATTAATATCAAACACTGTATTCATGGCTACTTGCATTGATATGTGAAATGAAGCTATACAGTAATATATATTTTCCACTCAGGTACAAAAGGAGTTTAGGAAACTGAATTATGCAATTGTAAAATGGGTACTAGTTTAGCGCTACTTCCGGGTCGGCGTCCCCTTGCGCTCGCCACATTTTCTAAAATAAACTCCATGCCAACGTGAATAGTTCATACCCCCACTATCCACATTGGCATGGAGTTGATTTTAGATAGTGCGGCGAGTGTAGCGAGCCACCGAGCCTGCAAGGGGACACAGGAAGTAGCGCGCGGCCATGCTGCCGCCGTGAAACTAAACAAATACCGCAAAATGTAAACTGCCTCAAAGGCTTGAGAAATGAGAGTTGACCACCTGAAACGTCACTGGCCATACTATTTTAATTGAATACAGTTTTTAAGAGGTAGTACATTTAGACAGAAAAGGGCATAGGTAGTATAGGCAAATGCTTAGGGTCGTCTGGAAAAGCCTAGGGGCATCTGGGCACTCTGGACATCTAGGCTCTATTGCGAAGGTTTCAGATATCAGAAGTCCCAGCTGACAATGGCTGTTCTCTCATAGGATGCACAGGCATTCCAGCACTGCTGCACCAATGGCTGTCATTGTCAGTGCCAGTCACAGCAGAGAGCACATTGCTAAGTGAAGTTGTTAGGAGATAGATTGTGACTTGGATTGCTGGAGATATACAAGAGCTATAAATTTGATTTCTGAAGACAAGAGATAGAGATTTGATTGCTAGAGACAGTGGGGAGAGATTTTATTTCTGGAGACACACAAGGGTGAGAGACCTTAAAGCTGTAGAGACACAGTGGTAGGAGACGATGGTTGGGAACATGCAATTGGCAGATACTTTAAGTCTGGAGACACAAGATATGGGGGCACTTATTGGATGGAGACACACAAGGGGTAATATTTGATTGCTGGAGACAAAAAAGGGAGAGATTTGATGGCAGGAGACATGAGGGGAGAGTTTTAATGGCTGGAGACACCCTGTGCTTCCTCAGCCACCTATTGTCACAAGGCCTTGCTCATTCAGTGAAGTGCACATGCCGCAAAGGGTCCAAGACTGGTGGTAGGGGCACCAGAAAGAAACCTGCCATCAAATTGGTCAGGGCTGGCACTGCATTTAGTTATGATGTTCATAACTACACTAATACTACACATAAGTATATGTATGAATCCATAATAAAATCTGCTGCATTTTGAACTTCTGCATGAGTGAGACGAGAACTGTAAAGCGCATCTATTACAGTTCTATAGCCTGATCCATAGGTTATTTCAGAGTATAACACAATGTTTCACTTTAGACTAGGGGCAATGTAGGGTTCCTTTACTGGCCTTCAAATGCCATCCCAAAGGCATATTGCCTGCACTGTTCCTCCACTGAAATAATCGAATCACCCCAAACCAATATAAAAAAGTACATACTGTATGGATTAAAAAAACGCATTTAAAGAAGAGGCATGCGGGTTCCGATTTACCTGGATTTCAAAGTGGGATCTTATTGGCTGTCAAGTTTTGGATAGCCAATAAGATATTAGTTTGAGAACCGAGTAAATCCGTATATAAACTGAACTCGCACATATCTAGTTTAAAGCTAATTTTGTTTGATGTATTCAAATGTGTTTTCTATGTTTTCTATTTTGTATCTATACCTGCCAATTAATTTGACATGACTTTTGAGATTTATTATGATTACAAATTGAATAATGAAGAGGCTAACCTAAAATTACAACTATGGGGGGGGGGGGGGTATTCAATTAGTTTAGTTTTTTCACCTCAGTGAAAAATCTGCATTTATTTTTTTAAGGGCGAATGGGGATTCGCCCTAGTCAATTGGAGGCCCGATTTTTTGCCTAGGCGAAAAATTCAGAAGTGGCAAAATACACTGGGATCAGCGAACTAGCCACGATTCACATGTTTTCCCACATTGCCAGCGAAATTGCAACCGTTTCGTTGCTTTTTCAGGCATTCTTGTCTATGCCTTTTTGCAACAAAACAAAAGTGAAAAGGCATTGCCAAAAAAAAAAGCCTTCAATAGTGGCGAAAATGGTATAGTATTGGTTCGGATTAGTTAGTTTTTTGCCTATGCGAATAAACGGAAACAAATAAATACCCCCCTATATATGCTACAAATTTTCAGAAATAAAATAATATTTTAACACTCCATTTTTTGCTGTAATTTACATTTCATCATAGTGGTATTTTTTACGTTTTATGGAGGGTGTTACTAATTAACTATTGTCAAGCTTATCCTGTTTGCTCTCTATTTTTTTTACTAGGGTACACTGCTTAGGTCTTCCTGTCTAATTCATAAACTTTATGGCCTGCTTTAAAATTATGTTTTCTTGATAAAGTGTGATGTCCTTGCACATTATACTTTGCCAAAAGTAAATAAAATCTTTGCCTTTGTAAAATGAAAACTTGCTGCATGCTCATTTTTCAGCAATTAACTGAAGGTCACTTTTGCTTAAGATCAATAAGTAACTACAAAAACAAGAAGTGTTCAGAGTAAAGACATGAATATGAGTTTCTCCTAACTATAGGGGAAGCACAAGTAGACTGCCATGTCCTTTCCTTTATAGTGCGTAACATTTTATGTGGCAGTAATTATGGTGTTTATATATAATTGGAATACTTTATGATAGACTGAATAACAAACAAATTGACGGGCTTCTGTATTTTATAATAATATTCTGTATTACCTTTGTATTAATTGATTGAATTAATGTCTATAGTTAGAATTATTTACAAATGTTTACACTTCTTCTGTGATATATATTTTACCAATTAAAGCGGTTAGTTTTATTTGCATAGGTGCAGAGTGAAAAAGAAAATGCACACAAATATAGCACAATTCTAACCATATGTGGAGCCAAACATATAGCAAGATGCACTTCACTCTGCCTGGTCTACATGTCATCATCATCATCAACTGGTATTTACACCTGTCCCTAGCAGGTGCATAAGAAACATCTACTTACAGGAAGCGTGGCGAGCGCAGCGAGCCCCGCGAGGGGACGCGGACAGCTGTGAAGCCCGCGAGGGGACGCGGATACCTGTGAAGGTATCCGCGTCCCCTCGCGGGGCTTGCCACGCTACGGGCTCAGTGGCTCGCTGCGCTCGCCACACTTTCTATTCTCAACTCCACGCCGATGTGGATAGTGGGGGTATGAAAAGGTCGTAGGACACGTACCGCCGCCCCTCGCGGGCTCGCTGCGCACGCCACGCTTCGGGTTGACGTTGATCGTGGGGTGGCGTTAACAATATGGGTGGCCATTTCACACTTCAGGGTGCCTATTTGGCCTCTGTGGCCCATTTAACATTGTTTCCTATGGAAAAATCGGGTCAATTGATGCATTGAACAGGAAAATCGGGTCAATTGAGACATTTAACATTGTTCCCTATGGGAAATCGCGGGCATCGCGTCGGTCGCATCGCACCCGATTTTTTAGTGCATTCAATGCCCGCGATGGGCGCCCTTCTAGGTAAAGAGTACCTGTTTTTTGAATACCTGGCCTGGAGGGGCAGGTATGTGGAATAACTAAGGGGGGCAGGTGTGTGGAATAACTAAGGGGAGGGGGGGGCAGGTGTGTGGAATAACTAAGGGGGAGGCAGGTGTTTAGAAAAACTTATGCTGTGGGGGCAGGTGTGCGTAATTACATTACTTGTCTTATATTTGATTAAAAACTGTTGGTGTGCCTTGGCAATTTTAAAGTCTTGTCCGGTGTGCCGTGACCTGAAAAAGGTTGAAAATAACTGGTCTAGAGGGAGAGGAGTGTACATGGCAGGAATGGTCAGGACATATCTACTCCACCTGCCACCTTGAGAATTAACAACCCTGTACTGCGACCCATGCCGCAACAAATCCTGCTAGGCAGAGAGCATGCAGAGTAAATAGGTGTTCGATCGAGGAACCATGGCTCCTTTACAATAGTGTAATTCAGAAAAATAGTGTACAAATGGAGAGAAGAAAAAAAATAGAGTTAGGATAAGTAGTGTGCAAAGCAGGTGTAGAGGTACATATAAAGTGCAATATTGCTGCCTCAAAAGGCTCAGACTATGCATTCATTTTTGACAAGGGCTCTCTCTGTGTGCAGTTTGTATATTCTCCCCATGTTCACATGGTTTGCATCAAGTTGCAGCATTTATTTCCATAGTCCAAAAACATACTGGCCGATTAGGTGACCTGTTTAAATGTAGCTCTTTTTGTTGCATAATATGCTGGCATTGTATAAAGAAAGGAAAAACAGCCCTTGTTTGTTTGCCAAAGATATATGACAGTGATGGCTAACCTTGACACTCCAGCTGTTGTTGAACTACACATCCCAGCATGCCCTACATCATTTTTAGCATGGCCAAATAGCACAACTGTAGCAGAGTATGCTGGGATGTGTAGTTCAACAACAGCTGAAGTGTCAAGGTTAGCCATCACTGATATATGATATACAGCTGATATACAGCAGGGGTCTTCAACCTTTCCGACAGTGTGGGCCATATTAAAAAATTCAACGAAGCCCGAGGGCCACTAATCTCTACTGTGGTATTTAGCACAGCCTTTCATAGATAGACATCACAGCCCCGGCATACATAGTTGGCACAGCTGCCCATACACATAAACCCTGCCCCCAATATATAATCAACAGCAGGGCTATTTCTAGACAATTAGGGTCCCAGTGCAAAAATAAAAAAATGCAGCTCCCCCATACATAATATTATACTGAAGAAATTGTGCGCGCCGTAGGCGCGCACTCCCCAAAAGGGGTGTGGCCTAATTCTAAGGGGCGTGGTCTAATTATAAACGTGTGAACTAGCAGGAAATTACCTTACATTTCACTTTTGCAACCTGCATGACCAGATATTGGTTACCGCAGGAATGGTTGTTGTCCTTCCACGCTTAAGTTGGCTGGCTAAAGGCCGCACAGTGACCTGGAACTCCTCAAAAATCAAGCCCAAGCAATGACAGGCTACATAAATCAATATACACTGTTTATCTGTAATGCCCATTACGCATTGTGCCACACACCGTAATGCCCATTACACATTATGCCACACACCATGATGCCCATTGCACTATAATGCCCCCAATACTCCTGATTATACATATGATGCCCGCAGCAGTGCCTCTCATAAAATGCCACCAGTAGTGTCCCTTATAAAATGCCACCAGTAGTGTCCCTCATAAAATGCCACCAGTAGTGTCCCTCATAAAATGCCACCAGTAGTGTCACTGGTCAGAAAGGGGTAATTCTAGATAGCCAGCACAGCCCCCATAAAGCACAGCACTTCATAGATAGACAGCACAGCTCCCTCCCTCCCAAACATAGGCATCTCCACACAGCCCCCCCCCCATTGATAATCAGCACAGCACTACCAGCCCCCTCCCCCATAGTCCGCACTGCACAGCCAGATGCTCCCCTCCCCCAATATTCAGCACAAAATTGCAGCCAGCTTACCCCCCCCGAAAGTCAGCACAGCATTGCAGCCAGCTCACCCCCCCCCCCCCCAGTCAGCACCGCATTGCAGCCATCTCACTCCCCCAGTCAGTACCGCATTGCAGGCAGGCAGCTCACCTCCCCCCTCCCCTTAAGAAACCTGACTTAATCTCCGTATTTCCCTTTCAGAGGGCTGCTCCTGCTGGCGGCGGAGGCTGTCTTCAATGAGAAGGAGGCAGGCAGGGACAGGTGCGCAGCATCAGAGGTCTGGAGCCGGTTGTCACGCGGCGGCGGCTGTCTTCTCTGAAAGGGCGCGGGCGGGACGTGTGCGCAGCTTCAGGAAATCCACAATGTGCATGTCCCGTCCACCCCAGCCACTGCACGTCCTCCTCCGCCGCGTCCCCCATGTAAAGGGATGAGCGTGGAAGGTTTTGGCTTTTTTAAACGGCACTTACAGGGCTGTTGTTTTTTTTAAACGGCATTTACAGGCGGGCCAGTCAAAACAACTCAGCGGGCCACTTGTGGCCCGCGGGCCATGGGTTGAAGACCCCTGATATACAGTATATCCTTGGAAAACAAACAAAGGCTGTTTTTCTTTTCTTTATACAATGTCAACTTATTGTGCAGGGTATTTTCCTGTTGCAGATTCAAAGACGTGACAATGGTGGCGTGACAATGGTGAGGCAGACCCCTTGGTGGCTTGGGGAAGCCAGCACTGGCAGGGTCTGCAGGGAGCACAAAGAATTTAAGAGGCTTTGCACTGCTGCAGGGACATGTAGTGCGGTGCTGCGCTCCCGGTTCCTGGCTGCTGCCATCTGTACTCCCCAACTGCTTTGATAGAAAAATCCCCAAGTAGAGGGAAAGTGCCGATTACCAGCAGCTCGATGCTGGTAATCCAACTGCTTTGATAGAAAAATCCCCAAGTAGAGGGAAAGTGCCGATTACCAGCAGCTCGATGCTCTGTGTCCTAGACTCTGCGCTCTGCTCAGCAGGCTGCACTGTGCCTGACTGAAGAGCCGCTGGCTAGGAGATACAAAGTTGGGAGGAGGGTGCCGCGCTGTCACTGCATGTAGATAAAAGACATGGGAGAGCAGTAGGACTCGGAGTAGCAGTGGGCCAATCCAAAATGAATGGTATGTGACCCAAGGGGAGGGGATATCACTTACACAGGGGGGAAGGAGGGGGACATAACTCACACTGGGGAATATAAGGGGCACGGCTCACACTGGGGGAAGTAAGGGGCACAGCTCACACTGGGGGAAGTAAGGGGCATTGTTTACACAGGGGGGACACGGTTCACACAGGTGGCAGAGGGTATTTCACTTACACAGGGAATAGAGGTATGACTCACAGAGGAGGGGAAAGGAGGGACATGAGGTCAAGGGAGGGGAGGACAATACATGGGCCCCTAGTTATAATAAAAGGGAGAGACAAACCAAGCAGCCAGACAGAGTCAGATCACTTAGAAATAGCCACTAAATTGGCCAGGGTGTATGCCCCATTAGATAGACACAGGGCCTGATTCAGACCCACTTACCTTTTCCTCCGGCACCGGAGTTGGGGGCGGACCTAATTTGCCCCTTCAAACGTGGCTATTATAGGTTAAGTCCTAGTTTTTCTGGTGTCAGCCATCTCTCTGGAAAGGCCAGCTGAGGTAGAGTAGGGTTCGCCATGGCCATTCTTAACAGCAGTCATGGCTGTGGATTCACACCCAAACCATAACAGGCTGGGCGTGCAGGCTGTGGTTTAATGTGTAACTGGCATTACGTTGTGTGGCGTAATGTGTAACTGCCATTACAGTGTGTGGCATAATGTGTAAGTGGCATTACAGTGAGTGGCGTATAGTGTAAGGGGCTTTATGGTGTGTGGCATAATGTGTAAGGGGCATTGCGGTGTGTGGCATAATGTATAAGTGGCATTAGGGTGTCTGGCGTAATGTTTAAGGGGGGGCAGAGACTATTTTGACAGGTGGGACCAAATTTATAGTTACGCCACTGTTCAAAGATGATAGTAGGTTTGTGATTTAGTTCTAGTCGGACATAATGGACAATCTCATCTAATAGGGAACTCAACCATAATGTGTACATAATGTATGGAAATCTACTGGAACATTGTAGAAGGGTAGACACATTAATACTGTAGGTATTCACTCTCCAATCTTCCTCGAACACAGGATTTCAAAGTCAGGGGCAGATTTATTAAGCCTGGTGAAGTAATAAAGTGGCAGATAATAATGCACCAGCCAATCTGCTCCAAACTGTCAAGTTAAAGGCTGGTTTTGAAGAATGACAATTAGAAGCTGATTGACTGGTGCATTATCTCTGGCCACTTTATAACTTCACAGGGCATAATAAGTCTACCCCTCAGTCAGACCCCTCAGTCTGACCCTCAGGTCATCTATGAATTTTTAAATGTGACAGTTGGTGATACTCCCGATTACAGAGGGTAAGTCAAGCTAATTGCACACTGTCCCACCAAGTGAGGAAGCAGCTGGGGGGATGCATGAGCACAGCATCTAACATTGTGGGGAGGGGAATTTGGGGGCTTCCCAGCTGTTTGGGGAGCACTTGGCACCCCCCTAAATGATGGAAATTTTGTGGTGCTAGACCACACTCCTTCACCCAGGACTACGCCCTGTTGGGGTGTGCCAGGTCCCGATTAACATAAGGTTAAAGTTAGGAGGTATGCACAGACAGTGCACCTGCCAGTGACCTGGACAACATAAACTATGTGGGGGCCCTGAGGACCAAGTTTGAGGATCACTGTTTTAGAATATTTTTCCTCCATATATAAGCGATTGGCTACTGTCAGTTGACAGTTCAGTGGTTTGCGTTTTCTATTGTGTTTTTGGCTGTGTATCTCACAAATTATAGCCAGTTTCGCAAAACCAATGTCTTATTGGAAAGTTACCCCAAAATCACTGTAATATGATTACCAATAAAGTGAGTGTTGATCATTGTAATAACTGAAATATCTGCCTCTGCCTTAAGCCATCTTCAGTTAAAGAGCTAACTTTAGTAATACCTAAAATAACCACAAGATGTCCTCAAGAGTTGAGACAATACTACATTGAGATCAATAAATACTGTCTTAAAGGAAAGTTGCTGATAGAATACAGAATCATCATTAGTAATAACAAAAACATGTAAAAAAAAAGTTTTGGCGTAACATTAATATTTTACACACACACAATTATGATTCCCGCACCAGTCCAAATTATTTTAATCTCGACCCTCTTTCCTCCAATTAGTAACAATTATTAAGGGAAATTATTCCTTTCTAATAATATTTGGAGGTGCTACCCACTACTTGAGTATACATGTGAAACACACACTAGAGAAAAAAGTAAGCAATTGTGTGAGTGCACTAGGGAGTCATATAATGAAAAGTAAGATATAACTTTTATTTCCAATTAAAATGTGAAATATTAAAAACAATATGGGAAATTACAGTAGGCAGTAACACTGCCCGTTGTAAGTGTGGTTAATCTAGCGCTGGTTCTCCATACACATGCAGGAAACTGACATGGAATGGCTAACTGTGTTATAGACCACTGAATAGGAGTTAATACACCATTCTGTATATATATATCCTGACAAGGAACACAGTTCACAGTTAAATACTTATAATTAAAGCTATCCATTAGAAGGGATATAGCGCATATAGGGTCTGAATAATAATTATCATAAAGAACAGTCTAAGGGCGAATAATCCCTGTTCAACTCTAGCGCTGGTTCTCCATAATGTTTAATGCATGTATTTAAATTATATATGTCCAATTGTGCTATAAGAATACTCAATAAAAGTGAAACCTGTTGCTCTCTGAGACAATAGCAGTGAGCATACAAAGATACAATTATCCTGCTACATTCTGTCTGAAGAGATACCAATCTGATACATTTAAGCATAATATTAAGCACATTAAAGGAGAAACAAATTGTCCTGATTCCTGCAATGTAAGAAGGGATTGCAGCAATCTTTTTATAGTGGTAGTCTTTTGTAGCCTATGGGCTACAATTAGTGGGATGTTGTTCAGACAAGGTTTCCCAGAAATAGCTGCTGTGCATGAGAAGCCGCCTCTGCACCGAACTCGATGCATCACAGGAACTGGCTCCGAATGCAGGGTGATACTGCCGCACGATCGCACTGCATATGCAATTCTTGATTAATGGGTCACCATGGGAGAGTTAGCAATTAGCCAGTACTACAGGGGCAGGGAAAAGCAGGAGCCAGTGTCAAAGCTGCAGAATAGTAATGTATAGACAGTGACAGACTGGGGCATAAAGGGGGATGCAGTGGTATAGGCTAATGTTTAGGGGTGTAACCAGCTGCTACAGGACTACCCATTTGTGATTCATGTTTTTGGGCCCCTTGATATATTAAATATATACATTCCAATGTCTGTGTATTTAAAATAGGAACCTGCCAAACCTAAGGCGTGGCTAACCTGAGAACGAGCTACATGCTAAGTGGGCGTTGCATCATTAGATGGGCATTGACATGCACCACAACCCCTGGGCCATGCCCTGCGCTCCCCTAGTTACTGGGCAGTCCCCGGCTCCCTCCCTGCACTCAAGAGATTTCTTTATTAACAGTTTACTATATAGCGCAGCACTTTCAATTGTACTTTACAATTGGAGACAGTGATACGACAACTGGGTATTTCGATAGTCAAAAAAGGTGCCCTCCTGTCCGGGAGGCTACCTGTGACACCTGTCATCAGGGAGAGGAGGAGAATAAAGCCTCCCTGTATGGTCCGGGCATGTAGCAAAAACCGGAATGGTCCAGACCACACAGGGAAGCTGTAATCTCCCCTTCCCCATGTCCCTGATGATGTCCCGTAATCTCTCTCCCCCCCCCCCCCCCCCCCAGACCGGACACTACAAGCTTCGGTGGTAGGGTTGCCACCTCTCCCGGACAACCTTGAAAAAGGCAGTACATGACGAAACACACACTGGACACATGAAACATAAGAGTACCATCAGTTGGCGAACAGCATCTCCGTGAGGAGTAGAGCGCACAGACACTGAAGTCCGTGACCCCGGGCAGCTGACCTGACACCCGGAAGTCGCGGTACATTCAGTGTCAGTGGAGCCGCAAGAAGGAGTGTGGAGAGGACGCTGCGGCTGCAGCCACCCACACAGAGACACCAACCAGAGCGGCGGGGACGGCGCACACAAGGACAGCCTCCCAGACAAGCGGGATGAGCACCCGCATTGGTCAGGACTGACTAAATGCGGAGGGGAGCCGGACCCATGTACAGCAGACTCAAGCATCCAAAAGGGTAAGAAGCAGTTCAGCGGGACGCCGCTCACTGCTTAAAACCTCCACCTGACTTTCACATTTATCTGACATAGAAGGAGACTTGTAACAACTGCACCACCTGTATTCCCACACAGTGTAGGTGTACTCTCACTGGACAAATTAACACACACAGCTGCTAGGGGACATAAGCCTAACAGGTTTATGGGAGAAAGGGGTCTGTTGATCCTCTAATTCCCCAAGGGGCCCCCAGTGACCTGAGTGTGTCACCATCAACACTGTCACAGCACAGCAACTTACCTTTACTTTTTACCTTTTATGTTGGCAATTATGTTGCAATAAACATCATTGTACTAATACATTGCACTACCGTTATCATTTAACACTAGGCGGTCACATACATAGGGGCAGCGCTATAGCCCACCCATTGTTTCGTTACAGTTTTGACCACACAGGGGGTTGGGACACCCCCAAGCAACGCCCAAGCACATCATCCCAGGTGAGCACAGTACATACTCTCCTTTACATTCTTTCAGTTGCACTGGATGCGGAGCTGCCGACAAGCTCTCTCACGAGTCTTTGTTTTCTGCATCAATTCATCGAGTGTAGTCCCCGTCTTTGTGGACGCACGTCACGCGGATTGGATAGGCTCAAGTCATCAGCTCCTCCCCCCGCTGCCCTAGTGCACTGTGAGTGTGACTGCACGTTTCCAAGTCTCTGAACTTGCTTCAAAGAGGTATGAAATGACTTGTTTGTGGCCCCCAATGTGTATAAAGTTGCCTTTAATTGCTTTAGAATGTTTGCTACAATTTCCCTTAAGCCTCTACATCCACAGACTTTGACAAAACCTTTCGCTGCTCTGCAACCTCCTTACTCCGCAGAACATATGTCCCTGGATAGTAAAATAATATCTGGCAATAATCCAATATATGGGGAAAAAATGTGAGGGGAAGGAAAAAGAAATACATTGGGGGAATCATGGTGTGTGATGTAAAGTGTAAGGGGCATCACGTTGTGTGATGTAAAGTGTAAGGGGAATTACGGTGTGTGATGTAACGTGTAAGGGGCATTACGGTGTGATCTAACATGTAAGGGGCATTATGGTGTGTGACGGAACATGTAAGGGGCAAATAGAAAACATGTAATAGGAACATGTAAGGGTTGAAAAACAAAACATTAGGCAGGTTAAGGGGCGGGGCTGTAGGCGGGTCAAGGGGCAGGTTTTTTTTGATGGTTGCTTGTTTTTTGGGGGGCTTATAATTTTTTTTAGTAGCTTGTTTTGGGCTTGGTGTTGTTTTTCTCTGTAATTCAGTTATTCAGCACATAGATAAGTGACAAACACAGGTGAGAACTAGGTTTATAGAAATGGTAATGACTCCCATTATCTAAGTTGCTGCTTGTGTGTATTCAGTAGGGCTAATCTGATTTTAACAATGATGCTTGTAAGATTGTTCTATCTTTTCTTAAATTGTACCATGTGTGGACATCTTAACCGTCGGGTGCGATGTGCGCTCCCGCGCACATTGCACAGCACAAAAAGTATGTGCTCACTAGATTGCATCTCATTGCATTGCATTCAACACGCATGCGATCTAGTACAAAATGTACAGTGCCTGTCGTGCATACAAAGGACAATGATTTTTCTTTAGATAAAAAAATGAATGTAAAATATCTCATATTGGGGCAGTTGTATGAAGGCGCGCTATGGGGAAGAAGGGGGAATCAGTCCATGGCCCTTATTCTGGTCTGTGCGGCCGGAGCCGCATACGTTGCTCCGGCCGCACAAACCAATCCCCGCCTACAATACGGATCGCCACGGCCGTCCGTACGCGGACGGCTGGCGATCCGCATGAAAATGGTGGGGCGTACGCCTCCACCATGGTGGGAGCTGCCCCCTGCATTCGATGGTCGGCGACCATCGAAGGCAGGGCCGCACGCTCCAGCAGCTCCCGCAAGCTTAGACCACACGGACAATCGTCCGTGTGAAAGCTTGTATGGGGGCGGAGAGCTGACATCCGGCGATGTCAGCTTTCCGCCCCCATCACTGGCGTCATAGCCTCATTACCATGCATACGCCCCGCGTTTGCATGGGAACGCCCATGAAACGCTGGGCGTATTCATAGGTAAATGAGGCTATTAAGCCCCTCACGCCCCTATACGCCCCCTTAGCGGCGTATAAAATTTTTGTGCGGCGAATTCCCCTGCACATGCGCAGAGTGACCTCTGCGCATGTGCAGAGCGAAAACATCGGCGGTACGGCCGCACGCGGGCCGTACCGCCCAGATCAGAATAAGGGCCCATGTTATGTGCACTGACACGGCTTCTCCCCCATATAAGGAGCCAGTGTGCACAGGCCGATATGCAAGGTAAATGTATGAAAGGTCCACAGCGCTGACTGTTCCACCCCCTGTTGCTATTAATAAGGCGAAGCAGTAAGTGTTATAGTATTCTTTAAAAGCCAGTTTTATGCTGATAAAATAACATTGTAAAGACATTACATGAAGATTGTATAAATAATACGTACAATATCTATCTATAATCAAATGTAAGTTGGGCTTGTTTTTGTTTTTTTTTTAGGATTAGGTTGGGCTTGTTTTTTGGTCATCGGTGCTTCTTTTACGTTTCAGAGTTGGCAACACTGGTGGCAACCCTATTCGGCAGTCCAGGGTCTTGTCCGGGTCCGTTTTTTACATTGTCCTTGTAAATACTACTAGTGCATGCAGCATGATAATGTCACAAATTAATAACAGTAACGCACTGCAGAGAATAATACACCATAAACCTGTGCAGCATAAGGTAACCTGTGTATAATTCAGGTGCACACTCTGGAACCAGATGCTAGAGGGCAGTGAGGCCCACCTGGGATTTTCCTATGGGTCAGTCCTACCCTGTCTCTATGGGAAAGTGAGCGACAGGCCGGCATTGTCGCATCTGCTGCCACAGAAGCAGGAAGAGCGAGAGGAGAAATAATATCACCGGCCCCGTCTCCATGTGATGACGATGGCGCAGTCAGTGGTGGCGGTGATGAGTAACGAGTGTGAGCTGCGCCTGCTATGCTGCGTCTCGTCACTGTGCTGCGCCGGCAGCTGCTGTCTCAGAGAAGGCAGAGTGATAGGAGGCGCCGGGTGCTGCACATAACCTGCTCCCAATCCCTTCGTGTGACACATCCCTCTTTGTCTGCTGTCTGCTTCCTGCCGCCGCCGCCGCCACCACCACCCATGCAGCCGCCGCAGACATTCCGCTATCCGGCGTTCGCCAGGGATGAGAGCGCGGTGAGTGAAGGCAGCCGGTTCCCCCTGTCTGTCACACACTAGACTAGAAACCGCTTCGTCATGTCCCCTCCCCTCTCACCTGAGCCATGTCCCCGTGACAGTCCCGACTTTCCTTAAAAAATCATTGCTTTTACATTACAATGTTTATCATGTTCCAATGAATAAATAATGAATGTACCCAAAGTAGCAGTACTGTATAAGTGGGATCCTATGGCATTTTTAATTTTTATGTAAGATGAACTATTAGGTTTGGAAGAAATCTGCATTAAGGTGGGTACATATTAGAGGGACTAAGTAAAAACTCTGCATTCCGGAGCTTGTAGTGTCTGGTTCGGGGGGATGCCTGTGATGGCTTTCACCAGGGACCAGTGGAGATTACAGCTCCCCGTGTGGTCAAGACCGTTCCGGTTTTTGCTACATGCCAGGACAATACACGGAGGCTTTATGTTCTCCCCCTTCCTCTCCCTGACAGGTGTCACAGGTAGCACTATATCATTAATGATGCACGCTTGCGTGAGTCGCTGCGGGGTCCCCTGTGGCCTGAACATGCAACTCATTCTTGTCAATGTCCTTGACAAGTAGTTGCATTTCGTTCAGTGTACACATGTCACTATACCGGGTAGTAACCCAACATGTTGGTAATAATAGAACGTTCCTGTATAGCGTTGGTCATTTGTGAAATCTCTTAAGGCCCCCATACACTATGCGATTTTGGGCCGATTTCATCCGATTTCGGCACTTTGGGCCGATAAATCGGGTGAAATCGGCCCAAAATCGCATGTTTGTGACATCTGATCCAATCTGATGCGCGTTCCCGTGCTCATCAGATTGGATCAGGTGGTCGGACCTGCTGAACATAAGATATATCGGAATCTGAGCCATCGTGGGCGCTTTTTAGCACCCACGATGTTTCAGATCCGATATATCTATAGAACTCCGGCGGGTACCTCCTCTCCGGCGCTGTGGACCTCCTCCAGTCCAACCCCCAGTGTTGTAACAGCAGCCGGCGTCACAGGAAGGGGCAGACGCGATGGGAGGGCAGAGGGCGGCAGTGACAAGACTCTTCCCTTCCCTCCCTGCTTCAATCTGATCTGACAGCACGGTACAGCAACCCTCCCTCTCCCCTGCTGCAGAATGTCTGCACGGGCTTTAGAGCCCGGACCCCCCTCCTCCCCAGCTGCTGAATGACAACAGTACACGGGCACGGGCTGTAGAGCCCCCTCCCCAGCTAATGAATGTCTGCACGGCTGTGCAGAGCCCGGACCCCCACTCTCCCCAGCTGCTGAATGACAGCAGTGCACGGGCTGTAGAGCCCCCTCCCCAGCTAATGAATGTCCGCATGGCTACAGAGCCCGGACCCCCCACCCCACCTTCTCCCCAGCTGCTGAAACCAGGTATGGAAACCCAGGAGTGAGGTGACAAAGTTTACATTAAATCTCTCACATGCAGATCCCTGCTGCTATCATGGTTTAATAAAAGATTATAGTGTGTGGTAGGAAATAGATTGTCTACATGTTTATGTCATATGCATATGTCTGTGTGTCGGCATCAGTATGTCTGCATCTGTCTGTGTCATCATTGGTGTGTCGGTATGTTAGTATTGTTAGTATCTGTCTGTGTCAGAATCAGTGTGTCAGCATGTTTGGGGTTACTGTGTCAGTGTCCTGTGGCTGTGTGAGCGCCTGTGTGTTGGCATCAGCGTGTCGGCTTCTGTCCATGTGTCAGCATAATTGTGTCCATGTGTTAGCATCTGTATGTCGGCATCAGTGTGTCCACATTTCAGGGTTACTGTGTTAGTGTCCATGTTTCAGCATCTGTCTGTGTGTAGGCATCACTGTGTGTCCACATCTGTCCATGTGTCAACATTAGTGTGTCAGGGTTAATGTGTTGCTACATATATAACCCGCTTATATCCAAAATAGCTGCCTATATACCCCTTATACCTACCATATATATACCCCGCTTATGCCCATATTCCTGCCCATATACCATGTAGTATTGTATCAGCTATACCTTCACTTATACCCATACACCTGCACCTATACCCCTTATCACGCAGCACCCCCACAACCACCTGTTCAAACATCACACCCACCACTCCAGCACGCGCACCATTTCCCCACCCGGCCAAACCATATTTCAAGCAATAAAGGCTGTATCAGGTTAAGTGGGCGAAGCCCCTTACGACAGTGTGAAGAGCTCCCCACTAGCACTCCTGTCCTCCACCGCCAGCTCCGGACCCCACCAGCGCTCCTGTCCGCCGGTTCCCGCTCCAGTCCCCACGCTGATTGCATTTGAGCAATCGCATGTGGTTACAAACCACATGCGATTGCTTATGCAATTCGATAGATATTATGTGCTGCACATAATATTTATCGATGCGACATTCAACGGCGTGCCTGCGCATCCCGTCGAATGTCCCCTTCAAAATGAATGCAATCATTCGATTTATCGGCCAGATGTGGCCGAAATCGAATGATTTCATGCAATATCTCACATATGTATGGGCAGCATAATACCTGCAAGGTATAGCACTGCTCAGGCCACTCCCTAGGGCCATCCCATCAGATAAATCTGATGGCACATCCAATTTGTGTCAGATAAATCACGTGATTAATCACATGTGATAAATCACATATGATTTATCTGACACAAATTGGATGTAAAAAATGGCACATCAAGTGTCAAATTGTATGTAGGCATCCTGGGAAGCTGCCGGGGCAGTTCAAGGGAAATCAGATGCAATTTTACAGGTCAGATAAATCTCATAGTGTATGGGGGCCTTTAGTATGTACGCACAATATTGTTTGTCCAGGAAGTTGTCAGCTGATATCGTTCATGGTGTATGTTGTCTAGTGCATACCTTACAAGTCTCTATCTATCTACAAAATTACTTTTAATTGTGTTTTTTGTAGATCGATGATTACCATGGTGTTAAGATATGTGATCCATACAGATGGCTGGAAGACCCAGACAGTGAGCAAACAAAGGTAATGTAGTTTATTTGTGCCCATCTATTTATACTTTCCGATCTAATTGTGTAAAGGGTGAGCACACAGAGCTATTTGTGGTAGGTGTATTTTGTATTAGATCACATTGCATCTAGTTCAAATCGCATGCAATACGCTACAACAGCGTGCATTTTGAACAAGATGCAATGCGATCTAGTTAAAAAATGACTGCCTGCACATACTTTTTTTTATTGCGATATGAACTATGTGGGAGCGTGCATCGCATCGCACACCAAAATAAACACGGAGCAATGTGAACTACACAAAATATATTTTGAACTAAAAAGTTCTAACCGCATTCGGGAATTGCACCGGTGAGGCACCATTAGAAACAAACAAAATAGAATGTAATGTGTGCAAAATGGGCAAACTGCCAGGACGGAGTCACTGTATCTAAATAACCAAAGACTTACCGGTACTTAGCCACTCCAGGGTATAGCAGTTGACGCTTATGTTGGTCACAGTATTTAGGTAAATTAAAGCAAGTAGACGTTTATTTGCTCCATCAAAATACCATTAAAAGTAGAATTCCCAGTTCTTTAGGAATATCACGGTATACAGATGTTCTTGGAACCTCAGATGAAATGCAACTTTTTAAGCTGACATAGCCCCTCTATAATATAGTAAATGTACTTAGTACAGCAGGCCTTAGTCAGCCTAATCCAGGAGGATGCTTGCACTGTTTGCATGCATTAATATGGATATGTTTCACAGATTTTCAGCAATTTGCCATTGAATAGGGAAATGGCATTTCTGACCCAAAGGTTTCTATGGGAGAAAGTCCAGCCCTTTTATGGCCGGGCGGCTCCAAACTTACCTGATCGGTGATGGTGAGGATCGGTTGGGGTAAGCCGTGAGGGGTGGCGCATCTGCGGTGGATGGTGCCGCTGCCAGATGGTGGTACACCAGTGGTTCAATGCTGGAGGCACCAGTGGTGTACCCCATTTTCCAGTAGCATGCCCTCAAATTTTCCGGGAGAGCATGCTCTGGAAGCGCAGCTCAGCCCAGAAAATTTCTGAGCATACGACAAGTGGTTATATAAAAAAAAAATCTGTTTGTGTACATATTTTTTTCACCATGTACATGACATAAACTGCACTGTATGCATCACAGAAGGGCATACTATGTACCACCACATGGAGTGTGATCAGCATGGCAAGGGTGTGGCTACTGATATTGAGGCCAGTGCTGTATATAAATGTATGTGTATAGGTTTTTAAAATAACAAAAAAAAACTATTCCAATTGTTGAAGCAGACATACATGAAAAATGTAAAATTATTCATAACAAATGTGAAATACACCCCTTCTACAAAAAGGATGGCCATCCTCAATAGTCCAGGATGCCAATCTAGTAAAATCAAATCGTGCAAATTTGTGTAAATTCTTACACCGTAGCCCTCCATTCTTCACATGGGTTTTTCCTGGGTGAGCAGGAGGTGAGGGGGATTAGAACATATAAGTGCATTAGAACCTTGTGTGTCCATATGTGTGGGTATGTCACGGCTAGCTTGTTACCCAATCTTATACAGGTAGGCAAGTAGCAATGTGTTGCTTCAGGTAAACTGGTGAGGTCATTTTTGTTCATACAATACCTCTATGTTAACTTTATACAGCCAGCTTGTTGTCTGTGATTTTATAAATATTTAATGTAGTCTATATGCATGCCAGTCCAGTGGTTATATCACCATATTTCTGTTTCCTTAGGCCTTTGTTGAAGCTCAGAACAAGCTGACCATGCCATTCCTTGAGCAATGCCCAGTTAGAAGACTATTTAAAGAACGCATGACAGAGTTGTATGATTATCCAAAATACAGTTGCCATTTTAAGAAAGGAAAAAGGTAATTAAAAAAAAAAAAAAAATTCTATACCGACCATACATATATGAAGGTGTTTGGCTCATTTTAAACTAATTAGGGTGGTATTAAATTAGTGCCGATTTTTCCAACAAAATCTGCCCTAAAATCTGACTGTTTTTGGTTTAATATACTTTCAACCTATTTAATTAAAGTGCAGATTTTTTTTCGGATCCACGCGTTTTAGTCAAAACCGCAACCGGTTTAACAATTTTCTACTAATGCAGTGTCGACATTTTACAGAAGGGAACCTGCAGCCAAAAACAGCTGCAATTGAATACTCTCCTTGGCTGAAATGGAATAATTTGGTCCATTTCAGTGAATTAATCCCAAAAAATTCAAACAAGTCATAAATTGACAGATGGCAAGCAAAAACTTTTTTTTTTCTGATGGGCACCTGTATGAGATCTTTGGCTGGCTAGAACAGGTTACTTGCAACTGTATCAGATCCTGCCATTCGATTTGGACTAGAAGTGACCCTGAATCTTATGTACAGCCGCATTGGATCCAGATTTGATGCTGATAACTTTCTGCTTTGATCAAAAGGAGGACCATGCTGCTCAATTTATTCATGTGTATTTTAACCCATTCACTTGCATGTTGCAAGGGTTTGTGTTAAAGAGCATGCTAAAATATTGTGGGTAATATGTATCAAGGTACTTATGTAGTAGCCGGGCGCTCACTAAGCAAATAGCTTAGTGGGCCTTTCTGCCGTGAGATGCTTGCGATGCGATTTATTCACTGCTCTCTTGCCCCGGGCGCATCGCATCGCATGCCATCGCATTCAATTTTATATGGTGCGATGCCATTAACTTAACTACGCTGCAATGACATGCAATGAGATTTTTAGGCATCCCACTATCCACGTCACCCCGGAGCCTGGCGAGCGGATGCGGATAACTTTACATGTTTTCCGCATTCCCTCACGGGGCTCGCCACGCTTCGGGCTCGGTAGCTCGCTGCGTTTGCCTCACTATATATAATCAACTCCGCACCGACGTGGATAGTGGGGCTATGAAAAGGTCGGTATGACGCGTTCCGCTGCCCCTCACGGGGCTCTCTGCGCTCGCAACACTTCGGGGTGGGGGGGTTTAGGAACACATTCACAGCAGCCATACAATACATCCGACACAGTAATGTGGACACTGGCAATTTACTTAATAATGATTATAAGTATTATTAATGATGAGATATGAACAAGAAGTTTAGGAATAGTAATAACAAGAATCAAAAATTAAATAATGATTAAAAAACAGTCACTGAGAGGGAACTGCAATAGCCTTTGGCAGTAGGGTCAGCGCGTGCAGAATTTGTTAAAAAGGATTATCTGTTCCCAAACTTTTCCTCCATATGAACTCCTGTAGATAGGATTGTAACTGGTGTCTTGCGGTGCCTCTCTGCCTTTTATTTCGCCATTTGGCGGCCCCCCACAACCGCTTAATGGTTTGGGTGTGTACCTCTGATTCAGGATCGACAAAATTGTAGCGTGATTCACGGTGCAATGTTCGTACCCTGCCTGCTGCAGTTCCTGGGTGTTATACGCCCTCCAGCAGTCAGAATAAATCACAGACCCGGGAGCGACATTATCGTTGATTGCAGCCATGAGGGTCGTGGCGTCTCGCCTTTCAACGGCGATCAGGAAGTAGGCCCCTGTTTCCCTGCATATACCGCCGAATACCCATTGCTGGGGCAGCATCCTCCCAACGTTATATTTCCTCTTCACAGAGAGGTTCTCTTCTACCTCTACCACCAAGCCAGGGCCTCCAATTTGGGTCTGCAGCTGGGACAAGAGATCCATGGTGCAGGCCTCACTCATGAGGCCGTTGTACTGCACCATCGTCTTTATGGACATGTGCAGCTCCCTCTCGCAGTACTGCACACAAGAGAACACAAACCGGACCAGGGTCAGGAACGGTAACCGGCACCTGTGGAACCAGTGGTCCGCTGGAACGCTGACCTTCTTACGGCAACACTTAATGTGGCAGCGCCACGTCCCTTCCTTAACAGAGAGCCTCATCGGATGTCCGTTTACGCAAGTCTGCGTAACGGGCAGCAATTCCTTTTGCTGAAAATACAGCACAGCATCCTCCTCTGATGTAGGCAGGGTGAACATTGACATTTGCTCACCTGCCATGCCTGCGTCTTGCACACCGGTCACTGTAACACTGGCAGAACTCTGAGAAGCATCCATCACTGTCAGCTATTCACCTCAGAGTAAGTGACTGGGAGAACTTACCCAAGTTCTGACTGACTACACTATTTCCGTAGCTTAAGCTAATTCAGAAAGCAAAGCTACAGTAACTCTGTACTCTATGCATATAAACTAGTGGAATCGCATTGCATGGATCGCATGCCACTAAACAGGGACATGCAATGCGATTTCCTTCCGCAAGCGTACGTATGTTAATTGGGCGCCCGGCTACTACATAAGTACCTATATCAAACATTGGAGGTAACATTGGAGGTAAAGTACCAGCCTATCTGCTTATAACTGGTATGTAACAGGCTGTGTTTGAGAATGACAATTAGGAGCTGATTGGTTAATGCTTTCAGTATCTACTGTACTTAATACTTCTCCGAGCTTTGATACATCTCCCCATGAATGTATTACGCATGTTTTGATTTATTTAACTGGTGGACTGCTCATATTTCCACTTTTTTTTTTCCCCCCCTCCAAACAGGTATTTTTATTTCTTCAATTCTGGCCTGCAGAATCAGAGAGTAATGTATGTTCAAGACTCTCTAGATGAGGAACCGAGAGTTTTTCTTGATCCTAATACATTTTCTGAAGATGGTACAGTTGCTTTGCAAGGTAAGAGATCTTTCTTTAGGTATAATCAGTTTAAGTGAAATTAAAGGGGCATACACACATAGAGATGCGTGCTAGCTAAGCTATTTAGGGTGGCCGATTTCCTGGTGTCCAGATCGCCCATGGGGAGCACATACACATGCAGAGATATGTGCTAAGCAATTTTGCTTTAGCAAAAAAAAGGCCGGGTAGTGGTTCAGCATGAGATCTCTTGATCACTATCTCTCATTCTGTACACACAGAGAGATTTGCAGTCACCTTTTGCAATTTGACCAGATTTTGACTGCATGCACTGACTTAGTTAGCAGGCGATAGTGCCGTGCGGGACCGTGCATCGTAATGGCTTGGGGATCTGTGCTTACTTTCTAAGCCGTCTAGTCAGATTGCTTAGAAAGAGCACAAAATCGCTCCTTGTGTATGCCCCTTAGCTCTTTACATATGATTTGTGCTGCTATTGCCACTATTTATCCAGATGGTTACTTGGGAGCAGGGGGGTGCTTGGTTCTTCTTCATCGCATTTCCTATACCCATATGGCAAATAACCACACCATCCGTCACCTCAGGTACCATCTATTATCACATACTGTAGCGACCATTACCTTATTTAATTTGGCTTTCTAAAATTCAGTTTGTTTGCACCTTATTTCTCTATTAAATCATGATCTCTGGATTGCCTTTGTTGTCAGTATAACAATGTTCTATGTTTTTTTTAACATACATTAATGAATATGACCATGTTAATACATAATCACTATAAAACCACATCATAAGCAGAACAGGCACCCTTCTACTGCATGTATATTATATTGCAGCACTAATCTTTGAGTCAGTTCGTACATATATTAAAAAATAAGTGCTTGATATAACAAAGCATGAAGCAATAGCTCTGCTATCTTATGCTCAAACTGATGAATGAAACCTCTGTTGCCTTTTAGGGGGAAATTTACTAAAGGTTCTAAAAATGAGACATTGCCCATGGCAACCAATCAGATTTTGTCTATTATTTTCTAGGATTCAATAGAGAAATGATAGACCGTATCTGATTGGTTGCCATGGGCAACGTCTCCTCTTCATTCTTAGAACGTTTAGTTAATTTACCCCATAATCTCTGCTAAAGTCTGTGGGATCAATATGTGGTCAAGCTGTGTTGTCCCATTGTTTTAGCTATGGTCTATTAGCTAATGAATGAACCAAGCAGAATTCTGTTAAGATGAGAATTTAAGAAAAAAAAAAGTAAAAATGTGCCAGCCGCACCCTGCACGCTGCTGCAAGCTGTCTAAGAAAAGGTATCTGAACCAAAGAACCCAGAAGAGTAAATTATTAAATGAGTGATTGACGAGTGAGACATTGTAAAAACTGTGGGCTACATAAAACAATATGTGAAGATTCCCAGGGGTCATATGTGGGTGGAATGTGACCATTATGGACATAGTTTTGATAGTAATGCTTTTTGGACCAAGGCATGTACCCCAAGAGAAGTGATTACATCAAGGATTCAGTGAGATATTCAATCTACGCCTAATTTGCCCCATATAAGATAACCAATACTTGCCTACTCTCCAGGATCCTGAGGGAGACGCATGATTTTTCGGGTAGTCACCAGCAGCTTTGGAAGAGTGGAGTGGGCAGAATGGGTAACTTGCTTGAAGAAAAGCTTCAAAAGCTAGTCGGCTACCTTCTGTGTTTGTGCATGTGTGAGAGTGTAGTTTCTCTCTCTGCCAGCAGATGGCAGTGTATCTGAGACTCATGGACACTAGATATTTATTATTTATTTATTAACAGTCTCTTATATAGCGCACACATATTCCGCAGCGCTTAACAGAGAGAATCTTTGAACATTCACATCCGTCCCTGCCCCAGTGAAGCTTACAATCTATATTCCCTACCACATGTACACGCACACACAGACATTCTAGGGTTAATTTTGTTGGAAGCCTATTAACCTACCAGTATATTTTGGATAGTTAGTGGAAACTGGGGTAAACCCACGCAAGCATGGGGAGAATATATAAACTCTGCACAGTTAGAGCCATGGTGATCAAACCCATGACCTCAGCGCTGTGAGGCAGTAATGCTAACCATTACACCATCCTTACTGCCTAGATAGATAGATAGATAGATATGAGAGAGAGATGATCCTGGTGTACAGTACTTAACCCTTTGAGTGCCATCATCTCTGAGATGCGCAAAAATATCTGCTAAAAAATGGCAACCTATCTGTATGAGATGTGCAAAATATGACTGCCAACAGCTCTGAGAGCTATGCCAAATATTGGCTAAAAATGCCAGTCACTTACATTTGTTATATGAACTCAAAGAATTAGTTTTTGTGTAAAAATAGATTATTCCTATAAAAGTTAAACATTACAGGTCATTATGAATAAAAATGTTTGCTTGGCAATTTTTAGACCAATTTTGATAAATTCACTTGGCACTCAAAGGGTTAAGGAGGGAATGTGGCTTTGTCATGCATCATTAGGCCTATCCAGGTTTGCGGCATGAGGGGTGGGACCTCTTGATGTAACTAGTCTGACTCCGCCCCCTTTACCAATCACCTGCATCAAAATTATAAGGGAGGCAAGTATGAGCTGACATCATCGTGCTGCTGAACACGTTGGAGGTTTTTGAAATTGGTGATCTATATCAAGGTTCTTCAGCCAAAGGACGTTTGTTATAAGTTGTTTATACTTCATTTATTCAAGTTATTGATGCCACTTTTTGAACTTTAGTGTGAACTTTTGGGAATTAATTTTGTAGTTTACATGTAACCTAGTTTAGCGCTAAGTGTTGTAACATTTTATATATAAGATGTGCCATGGTCTCAAATGGTTGGGCAATGGGGCAACAGTAATCCCTTTTTTATGGACTCTGTTTTGCACAGCAGTCCTCTCCTCACTCATGCAGCTGATTAAAAAAAAAAAAAACCTATGCCTAGTTAGAAGCAAATGTATGCATATTTTTGTTTTTCTTGCAAAGTTGCAATGCTAGCTCTGCATTTTGTACACACGGGGCGATTTCAGCACATATCGCTGGCAATATGGACGCTGAGCGACCATATTGCCAGTGATTTCATGTGCTGTGGGAGATAAATCTCCAGGAGCGAGCTCCTGCTGCCAGCCCTTCATGGTCGCTGGTCATAGGAGCATGCTCCTCCGATTATGGCTAAAAATTGCTGGTCGCTGGTGCAAAATGCACTGTGCACCAACGACAAGCAATTTCTTGTCAAAATGAGGTAGAGACAGAATAGCTTGCAATTTTAAGCCAAAATCGCTGGTCGCTGATGAAAACGGTACACTGAGCAATATATTGCTGAGCGATATTGCCAGTACACTGAGCAATATATTGCTGAGTGATTTTACACCAAAATTGCTCAGCGCCCAAATAACACCGTGTGTACACAGCTTTAGAGATGATTTTTCATTTATAGTTGGCCTTTTATTTGCATGTTGCCATTTTATTAATTCATGTAACATGGTCCTATTATACAGGCTCTGCATTCTCTGAAGATGGAGAGTATTTTGCCTATGGCTTAAGTAGCAGTGGTTCTGACTGGGTAACAATCAAGTTCATGAAAGTCTGCAACCAGGAAGAACTCCCAGATGTTCTAGAAAGAGTGAAATTCAGCTGCATGTCTTGGACCCATGATGGTGTTGGCATTTTTTACAACTGCTATCCCAAGCAAGAGGGTAAAAGTGATGGTGAGTAACACTGGAGAAGCCATTTAACATGACAGGTGTAGAGATTGTGTGAAGATTAATTGGTACTTGTGTAATATCTGGGCGCCCGATTTTGTGATTGTATGCCTTACCTTAAGGCATACAATCGGATGCGATTCAACGCGATTTTCGGCAAAATCGAATCGCATGCGATTCTATGCGATTTTGCATAGGATTCAATGTTAACAAGGTCCTGTTCATTTCCCCACTATCCAAGAGGGCATAGAGTTGATTTTATATAGTGTGGCGAGCCACTGAGCCCGAAGCGTGACTAGCGGACGCGGAATACATTTTAAGTAATCCGCGGGGCTCGCTGCGCTCGCCACGCTTCGGGCTCGGTGACTCACTGCGCTCGCCACGCTATATAAAATCAACTCTATGCCCACTTGGATAATGGGGAAATGAACAGGACCATGTTAACATTGAATCCTATGGAAAATCGCATGCGATATCACATGCGATACGATTCGATGCGATTTTCCGACCCAATCTTAAAATCGGGCGCCCAGTTATTACACAAGTACCGATTAATTAAATGCTCCAGTGCTTATTGCCCCAGATCCCCTAGGGCAGTGGTTCCCAACCTTTTTTTCTCTCCAGTACCCCTTGATTAGGCTTTTTATTGAAGAGTACCCCCTCCTCTCAATTTGAAATATAGACAGTACTTACGAGTGGAGAGAAAGTGAGCGGTATGCCTATCCTTATGCATATCCTTATATTAAGGAGTAACGGACAGGAATTGTGCCCTTCCGTGTCTGGCCGCTGTTTGTGTATTGTCTCCAGGGTTCCCACTAACACCTGTAGATTAATGCCGCTGCTTCCTCCACCTGTGTCAGCGATGATTGCTGATGTCTGAGGGCAGCATGGGAAGATCCCCGTGGATTGCTGGTCAGGCAAAAGCACCAGGAGACACTGATGATGCTGAAGGCAGAACCGTAAGTGACAAAACATGGTTCTTCTCCATGGCAATGGGTCTTCTTCTGCCATCGAAATACTTTTTTTTTCATCTTCCGCCATTACCAATATTATTTTCAAGTACCCCCAACTGGTATGCAGAGTACCCCCAGGGGTACTAGTACCCCAGGTTGGGAACCACTGGCCTAGGGAACCTAATCCTGCTTAACTGTATGAGGAATCTAATGTTTGTCCTATTAATTATATGTTGAGCATTTGTCTATTTGTTGTACAGTAAGTTTTACGATGTCAGTGTAATGGTTTTTAAAACCATAAAACACATAATAAGCCTCATATTAGCAGGACATCGCTAAGCCCGTACAAGTTTCTAATAACAGCTGTACTATACTGTGCAAATATAAAAATTTTAACAGAAACAATAATATTAGCAACACTTATTTAGCATTTTCATTTATTTTTATTTTTTAAAAAAAATGTTATTTAATAGGTACGGAAACGTCCACTAATCTACACCAGAAGCTATTTTATCATGTTCTGGGAACAGACCAGTCACAGGATGTGTTATGCGCAGAATTTCCAGATGAACCCAAATGGATGGGAGGCGCTGAGGTGAGAGAGTGTTTTCCTACTGCGAAAGAAACTGTAATTATAGTAGCTAATGTATGTATATGTCGAGATTATGTCTGTACTATTGAAGGTTGTATAAGGCCGATATCTTGCAGAAATAGTGATGAGGGTGGATTAAATGAAGAAGCCGTGGAAGAACTTTCCAGGCAGCTTCAGCATGTTCATTGCAGAATGCAGTTCCTGTTCGCAGCTCATAGTTGTAAAAACCTATAAAATGATCTACTAACGCAGTGTAAATATGGGGGCACTAACGTTATTTTTTTTCTCAAAGGGGATTTCATCCTTTGGTGACTTTTCCTTGTCAATGGATTATTTGAAACTATATAAGAAATGAGCCACTACTAGATTCAAACTGTACTTGTCACTTGTGAGCTTTTTGGGACATATATTCCCCTTTTTACACTGCACCTCGGATCCGGGTTATTGCTGTGTTGGTGCCAACCTGGCAATTTGACCTCTGGTCACCCTCTGTATAATTGGCGCTCCAGGTTAAATGTGAAAGCACCAATCCTGGGTCTGACCCGGCATTGCGATGTGAAAGGGGTAGTAATGAGTCTTGGAGAGTTATAATGTACCAGTCAATCAGCTCCTAACTGCCTGTTAGAGGCTGTTTGAAAACTGACAGTTACAGATATGTCCCCTTACATCTAGTGTCTCTGGGGCAGATGTATTAAGCTTTAACAAGAGATAAATGCAAGGGTGATCAGGAGAGATAAACGTCCAGCCAATCACCTGCTAACTGCCATGTTACAGGCTGTGTTTGAAAAAAGTCAGTAAGGAGCTGATTGGCTGGACGTTTATCTCTCCTTATCACCCATGCATTTATCTCTTGTTAAGGCTTAATACATCTGCCCCAATATTCCATGCAGCGTGAGATGTCTGGCCTGAATGAGCGGTCAGGTCCCATGCAGCTCTAACGCTGGGCTTTTATTTTGTTTTTCTCAGAGAATGCATCTAAAGCTAGCCATACACTACTGCGATCTCGCAGCAGTGTATGGCCAGCTGATGCCCCGTGAGCTGCCCGTGACCTTCCCGGGCACAAGGGTCGCATGCGATCCATCACATGTGGCCCTTCACATGTATTGGATACATAATGAGAGATATGAAACCCTAATACATAGTGCTAGTTGTCCTTTGATGCCATTGAATTGTGTATAATTCTGTTTCGCAAGTAGATTTCTATAAGAACACTATATGACCATGGCTGCACAGCAATGCAAAATATTGCTTTTCAATCCTACTTAATGCTACAGTAAAACTGATAGGACATGTTAAAAGTTTGACACAAGCAATAGGTCAACATGGAAAAGGTTTGTATCCATGTCGACTTGGACCCACAATTAGTTCAGCGTGTACCCTCGCAAGGCTTGCGTTGCTCGCACCATGGTATGGGGTGACTAGAAGGGCTGTTTACCGTGAAAGGTAATTAGATGTACATGGTCACATCCGTATGTTACTGTGCGTGCTCGCCATGTACAGATGGAGCAACTGTCATGAGAGCGGCTCCTGGCATTTGTATCCTCCATGCGCCATCCCCCACCAGCCGCCAGAATCCAACAGAATGGGGCACGCTCACGCGAGACGCTCGCACACCCTATTCTGTCAGAAGCCCCTGCGACAGTCCCCCCGCTGCTGCCCGTCTTGCCCACTTTCGCCACACGCTGCCCACTCAATGTCTGTCTCCCTTAAGCGAAGATGGGCGGGGAAGCACCCTGTCCCTGCCGCCTTGCTGATGGGGATGCACGAGCAAATGAGCTGCTCGCGCGTCCCCAGCCGGCTGACGGCAGCTCCATCTGTACTTGTGTACAAATTCGCAAACGTATGAATACACAACTGACTCAAATCAGGCACTGATACAAAACCATAGTATAAACATGCTGTATATCATTAAAAGCTATTTCTATGTCTCATAGCTGCAGAAACTTTGGGGTGAATTTAATAAGATGGGGGTTCTATTAAAGATGTGATGTTGCTATGGGCAACCAATTAGATTGGATTTGATCTATTATCTTCTAGAAGGTTGTAAGGGTATAGTGAATATACGCTCCCCTGCTGGCACCCCCGGGGGGCAGCCTGTGCTGCCTGGCACCCGGGGAGCCCACCTCCCCCCCACAAACGTTCTGGGGCAGGCAGAGAGACTTCCATCTCTCTGCCTGCCACCGTCCTCAGGCTCCCTGCGGCATTCGCCGCAGGAGCTCATATTCACCAGTCAGGGGCAGCGAGCCCCTGACTCGTTGAATACCGGAGCCGGTGAGGCTCCGGAACGTGGCGAATGTGCAGCGAATCCTAAAAAGGATTCGCTGCACCTCGCAGGTATTCTCATTGAATACCGCCCAATATCAGGGTGTCTATCTACATTGTATAGCCAGTATAATGTTTACCTGCAATTGTTAGGTATCCGGAGCTTCAGAGGTCTGCCGGCAGACTTAACTGCCGTGTCACAGTGTGCACAGCGCGGGATAGATGTCTGCATACATCGATCTCCCTGAGTGTTCGCGCTGTGCACAGAGATGTCGGCACTCAATGGGTTAACAAACTATATATTGGCACAATCACCTTGTGGCAAGGTCTGATTTTAGTGGGCATGTCAGTTCAACCCTTGGACAGTGATCAATGTTGCAGCCCTGGTGGCATGGTTAGCAGCTATTGCCAGCTATAGAGATCAGAGGACCTGTTTCCAGGGACGTGTATTTAGCATGTGTACATGTGAAGAGAACATGGCACATGGTCACCTGCCACCCCACAGCAGTGACACAGTTCATATGGGCTATAGTGCATGTGTGTGATGCACAGCACAGCGTGTGTGACAGTAACCCCAGAATGGAGGGTAGATGCCTGCACAGACCTGCCCCTCTCCATCACCGCCCAAACAGCAGAGTGTGGGGAAACATCCTCTCCGATCCAGAGCAGGCTCCACCGTGGATTGTGGGAGAGCTGTTACCTTCCCTAATGACATGTTTTGCTGATGACCACGGAATGTGGAGGATGCACCGCCGGATATGGGTGGCTATTGCACTCATACTCCCCGTGTGGAAAGTGCCAGTGTTAGCGGAGGAGTAGGCTGGATGTGTGCGTTGGTCTGCCACAGTAGCAACAGCTGCTCCATGGTCCCTGGGATTACTGCACTTTATCTTTGTGGTTGTGGGAATCTGCTGTCATATGGCAGAGAGCTGTCACTGGATATTGTTATCTCCACTGAGCATCGGTGCTGTGCTCACACCTGTGCAGGGATCGCATGCTGGAGGATGATGGTGTCACTTGTCATTTTCGGCCATATAATTAGAAAATGTCAAATTTCGGATTCGTGTTTTCTTTGGATGGACAGTGACCTTTGTAAAAGCCATTCTTGGCAAGCATCTAGGACCTAAGGAGAAGCTACCTGCCAAGTTTTAAGATTGTAGGCCTTGTGTTTTAAGAGATTTTGTAATGAGTCAATGTGTGAGTCAGTCTTTGTTCTCTGTCTCTGTGTGTGTGTGTGTGTGTGTGTGTGTGTGTGTATATCACTCACCAGATTTGCAGCAGGTAAAAAAAAGGTTTTTCTTTTTGATCAGGCAGCATGGCACACTTCTCTGTGCCGTGCTGCCTGATTTAAAAAAAAAAAAAAAAAAAACCTTTTTACCTGCTGCAAGACTGGTGAGTGACTCCTTTACTTGGATTTTATAAAAATTAAATCACTGTGGTGGTCCTCTTTGGGATGGTCACCTAAGCATCTCCCTTATTACCTTTACGTGAGAGCTGGCTATCTATCTATCTATCTATCTATCTATCTATCTATCTATCTATCTATCTATCTATATGTGTGTGTGTTTAAGTACAATCACATTATTGTTTTGTTGTTGCTATAATGTGTGTACTATTTTATTTGTCCAGCAGATGGAGCATGCATACTAGCTTTGCTTTCTATGCATTTTTGTGTTTATATTTATAATTTCTTCCCTTTTTTTTATTATTATACTGCTTTAATATATTTTTGTACACCGTAATTTATATTCTTTTAATTGCTGTTTGGTTTTATTCTTAATTATATAAATTAACAAAAATTCAGCGGAGGCGGAGAATTCTGCTTGGTGAAAACAGGTGGATTACTTTTAACCAATGTACTGGCAAAATGTAACGTTACACTTTGCCAGCACATGGAGTAAAAGTAATCCACCTGTTTTCACCACACAGAAGTCTGAGTGCCGCTTTATTCCGTTTTGGTATATTGGAGGTAGCAACACCTCTTTATTGATGGCACCGAAGCCAGCTATTGTGAGCCTCTACTATATAGTCCTGAGTGTCAGGCCCTACCCTATATAATTACATAAATGAATATGTTTGCAGTTTAGATGCCTGATCCTAATGTTAGGATACAAATAATAGGTGTATATTTGTTATCAGTGGCCGACAAAGTACTAACTTCTAAAAAAGGCAAGTGTCACTTTGTTCTCCACAGTTGGCATTTATTTTTGGCAGTAAATAATCTACTACAGATGCCAATGCTTCTCGTACCCACCCTGTAACATGCCTAACCAAATATCTTATGGGCTATAGTCCTATTGTTGTCCCATTAAAGTGTTCTCCGACAAAAGGGTCAAAAACCTAAATTCAGATATGTCTACATGGTTAAATGCTGACACCTGCAAAATCTCAACAAGAAATGTAGACACGATCAAAATATGTCAACAATCTAAATGTAAGGGGTGGGGGTCAGGGTCAGGCTTAAAAGAGGGCGATAACATCATGTTTCAGTTGATATTGTCTGTATCAACATTAGGAACGTGTTGACAATTTGTCTGCTGGCATTTTAAACACATCTACATAATGACTGTGACACATCATGCCAAATCCCATATTTTATAATTGTAGAAACAAATATTAAGGGGTTATTCAATCTGTACTAATATTTCCACCAGTTGAAATATCGCTACTTGCCTGTACAACGCTGTTGTTTCTGACAGCATTGAAGGTTTTAAGATTTTACAACGTAAAAAATTGTCTGATCTGGGGGGCGGCGATCTGTCAGCAGGGCATCTTTCACTGACAGCAGCAGCCGGCACTCTTCCCAAGCTCTCTACAGGGGATACGATTATTTGGTCTACACCATGATGGTCGACAAGCATTAGGTCGACATGGGGTTTTTCACTGTTTTAATGTGCCGACAGGCAGTATTTCATGCTCTACCATCCACTAGGGTGCGGTGGAAGAATAAAATAATGTGAAACTGTGAAAAACCCCATGTCAACCTAGACACTGTTGACCTAAACCCATGTTGACCTAGAACCATGTTGACCTAATGCTTGTCAACCAACATGCTGTAGACCAGGGGTGTCAAACTCAAATTCATCAGGGGCCGCATCAGCAGTTTGGTCACCCTCAAAGGGCCGGTTGTATCTGTAGGACTATGTGTCCACTCTTTATTATCATAAATTATTGTCACTGCATTCAATTATTGTATACTCAGCAGTAGCATTTCCCTCCTGCTATTGCTGTGAACTGCAGTGCATTAGGGCACACGCTGCCTGCACAGGGGGGCAGCACTCAGTCTTAGGGCATATGTCCTGCTTATTATCATGGGACACAGCAATTAATGATGGGCTGCAATGTGCCAGTGCACACCCACACACAGAGGCAGAGAGTTTGACACTTACCCGCTCTGATGCGTCCACTCCAGTCTGAGCTGCTCCACCACCAAGGACACAGCTGCGCTCTCACACAGGCGCATTTCCCCCTCCCTCCTGTGAGTAGCACTCCTCGCACTATCTATCCAGGAGTGGGGGGCAGCGTGCTCCCGGTCACTGTGCAGTGCACACTCAGCAGTAAGTGACCTGGAGCGCACAGCAGCAGCAGCACCATTCACCACGACGGACCTGCTCTTTCCTCTCTCTGGCTCCTATACAGCAGGTGGGAGCGGAGGAGGGGTTGACGACTGGCGGCACTGCGCTAGAGGGCAGACGTTCTCTGGCTTGTAGGCTGCCGCGCATGTGCTGAAGAGGCGGCTTTCTTGTTTAAAAAAAAAAATCGAGAATGAAAGGTGAAGCCTGGCGGCGGCGGCTGCGCGGGCCACATGAAGAGGTCTGGCGGGCCGGATTTGGCCCGCGGGCCTTGTGTTTGACACCCCTGCTGTAGACCAAAGGATCCCAACCCCTCTGCGGCAGTGACCACAGCTCCACTATAAGCACTGATACAGCGGCTGCTGCCAACAGACTCAAGATGCCCGCTGCCCCCCAGTTCTGAATTTTTTTCTAGTCGGAGCAGAATTGTCGGAAACTGCCTCTAAATTGTCAAATTAGCATCTGTTTCCAACAAAAAACTCTGGGATTGGCATGTAATTCGCCAATCCCTGTGCTTTCGAACTGTCAGATTGTTTTTCCAACAGTCCGAGGAATGACCCTGACATTGAATAGACAAATGAAAATTCGACTTATTAATGTCAAAAATAGCCGACCAACATTGAATACCCCCCTAAGTATATACTCTTTGAATGTTTAATATGTTAATGTGTGTGAGTGTTTGTTGCATCATACAGTAGGTATTGCATTCATAGGAATTGTTCTGATAGAATAATAGAATGTTTTTTGTCAGACTGATGTAACCATGGTATGGATTTCCAATGGCTGAGGCATTTGTGAAGATGAATGCATGTTTTAATTGGCCTTTCCCAAGTTTGTCAGCTGGGAATACCTGTGTCAAGCTTGACCTAGTACTAAAGCCAGCAACTCTGTATCCTGATCAGGGACCCCAAGGCACTGGAATAATTTATAGTATATAAAATAAGAATAATCTGCTTGCTCCACGTTCCCAGTATGTTCAGACGTATGCAACATCCATAGCTGCTTATGAAATCTTCAGATATATGCTACCTATCTCTGTCATCAGACAGATAAAAAGGCTGCTCACTCAAGGAAGGTAGATTGAAAATCTCAAGGGAGATTGAAAATATCATCCATGTTCAGACATTGCCTCTGAAATCATAATGAAAATAGTTATATTTCATGTGAAATGTTAATTGGATTACATACACACACACACACACACACACACACACACACACACACACACACACACACACACACATATACATTGTGGTTCATTTTAATCTGTCTGCATGTCTTTTAAGACCAAAGAAAGTGAGGGCTGTCCTGTTAATTTCACATCCTGCAGTTTGCATACAGTAAATTCACACGTTTGAAGAAATATATACTGTATATTGGCGTTTTAATTGGTTATTTTGTTTCAGAGTTATGTTGCAAAAAGTCTGCCTGCCCTTCGCAGTGCATTACCCTTGTGCTCTGGAAAATTTGACCTTTTGTGAATTGTCCTGCTGCACTTGCTAGTTGACCTGGAACATGTGACCTGCTTGTTGGTCTGGAAACTGTGACATATAATTGCAGCCACCCACTAAGCAGGATTTTTTTTTTTTAATTCAAGTACTCATGGGGTGAAATGGGGTAAAATCTTTAAACTAGCAAACGTTTCCCTAGTTGGAACTGGGCATATTAGCTTGTTTGTTTTCCCTAGGGAAAAAAAGTAGGTCATAGGGGTAGACACAAATACAGTAGCCCAACTCCTTTACCAAAGCCCCGTACACATGGTGAGATATTGGCCAATGGACAAAATTGACTCTCGGGTCAAAGCCGCCCAGTTTGTATGGCCTGGCGGTGATGCCTGCTCCCACATCATCGCTGGGAAAGACGTTTATTTGCTGGTACCAGCAGATGAGCGACTTTTTGGACGTCTTTCCATAGCGCTGCGCTATGGAAAGACGTCCACTGACAGCTCCGGACAGGGGAAAGCCTATCTGTGTGTATGCACTGAGCAGCTTTTCCCCCTGTGATGACAGCGATCAACACTGTTCATACACACTGGGCAAAATCGCCCACTGTGTATGGACCTTTAAGTGATTTTGTCTTGATGATAGTGACATAATGATAGTCTATGATCTGGTCAAAATCTCCTGCCAAGATCTCCCCATGTGTACACCCCTTTAGAGTTACAATGTATTGCTTCACATACTGCTAATAGAGCATCGCTCCAAATTGTTTTCACACCGTTTTTCAACCGTACCGAACATGTTTTTATTGTGTAATTGTGGTGACAAACTTTCTACTGAATTTAGCCTGGCATTTACCGAGGCACCCACTAAAATAAATTTAGCGCAGCTCAAAAGAGATGATGCCTTGATATATACTATACTGTAAAATATAATGCGAATACAGTATATGAATACATACATTTTTATTTAGCTGTAATTATTCTTCTTCCCCACTATGTCACTTCCTTTAGGTGTCAGATGATGGGCAGTATGTAATACTGTCTATAAGAGAGGGCTGTGATCCAGTTAATCGTTTATGGTTTTGCGATCTGCACAAGCAGCCGAATGGTATTACTGGTAAGTAATATGCTCTGCTTTTACGTAATGTACATACTGTGCACTTTCAGTTCTTCCTTTTTGTTATTTTTTTTATTTCACAGCGATGTACTTTTATTTGTAAATTTATATAGACAAATGTAAATATTTTTGTAAAACTTCTGCTGGTCAGTTACTTTATGTACGGTACTGTATTAATTGAGATTGTACTATTCATTTAAGAAGACAGACTCCTTCCCCTGGATATGATAATACTGGCATGTGATTAATCAACCATGCGCCAAGTAGGATAAAGGAAAGCAGTGGGGGCTAATGCTTCAGTGGCCTAGCACAATGTAACCTGCAGATCACCACTTTTATCTTATAAATCAGTTGCTATTTCCGCATTAAAATGCTTTTTACCCTGTCAATGCAACTGTAAATTAGGTCATTATCTCACGTACGTGACGTGAAAGTGAATACAGCTGTAATTGTGCATGCCAAAACATATGCTGTACTGACTGACTGCTTGCTTTAACATTGACCTCTTTTGTGTGTACATGATTTAATTCTCATGGATATTTAAACAATTATTTGGTACATTTTGTGAAGTAAAAGTAGGACTTTTCTTAATATTTTTAAGACAAAAGAAAACTCAGAACGAAGCAAATGTAATCTGGGTACTGTCCAGTGCCCTGCATGAATGGCAGATTTGTTATTAGCTATTGAGCTACATTTGGCTGTTGGCCTGGATTGTTTAAGAAAAAAAGTTATCTCTTGGGGGGTGGTAAACCACGCTCCAGAGACCCCCGCGCTATCTTGATTTACTAAAAAACCACAATAGAGAGATATTACCAAAAAGAGCCCTTATAACTACTACAGGTGCGGAGAGCTTGCTAGGCTTTAGAGGGAATTCGCAAGAAAGAAATTTTGGTACACACCACGCTGCTAGACAGGCATAGAGTAAATAATAACCTCACGCTGAGCACAATAATGCAGGACACACTGTATAGTTGTTAAACTTTTTATAATGAAAAAAATATATAAATACAAATAATGATCAAAGATATAGGAGGGTAAGCAACAGATATTGGTATATAATAAACACATATAAAAACAATAACTATGCATGCAATAGTTAAGTTCTGAAGAAGATGGCCTGACTTGCAACCTGACTCAACAAAAATGCTGGCGTCCCAGCTGGGTGATTTATATGATGATGTTTGTGGAGGGCAGTTCACTTGAAGTTAGCCGGTTAGTATAGCAGGAGGTTAGAAGCACATGTTAGCAGGTAGCTTGTATAACCAAAAGAAATCCTTAATTAGTGAGTAAATTGACACACATAAAGTCCCATAAGGATTAGGCAGTTGGTAGGTAAGCAATCAGCTGATAAGCCTGCATGTTAGTAAAGGCAGGAGGGAGGAAAATTATACCTCACCCTCACAGGAGTTCAAGTGAAGGAGTTCTTTACTGTATAACCACAGTGTAGGTCTGCTCCCGGCAGCTGTAGATAGCAGGTCGACAACCACTGATGTATTGAAGTGCAGCCAATTGCTCAGATGGCGAGAAGGACTGTAGGCTGTTAGCAGTGGAAGCGTGCAGCTGCGGGGTCCGGCGCATAGAGCTGAGAAGGGCAGAGGTCCGGCAAGGGTGAGGCAGAAGTCAGGTGCAGTAAGAAACACGGTCTAGCGGATGGGAGCAACACGTTTCGTCTCCTAGGAAACTGAAGACTTTTTCAAACTGCTTGTTTAAAACCAGCTTTGGGTGGAATCATGTTAGTGGTGGTTGGTTTTTTGGCAGGGGGAGGGTAGAAAAAATGCCCCATTCACTTTCTGGTGATCTTCAGACAAGAACTAGGCACATGATTTGAAATCCCTTCTTCAAATAAGGCTACCCTCAACATGCAGATATAGGGCACGATGTCCTTCCGTCGGTCCATAGTAAACAACATTTCTACATTGTGCTGGGTGATTTTGGCCATTGATTACAGGTACCTGAGGAATGCATCATTTGAAAGTGGAAACACCCCCTCTTTCAAATATGGGCATACTGTATATAAAAATCCTTTTTTTATAATGCAGGGTAACATTGTCCTCTTAAAATAGCAACTTGAATGCCAAAAAAAACACACGTGGTTCGCAAAAAAGTAAATGCAAATTGTATTTACTAGCAGCTGACTGCCTCTTTCAAAACTGGATGCCCCTGTTTTTCTGGAAGCCGTTGGGTATTTCCTGCCACCCCTGGACCCCACATAGCTTTGATGCGGGCACTCTTCTTTGGTGCAAAGATTGCTGTAACATTTCTTACTTATTTTTTCCATACTTTTTTGGGGGCCTGCAGACATTGGATGCTGTCACTGTGTGTACAGTTATGTTGTGTGCATTATGGTCACAATGTTGAGATGTGACATATCTACATTCTGCAAAAACCAGAGGGTTAGGTCTAGGATGTGAGACAAGAGGGTTATGCTGTGTACACACGGTACAATTTGACATTCGATTTTGACTATATAGTCCAAATCGAATCGGGATCACATATACATCGTATGGAGATAGAACATGTTTTGAAGCTTTCTATTCCATTTCGATGCCGCTCAGCTGAAATCTAAATGCCAAATAGACAGTGCAGTAATGACTATATACTCCAAATTGAATGTAGCTAGCATGAATTGTATGTAAATAGTACAGGGTTAGCAAAGATTGCATAGCACTCAAATCTAAAGTCGAATAGCAAATGAATCTCACCGTGTGTACACACCACGTTAAGGTTAGGGATAGGTTCGGGGCTAGCATTAATCACATCTGGTTGACTGCTAGAAGTCACCATCACTCGCCGGACCCAGAAGACTCCAACAGAGCCACTGGAGATCTGACACAGCATTGGGCAATAATAACGTTCTAGTCATGCTGACACTTAATCAGTGGTGACATGGTGAATATTATCAACATATACCAAACCCACACACAGTCTTGTGGGCCAATGGGTAACAATTTAATTTTCTTTAGATTTCCTTTGGCTGCGAGTGCCACTGGCTGTGGAAAAGGAGTGGGATTCATCCTTTGCTGTCTTAATGTATACGTGGGGATGAGTCCTAGTTGTTGTGGTTGAAAAAATTGAGAAATTATTTTCAATATGTAGCATTAGTCATCCAGATGTACTTACTTAGTGGATAATTGAAATACTTTCTTTGTGACATCTTTGTAAAATGTCAGTTATTTTGATTGAATGGTCCAATTATTATCCACTTAAATGAAAAAAGCCAATAGTACAATAACATTTCTTCATCATTGCATAAAGAGGAACGATACTCGCATACACTGTACGAGTGGGGAAAAATGTAGCGGTTACTGCAGAGTGCTGATGTTATCTCATTCACCACTTCATCACCTTTCCCTGCATGCTGTCTGCTTCATCCTAATGTATCTTGTCAAGATTGAACATCTTAGGTTATACAGGTCTTCCTAATTTTCTACTCTAATGGTGTGTACACACAGTGCAATATGGTTGCTGAGCAATTTTGGCTTATTATAGCTGAGCGATATATCGCGCAGTGTACTGTTTTTTTTTCTGGCGACTTTTTAGTTTTGACTGACAAGTCACCACTGAAAAGTCATTAAGGGCTGACTTCGGGAGAGCGCACCTAGCCATTTATCGCCCTGTACACAACATAGACCCAGGCGATACTGGCTAATATTGCCCCGTGTGTACAGGGCTTTACCTATATGTATTTGTGTAAACCGTATATGCATACACAAATATGTAGTATTTAGAAGATAGGCCTGTACAAGTGTAATATTTTTTCTTTATAACCCAAAACGTTGTTGATATGAATTAGAATAACTTGTGGTTCAGAAATCTGCTGTCCTCTATTGCTCTAATCCAGGCATGTCCAAAGTCAGGCCCGGGGGCCAAATGCGGCCCGTGCTGTCATTTCAAGCGGCCCACAGCCTCCAGCTGGAAGCAGGCAGAGCATCAGATGTGGGAAGCACAGCACAGGACACTAAAGGTGGGGCCCCGGCGAGCGCACCTTGACCTTGCTGTCTGCTGCAGTGAGGAGGTTCCGGCCGCCACAGTCAGATGTGTTTGGCATCCTACCCCTGCTGCTGCACTCGTATATCACCCTACTCCACAATCACAGTGACAGCAGTGTTTGGGGAAGGGGGCAGCAAGGGGGAAGCTTGCTCCCGTAACATGCAGAGTGGAGGAGGGTGGCAGCGGGAGCCCAAGCATCTCCTGTCCTTGCAGTGCCTGCTTTGCCTCTCCTTCCTCTGGCTCACACAAGGGGCTGGGAAACATACAGAGAAGGGAGGGGGCAGAGTGGGGGACATACTTTGAAGGAGGGTCAGGCTGGGGGACATACAGTGAATGGAGGCAGTGATGGCCATTCAGAGAAGGGGGAGCAGGGGCAGGCTGGGGGACATACAGTGAATGGGGGCAGAGTGGGGTACATAGTGAATGGTGGTCATACAGTGAATGGGAGTCATACAGTGAAGGATGGTCAGGCTTGGGGATATACAATGAATGGAGGCAGTGGACATTGAGAAGGGGGGCAGGCTGGGGGACAGAGTGAATGGGGGCAGAGTGGGGGACATACAGTGAATGGGAGTCATACAGTGAAGGAGGGTCAGGCTGGGGGACATACAGTGAATGAGGGCAGAGTGGGGGACCATTCTGATGTGATTAATGATTCAGGCTGAATGGTTGGCCCCCACACATTTACACTTCACCAAATCTGGCCCTTGTCGCAAAAAGTTTGGACACCCCTGCTCTAATCACTTTAATTGAGACTAGTTTTGAGATCTTTAAACTTTTTCACTTCTTATAGGGGGGTATGCAATCTGGGGTCACGGCTGTCGTTCCCCGCCGACAGCCGTGATCCTGGCCCGTTTGCGGTCAGATTGACCGCATAACGACAGACAGGATCCAATGTCCCACCTGTCGATGGGTGCAAAGGGGCGTGGCCACAAACGGACGTGGATTGTCGATCTGTGGCCTGGATCATGACAATCCTTAGCCGTTATCGGCAGAACGGGCCCGACAGCTTCTGAAGTCGGGCCCGTTCTGCTGTGATCCCGCATCAATACTGTCATTAATGCCAGAATTGAATAGGGAGCTACCGCTATTTCCCATGTCAGAAATAGCAGCAGCCCTATACTGTGCTCTTCCACATCCATGTGTCCACAAGGGTGTATGTGTGGTGACCCGCCAGTCAAGCATATTGCTCTAAAACCTACATCATTATTGTGCTCTCATTAGGTTTGTCTCTGGAACTTCTGGAATTTCTAATTTGTGTGCTGTAATGCCCACTTGGGTGTTTTCTTCTTGAATATGATATGAAGTGCGCTGCTCCTGAGCTGTTTCTTGTGTATGTTTAACTGGCGACATACTGGCGTTTACTGAGCAAGTAGGGAACTATGGGATCAAGTGCTTGTTCAGATAATTCTCAATGCCATTTAAAGACTTTCCTTTGATTTTGTCATTTCATGCCAAAATATGATAATTGAAATCCATTAAAGGAGAAAATTGAATTCTATCCCTACTGATGCTTTACATTATGCATTTTTCACTTCTTTGGTGCCTGTTGGGAAGGGTTTTAATTTTGAGTTGTTTTTTTTTTTTTCTTTTTACTGAAAACCAATTGAAAAAAATTAAAAAATACATAACACTCCAATGAATTATTTACTCAGAATGCATTATAAAATGATTTTCATTAATATTCTATTACATTTAAAATGTGGTTGCAATGTAATTCACAATGGTGAGTAAAACACATTTTTATGAATATATTGCAGTTTTAAATCTGTGTAGTATATTTTTATATAACAACAGTAGCTTGTCCTAAGCAAATATGTGGTTTTCATGCAATATTCATATTCTGTATGAAAATATTATTTTCGTAGTGTATAAGGCAGCATGACTGCCCTCTTATCAGTAAAATAATGTGTGCACAAATATAATAATTAAATCGGCACTATGTAAAGAAAGTAGTAAAGACAGGGTCGTGGAGTCTGAGACCATTTTTGGATGGAGTCGATAGAGATGTTCAGGCTCCAGCTCCAATATTATATATTATTATATAAGTTTCTGTTCTTTTTTTACAAGTTGGTCTGACTTATGAAGGACCTTTTAAAGGATAGGGAGAAGCTTTTAAGTACCTGAGAGAGAAAAATCCAAGTTGAGGTAAAGGTAAACTTAAAATGCCAATGCAATTTATCAAAATAGGTGTGAAAATTGCCAGACCAACATTTTTATTCATCATAATGACCTGTAATGTTTCCCTTTATATAGGAAATATAATCTTTTTTTACAAAACATTCTTTTTTTACAAAACATTCTTTATTTGAATTAATTAAAACAAATGTGAGCGCAGCTGGCATTTTTATCGGATATTTTGCACATATCTAACAGATGTTGGCAATCAAAGGGTTAAGAAAGGAACACAGGTCTTATTCAGGAGGGGGATTGGTGAGAGTGATGAGTCCAGTGGGAAATGAAAAGCAACACTGTTACAAAAAAGTACACAAAAATACAGCATAGTAGTATTCAGCACGGGTCAGCTGTTCCATGTTGAATCCCACTATTAGTGTTACGCTAGGCTTTTTTAGCGGGGTGCTGCGCCCTTCCTGATTTTTAAAGGCCAAAATGCGCCCTACCCCCACATGTTGCAGCAATCAGTATTGCTAAGTGTCATCTGTAGCTAATACTATAATGGATCCTTATAGTGACATCTGTAGGTATCATGAAAGATCAAATAAATATTCTGTTTTGTGCAAAATGTTAAATGTCATGCTAGACTGCAGAACTTTGCTACCCTTGAACTAGCGGGTAGCTTGAATCTGCAGAAATCCTGTTTTGTGTCATTGAAGATTCGAATTAAGGCCAGAGATGCAGATGTGGTGGTCACTAATTAAGCAAAGCCCTGTAGTTTTATATGATCAATGACCCTTGTTTGTATTCATCACTGATGGTAATATAATACTCTGTTATGTGACATTGTACTCTGGGCAGTGTCACGTTCTCTAGTGTGACTTGAAATGTGTTTTCCTGTTTAGAAATGCAGGGTGAGCTGTAGGTTATGCTGTATAATCTTTTGTTTATCGATGTGGCATTCCAGATTTCATTTTCTCCATGGCTATAACACTGATTTATTAGGCACAGCTCTTGGATATCTTCATTTTACTAACTCCTTTTAACTGCTGGAACATTATTATTGGTCAGTATCTGATTCCACTTTGTCAGCAAGACAGAAAATGAAGACAATTGCGACTTGACTCTTCGTGCAGTATCTTATTGCTATTGTAGTTTTAACCTTTTACAATATTTTAATAAACTACTGTATGAGGTTTGTTAATCTCGTAAACTGGATAATTGGGTGTTTCAAAATGCTGCCTTTATAATGAACACCTAATGTACATGATATAGTTGGAGGATGGCGCTTAGAAAAAGGTGCTACTACCTGCGATGTCCAAATAGATGTGTTGTATATAGTTTAACTTTGCAAAAATTTAACCTCGGTTATTGTCAAGTTTAAACTACAGTACTTACAACCGATCTATTTTGACATGACAGGTAGTAGTTCCTTTTTATTTAACCCTGTCCTCGAAATGTACCTAGTTATATAAAAAGCCTTCTTGCCACCTTGTATTTGTTAAATAATTTAAATCTTATTTTAAATAAGGTCTCTTAACTTCCAATTTTCTATTTATTTTGTATGAGTAATTGGTAAATAAAATGCAGATTTTAGAACATGTATGTACTACAAAATTGCAGATATATTGTATTATATTGGATCGCCCACATAACCTTCAAAAGCTTTCTTTCTAACTACATCCCATCAGGAATGTTCTTTGTAATTTGGGACTGCTATATTATGAGGGCCTATCCTTCCTCCTCCTCTCTCCCCCCCCCCCCCCCCCCCCAGATTGTAAGCTTGCGAGCAGGACCCTCCATCCTCAATGGCAGGTATTCAATGCTGTTTGCGAGTGGTGACAGCGAGCAGGTCTTCCTGCTCGCTGTCACCACTCACCTTGACAGCATTCAACACAGCCTCCGCATCCGCCAATTCCCCCTCGCTCCGTTTTTTTGAGCGAGGGGGAATTGGCGGATGCGGCTCCAGAAGCAGCAAGACCCGCGGCTAAAAACTGCGAGTTTTCTGCAGCATCCGCGGGTCTCGCTGTTTTGGGGAATTCTCGCCGTCCTGTGACAGCGAGGATTTCCCCAGTATGTTGAATAGAGCGAGCGGCCGGCGCGGGGGTTAAACAGCGAGGATCGCTTGTTTTCAGCAATCCTTGCTGTTTAACCCCCTCGCCGGCCGCTCGCTGCGGCATTGAATACCCCTCTATGTCGGGTCTGTAATCACCCAGTGTGTCTTATCACTGTTGATTCCAATTGTAAAGCACAATGGAATATGCTGCGCTATATAAGAAACTGTTAATCGATAAATACATTTTGTTCTTTATACTGGACAGCACAGCAGTAGAGATCATTTTTTTTTACACGATTATCCCTGCTATTTACTTAATGTAATTTGCAGGGACAGTGTTAGCGCGCATCACTGTTTTTACAAGTTGCATTCCTAGGGATTGAAGCAATTGGCACAGTAGCACAGTGTCTGGTATAGGAGTCAGAGGAGGGATCGTAAGATCACACTCCTGGGAGAATGCCTCCAAATGAATAAAGTGGTTTATGCCATATCAGGATGGCGTAAACAAAAGGGGCCAAATTCCAAAGAGCTTTGCTTTTCAGAGTTTGTTACACAGGGGTCAGACTGCAGTTCCCTTTGATGTTAGTGGGGACTACGGTCTGCAGTGGTAGTTGTATTGCTGTGAAATCTCCTTCATTGGGGTGTTACATAGTCGAAATGTATACAGTTATGCAGCAATAGCAGTTTTTTTGTTTTTTTTTGTTTTAGACCAACTTTTTTTTGTGGGGGGGGGGGATCATCCTGATGACGATGGAATAAATATCAAAAACGTTTGATCACGCATTTCTGCAGTGTTAGTCGTATGTACAAGCCTCCGGGTGCCGCCGTAACACATCTGTATCTGGTGGTATTTCACATCCTTCTCTGGAAGGCACCGGAGCAAGGACTTGTAGTGGGAGTGCTGCTCCAGAAAACTTTTATATATATATATATATATATATATATATATATATATATATATATATATATATATATATATATATATATATATATATTATAATTAGAAGGAAAGACCACACTCTCACTTGAAATATCAGCAGTGGGGAGCCCACAGTAGTGGGTTGTGATGCCCACAATATAGTTCGTCCCCTGAGATCAGAGGTGTGGGGCACTCGCCAAAACAACACTATTCAATCCAGTGTTGTAAATTCACTTTTTATTTTATTCCATTAAGTGATCAGCATTTAGGCAAATAATCCAACATGATAATTTCCAAAACATGCCCCGACGTTTCGGTCCTTAGATATGGACCTTTATCAAGGAGCCTATAATAATGCAGAACATGTGCAAAATATTACATACTGGATGCTTCCAACATACATCACTGTACCGGCCATGTGTACTTACACATGCATGGCTTAATCTTTGAGACAAGCATATGCTACTGGCAGGATCAACCAGGTAGCTCTCGGGTCCCCTCCTTCCAACAAACATTAGCATCACTAGAAGATACACTTACTTAGAGTATTGGTCATGCTGCAAAAGTAAAATGTGACCCAAGATCAACTGCAGCATAGGGGAAGTCAGCCTGAATAAGAGACTGCCCGGGGCCGGCTTTTATACCTAGCACTGTATTAGCATGTCCCCATATTTGGCACCACTGCTGTGGCGTCAACGTGTTCCCGAACAACTTCCGCCTCCGAACGGACGTTCGGCTGCCAGAAGAGTCTGGCTGAGACTCAATTTGGAACGCATGGCCGCCACGACCTGGCACCATGTGTTCCTAACAGTGCAAATGGAGTACGGAGTGACTGAGGGGTCAATCTATGCGATACCTATCGCAATATAAGGAAGGTGGAAATAAATGTATATTATTAGGTAATAAGCCGGTCCCATCAGATATTAAGGTGATCTGCCTTAAATGTGTGTGAACATCTGAATGTACTTTATATTAAACAACAAAAATTACTTAAAATACGTGCGGCGGAAGTTGTTCGGGAACACATTGACGCTGCGGCAGTGGCGCCAAACGTGGGGATATGCTAATACAGTGCTAGGTATAAAATCCGTCCCGGGGCAGTCTCTTATTCAGGCTGACTTCCCCTATGCTGCGGTTGATCTTGGGTCACATTTGACTTTTGCTGCATGACCAAAGCTCTGAGTAAGTGTATCTTCTAGTGATGCTAATATATCTTTGATGTATGTTGGAAGCATCCAGTATGGAATATTTTGCACATGTTCTGCATTATTATAGGCTCCTTGATAAAGGTCCATATCTAAGGGCCGAAACGTCGGGGCATGTTTTGGAAATTATCATGTTGGATTATTTGCCTAAATGCTGATCACTTAATGGAATAAAATAAAAAGTGAATTTACAACACTGGATTGAATAGTGTTGTTTTGGTGAGTGCCCCACACCTCTGATCTCAGGGTATGTATGTATGTGTGTATATATATCCAAAGGTGGATGTCACTCGGAAGATAAATGAAAAAGCAGACAACTGTCTTAAAGCCAACGTTTCAGGGCTGGGGCCCTTTTATCAAGACTTGGTCAAGTCTTGATAAAAGGGCCCCAGCCCTGAAACGTTGGCTTTAAGACAGTTGTCTGCTTTTTCATTTATCTTCCGAGTGACATCCACCTTTGGATATATATGTAACGCTTTTGGATGAGCACCGGAGCCGTTGCTATACAAACAGCTGAGTGCCGGATATTCTGGACTGTGTGTGTATATATATATATATATATATAGGATGCTTGCGATCTGGCACTCCGGGTACCTTGGTTGATGGCCTGGGTGCCTTCGTGAAAATAGAATATGCAGGTGGGTGAAGATAACTCCAAAGAGGTAAATCACCAACGCGGCACTCCAGGGCTTGTGAGAAAATAAGCAAGTTTATTCGTGCAACAGTTTCGGGGACAACGTTCCCCTTCCTCAGGCAGACAGCAATACAACATAACAAACATAGGGTCCTACCTTATAACAGTGTGTGCAGCAAGAGGGCACCTCCTTGCGCTGTGCGTGGCCGGTGGACTGGTTCAGAGCGGGGAGACGCCGCCAGCGGGATGCAGGGTGGACGTTACTTCCTGTATCTGACGTCACCTTGCTGCGTCTGACACGCTGGTACCCGTTGCCAAGCATACAGGGAGCGTGAGTTGTTTACAGACCGTAGCTAGGTTACCTGGCTCCACGCAGCAGCGGCAATAAGGATTGGTACTGTTAGTGAGACATATTGTGCTGTGAAATTTAAGAATGCATACAAACACTGATTATAAAAACATGATGCTGGTATAAATATCGCAAATAGTTATACTATAAAACGTGCAACGTATATGTGGTGCACGAAGGTGCTAAACTATGAAAATTAAATCAAAAACACATGTAAGACTTTTTCACATCCAGAAGAACTTGTCTGGGGATATCTTGAATAAAGCTAATATATTGAAAAAAGAGGGTCAGTCATTTAACCATACTGGATGGGTTGGTAACCCTGCATGGGAAAGGATCAGGCCATCAAGCCCTGCTGTAGGCAACTATCAGGTATTGATCCTTAAAGGCATGTCCTTAGACCGCAAAAGGGTTTAGGTTAGTGTATTCCACATGATACGCTCATTGAGCCCGTTGGGTGAAACTGTATTGAGCCTGTAGATCCATCGGGCTTCCAGTCTTAGGAGGGCTTTCTGGCGATCTCCCCCCCTAGGCATTGGTGGAATATGATCGATCATAAAGTAGCGTAATGATGCCAGTGGGTGGCCCTTGGCCTTGAAGTGAGCCGCCACTGGCTGGTCCATAGGTTTATTCATTAAAGCAGCATTTATGGCCGAGCGGTGTGCGGCCATCCGCTCCTTAAATTGTCGAGTGGACATACCGACATAGTATAGTCCACACGGACATACTATGACGTACACAATATATCTAGTGCTACAGGTCAAGATGTGTCGGATCTGTAGCCTTTTGTCTTCATGGGGGTGTTTGAAAGATGAGCCTTGGATCAGGTAGTTACATGTGGTGCACTTGATGCATTTATAGCATCCCGGGGTTTTACTTTGCCTTGTGGATGCTCTATTGTCATCGAACCCGGTTATATCCGTGTGTACCAGTAAATCTTTCAAATTACGCCCCCTCTTATAGCATGTCATCGGTCTTATTTGGGAGAAGCATGGCAGTTTGGGATCTGTGGCTAGAATAGGCCACAGGGCTTTACTCGCGATTGGAATAAGGCTGCTGTTAGTATCAAATGTGGTGGACCATGGGAATACCTTAGTATTATCCCCTTTGGCGTTTTTGGGTTTAAGTAAATCTTCACGTTTGAGTTTAAGTACTTTTGCTTTGGCCTGGTGCAGGGTTGACAGGTGGTAACCTCTTTCATGAAACTTATCGATGAGTTTGTCAAGCTGTAGCGGGAGTGTCTCTGTATTGCTACAGATCCGGGCCGCCCGGAGCATTTGAGAATAGGCCAGTCCCTTTTTCAATGGTGGAGGGTGATGGCTACTGGAGAGCAGGAGGGTATTCCTATCTGTTTCTTTGTAAAAGATGGAAGTACTGATGTTGCCTTCGTTCAACGTCACGGTCACGTCTAAGAAATTAATAGTATGACTGCTATGTGCATATGTGAGTTTGATGGGTCCTGGCATTGCATTGATAGAGGTCATTAAGTCGACGAACTCTTCTGTCATGCCCTGCCACAGCATGAACAGATCGTCGATGTATCGACACAGGAGAATGATGTTGTCCTTGGCGATTTGTTCTTGAAAAAATATACGTTCCTGGGCGACCATGAAAACGTTGGCATATGCCGGTGCCACGGCCGATCCCATGGCACAGCCTGCCTGTTGGAGATAAATTTGACCATCAAATCGAAAGTAATTGCGGCGTAGGACCAGTTCAAGCAATTGCAGGTAAAGATTTTTGTTGAATGTGAACCCTTCTCCCAAAGAATCCAGGAATTCTTTCATGGCCAGGAGCCCCTGGTCATGAGGGATCGAGGTGTATAGCGATGTTACATCCATAGTGCATAACATAGCAGTCAAAGGTAGTCTGGGTAGTTGTTTTAAACGATTGAGAAAGCTTGTAGTGTCCAAAAGGTGTGTGTCTTGGACGATAACATGCGGTTGAATCAGGACGTCCAGTAGTTGGGAAACCGGTTGGAAAAGGCTACCTTGAGCAGATATTATTGGGCGACCGGGTGGGGATGTAGCATGTTTGTGAATTTTGGGTACACTATACAGGATTGGTAGAATGGGATGGGTGGTATGTAGTGCTTCTTTGAGCTTGATGTCAATAATCTTTTGGTCGACCGCCTCCTTGAGTAGTGCCGTTAATTCTTTTTGGTACTTCTCCGTGGGGTCACTGTATAGTTTCCTGTACGTGTTCCCGTCCGCTAGTTGGCGCATAATCTCTGCTCGGTAGGTGCTCAAGTTCTGAATTACAATACCCCCGCCTTTGTCGGCGGGGCGTATGACGATGCTGTGGTCATCTTGAAGGGATTTAAGAGCTTGGGTTTCACCTCTGGATAGATTGGCATGGAATGGAATGGGGGCTGCTTTAAATCGCTCCATCGACGCATCCAGAAGACGTGTGTACGTTTTTATAGAAGGATTATAAGACATGGGGTCAAATGCAGATTTGCTATGAGACTTGATGAATTGTGAAATAGGGGTGGGCTGAGGGGGGACCTCATGGTGCTGGAAGAACTCACGTAGTCGGAGTTTACGGTTCATCTTGTGAATATCAAGTTGCCAGTCGAAAGGGTCATGTCGATTAGTCGGGATGAAGGAGAGGCCTTTGTTAAGGACATTTTCTTCTTCGGAGGTGAGTAGACGGTCAGATAGATTGAAAATAGCTTTTATTTTGGTCCTGCTCGCTTTGAAGTTCCTCTCCCTTTGGCCGCCACGACGGGTTCTTTTGTTGTGGGACCCCTGCGGGTGGTAACCCCTAAAGGGGGACGTCTGGTGATGGTGCCATCATCGGATTCTGCCGGGGCAAAGTCGCTGTCTGATTGAGAGGACCCAGGTTGTGGGGCAGCGGGGTTTCTCCGGGATCTCCAACCTCGTCTGGTAGTGGCTTGGGAGCTGCGTGGCTGGGGCTCACTGCCTGTAAGCCATCGGTAGACCTGGTTGGACTCGTAGTCTGCCTCTACTGTGGCTAGTTTGGTCCTCTTAAATCTTAACAGATCACGTCGATAATTCTCGCATTGATTTTTAAGCTTGGATGCCCAGGCGTCAAATTCAGGGGAGGCAATTAAATTTGCATTAGCCGTTTTAAGGTCTTCAATTTTGCTCCGAGTATTTCTGAGTTCTTTACCGGCCTCCTCCACCACCAGCACCATCAAGTCCAGGCTGCATTTGTTGAGTATGGCTACCCAACGCCTGCAGAACTCTGGACTTGACCGGCCGATGGTGGGGATGTTCCGGACCCGGAATCCACGAGGTATAAACTTTTTACGGTAGTAGTCCGATAAAGACTGGCCGTGCAATAAATAATCAATTTCACGGCGTCTTAACTTGAAAAGTAAGTTGTATATATCCTCAGCCTCAATTTCAGGATTGGCTTCCTCTTCAAACAGTATATGGGAGATTTCATCCTCTGAAAAATTCAGTATTTCTCCGGGGGGGGTGACAGCAATCCCCTTGGATCCAAATGGATGTTGTGATGCCTCCATGTTGGTTTGAGGAAAAAGGCTGGAGTAGACTCAGCAAGATGTGGGCTGGACGTCCTAGGAAAATTTAGAAGAGTGGGTGCCACGATCCTATGCCAACCGGACAGGCTGGTGAATACAGGATGCTTGCGATCTGGCACTCCGGGTACCTTGGTTGATGGCCTGGGTGCCTTCGTGAAAATAGAATATGCAGGTGGGTGAAGATAACTCCAAAGAGGTAAATCACCAACGCGGCACTCCAGGGCTTGTGAGAAAATAAGCAAGTTTATTCGTGCAACAGTTTCGGGGACAACGTTCCCCTTCCTCAGGCAGACAGCAATACAACATAACAAACATAGGGTCCTACCTTATAACAGGCCAAAGCAAAAGTACTTAAACTCAAACGTGAAGATTTACTTAAACCCAAAAACGCCAAAGGGGATAATACTAAGGTATTCCCATGGTCCACCACATTTGATACTAACAGCAGCCTTATTCCAATCGCGAGTAAAGCCCTGTGGCCTATTCTAGCCACAGATCCCAAACTGCCATGCTTCTCCCAAATAAGACCGATGACATGCTATAAGAGGGGGCGTAATTTGAAAGATTTACTGGTACACACGGATATAACCGGGTTCGATGACAATAGAGCATCCACAAGGCAAAGTAAAACCCCGGGATGCTATAAATGCATCAAGTGCACCACATGTAACTACCTGATCCAAGGCTCATCTTTCAAACACCCCCATGAAGACAAAAGGCTACAGATCCGACACATCTTGACCTGTAGCACTAGATATATTGTGTACGTCATAGTATGTCCGTGTGGACTATACTATGTCGGTATGTCCACTCGACAATTTAAGGAGCGGATGGCCGCACACCGCTCGGCCATAAATGCTGCTTTAATGAATAAACCTATGGACCAGCCAGTGGCGGCTCACTTCAAGGCCAAGGGCCACCCACTGGCATCATTACGCTACTTTATGATCGATCATATTCCACCAATGCCTAGGGGGGGAGATCGCCAGAAAGCCCTCCTAAGACTGGAAGCCCGATGGATCTACAGGCTCAATACAGTTTCACCCAACGGGCTCAATGAGCGTATCATGTGGAATACACTAACCTAAACCCTTTTGCGGTCTAAGGACATGCCTTTAAGGATCAATACCTGATAGTTGCCTACAGCAGGGCTTGATGGCCTGATCCTTTCCCATGCAGGGTTACCAACCCATCCAGTATGGTTAAATGACTGACCCTCTTTTTTCAATATATTAGCTTTATTCAAGATATCCCCAGACAAGTTCTTCTGGATGTGAAAAAGTCTTACATGTGTTTTTGATTTAATTTTCATAGTTTAGCACCTTCGTGCACCACATATACGTTGCACGTTTTATAGTATAACTATTTGCGATATTTATACCAGCATCATGTTTTTATAATCAGTGTTTGTATGCATTCTTAAATTTCACAGCACAATATGTCTCACTAACAGCACCAATCCTTATTGCCGCTGCTGCGTGGAGCCAGGTAACCTAGCTACGGTCTGTAAACAACTCACGCTCCCTGTATGCTTGGCAACGGGTACCAGCGTGTCAGACGCAGCAAGGTGACGTCAGATACAGGAAGTAACGTCCGCCCTGCATCCCGCTGGCGGCGTCTCCCCGCTCTGAACCAGTCCACCGGCCACGCACAGCGCAAGGAGGTGCCCTCTTGCTGCACACACTGTTATAAGGTAGGACCCTATGTTTGTTATGTTGTATTGCTGTCTGCCTGAGGAAGGGGAACGTTGTCCCCGAAACTGTTGCACGAATAAACTTGCTTATTTTCTCACAAGCCCTGGAGTGCCGCGTTGGTGATTTACCTCTTTGGAGTTATCTTCACCCACCTGCATATTCTATTTTCACGAAGGCACCCAGGCCATCAACCAAGGTACCCGGAGTGCCAGATCGCAAGCATCCTGTATTCACCAGCCTGTCCGGTTGGCATAGGATCGTGGCACCCACTCTTCTAAATTTTCCTAGGACGTCCAGCCCACATCTTGCTGAGTCTACTCCAGCCTTTTTCCTCAAACCAACATGGAGGCATCACAACATCCATTTGGATCCAAGGGGATTGCTGTCACCCCCCCCCGGAGAAATACTGAATTTTTCAGAGGATGAAATCTCCCATATACTGTTTGAAGAGGAAGCCAATCCTGAAATTGAGGCTGAGGATATATACAACTTACTTTTCAAGTTAAGACGCCGTGAAATTGATTATTTATTGCACGGCCAGTCTTTATCGGACTACTACCGTAAAAAGTTTATACCTCGTGGATTCCGGGTCCGGAACATCCCCACCATCGGCCGGTCAAGTCCAGAGTTCTGCAGGCGTTGGGTAGCCATACTCAACAAATGCAGCCTGGACTTGATGGTGCTGGTGGTGGAGGAGGCCGGTAAAGAACTCAGAAATACTCGGAGCAAAATTGAAGACCTTAAAACGGCTAATGCAAATTTAATTGCCTCCCCTGAATTTGACGCCTGGGCATCCAAGCTTAAAAATCAATGCGAGAATTATCGACGTGATCTGTTAAGATTTAAGAGGACCAAACTAGCCACAGTAGAGGCAGACTACGAGTCCAACCAGGTCTACCGATGGCTTACAGGCAGTGAGCCCCAGCCACGCAGCTCCCAAGCCACTACCAGACGAGGTTGGAGATCCCGGAGAAACCCCGCTGCCCCACAACCTGGGTCCTCTCAATCAGACAGCGACTTTGCCCCGGCAGAATCCGATGATGGCACCATCACCAGACGTCCCCCTTTAGGGGTTACCACCCGCAGGGGTCCCACAACAAAAGAACCCGTCGTGGCGGCCAAAGGGAGAGGAACTTCAAAGCGAGCAGGACCAAAATAAAAGCTATTTTCAATCTATCTGACCGTCTACTCACCTCCGAAGAAGAAAATGTCCTTAACAAAGGCCTCTCCTTCATCCCGACTAATCGACATGACCCTTTCGACTGGCAACTTGATATTCACAAGATGAACCGTAAACTCCGACTACGTGAGTTCTTCCAGCACCATGAGGTCCCCCCTCAGCCCACCCCTATTTCACAATTCATCAAGTCTCATAGCAAATCTGCATTTGACCCCATGTCTTATAATCCTTCTATAAAAACGTACACACGTCTTCTGGATGCGTCGATGGAGCGATTTAAAGCAGCCCCCATTCCATTCCATGCCAATCTATCCAGAGGTGAAACCCAAGCTCTTAAATCCCTGCAAGATGACCACAGCATCGTCATACGCCCCGCCGACAAAGGCGGGGGTATTGTAATTCAGAACTTGAGCACCTACCGAGCAGAGATTATGCGCCAACTAGCGGACGGGAACACGTACAGGAAACTATACAGTGACCCCACGGAGAAGTACCAAAAAGAATTAACGGCACTACTCAAGGAGGCGGTCGACCAAAAGATTATTGACATCAAGCTCAAAGAAGCACTACATACCACCCATCCCATTCTACCAATCCTGTATAGTGTACCCAAAATTCACAAACATGCTACATCCCCACCCGGTCGCCCAATAATATCTGCTCGAGGTAGCCTTTTCCAACCGGTTTCCCAACTACTGGACGTCCTGATTCAACCGCATGTTATCGTCCAAGACACACACCTTTTGGACACTACAAGCTTTCTCAATCGTTTAAAACAACTACCCAGACTACCTTTGACTGCTATGTTATGCACTATGGATGTAACATCGCTATACACCTCGATCCCTCATGACCAGGGGCTCCTGGCCATGAAAGAATTCCTGGATTCTTTGGGAGAAGGGTTCACATTCAACAAAAATCTTTACCTGCAATTGCTTGAACTGGTCCTACGCCGCAATTACTTTCGATTTGATGGTCAAATTTATCTCCAACAGGCAGGCTGTGCCATGGGATCGGCCGTGGCACCGGCATATGCCAACGTTTTCATGGTCGCCCAGGAACGTATATTTTTTCAAGAACAAATCGCCAAGGACAACATCATTCTCCTGTGTCGATACATCGACGATCTGTTCATGCTGTGGCAGGGCATGACAGAAGAGTTCGTCGACTTAATGACCTCTATCAATGCAATGCCAGGACCCATCAAACTCACATATGCACATAGCAGTCATACTATTAATTTCTTAGACGTGACCGTGACGTTGAACGAAGGCAACATCAGTACTTCCATCTTTTACAAAGAAACAGATAGGAATACCCTCCTGCTCTCCAGTAGCCATCACCCTCCACCATTGAAAAAGGGACTGGCCTATTCTCAAATGCTCCGGGCGGCCCGGATCTGTAGCAATACAGAGACACTCCCGCTACAGCTTGACAAACTCATCGATAAGTTTCATGAAAGAGGTTACCACCTGTCAACCCTGCACCAGGCCAAAGCAAAAGTACTTAAACTCAAACGTGAAGATTTACTTAAACCCAAAAACGCCAAAGGGGATAATACTAAGGTATTCCCATGGTCCACCACATTTGATACTAACAGCAGCCTTATTCCAATCGCGAGTAAAGCCCTGTGGCCTATTCTAGCCACAGATCCCAAACTGCCATGCTTCTCCCAAATAAGACCGATGACATGCTATAAGAGGGGGCGTAATTTGAAAGATTTACTGGTACACACGGATATAACCGGGTTCGATGACAATAGAGCATCCACAAGGCAAAGTAAAACCCCGGGATGCTATAAATGCATCAAGTGCACCACATGTAACTACCTGATCCAAGGCTCATCTTTCAAACACCCCCATGAAGACAAAAGGCTACAGATCCGACACATCTTGACCTGTAGCACTAGATATATTGTGTACGTCATAGTATGTCCGTGTGGACTATACTATGTCGGTATGTCCACTCGACAATTTAAGGAGCGGATGGCCGCACACCGCTCGGCCATAAATGCTGCTTTAATGAATAAACCTATGGACCAGCCAGTGGCGGCTCACTTCAAGGCCAAGGGCCACCCACTGGCATCATTACGCTACTTTATGATCGATCATATTCCACCAATGCCTAGGGGGGGAGATCGCCAGAAAGCCCTCCTAAGACTGGAAGCCCGATGGATCTACAGGCTCAATACAGTTTCACCCAACGGGCTCAATGAGCGTATCATGTGGAATACACTAACCTAAACCCTTTTGCGGTCTAAGGACATGCCTTTAAGGATCAATACCTGATAGTTGCCTACAGCAGGGCTTGATGGCCTGATCCTTTCCCATGCAGGGTTACCAACCCATCCAGTATGGTTAAATGACTGACCCTCTTTTTTCAATATATTAGCTTTATTCAAGATATCCCCAGACAAGTTCTTCTGGATGTGAAAAAGTCTTACATGTGTTTTTGATTTAATTTTCATAGTTTAGCACCTTCGTGCACCACATATACGTTGCACGTTTTATAGTATAACTATTTGCGATATTTATACCAGCATCATGTTTTTATAATCAGTGTTTGTATGCATTCTTAAATTTCACAGCACAATATGTCTCACTAACAGCACCAATCCTTATTGCCGCTGCTGCGTGGAGCCAGGTAACCTAGCTACGGTCTGTAAACAACTCACGCTCCCTGTATGCTTGGCAACGGGTACCAGCGTGTCAGACGCAGCAAGGTGACGTCAGATACAGGAAGTAACGTCCGCCCTGCATCCCGCTGGCGGCGTCTCCCCGCTCTGAACCAGTCCACCGGCCACGCACAGCGCAAGGAGGTGCCCTCTTGCTGCACACACTGTTATAAGGTAGGACCCTATGTTTGTTATGTTGTATTGCTGTCTGCCTGAGGAAGGGGAACGTTGTCCCCGAAACTGTTGCACGAATAAACTTGCTTATTTTCTCACAAGCCCTGGAGTGCCGCGTTGGTGATTTACCTCTTTGGAGTTATCTTCACCCACCTGCATATATATATATATATATATATATATATATATATATATATATATATATATATATATATATTTACAGCTGGGGTGCCAGTAAGCCCAGGCCTCACTTATGAAAATCCCATGCGTGCCAATTTATATCCATAGAGGGAAATGTCCACAGAGCGCACTCACCAGACTTGAAAATGTTAAAATTCCAATGCTTTAATTCATCCTTTTAAAATTTGCATCATAATGGTCGTCGTTTCGGGTCCTTGCACGACCCCTTTTCAAGACCTCCAAACAGTCATTGGCAGCAATGAACCTGACTGTTTGGAGGTCTTGAAAAAGGGTCGTGCAAGGACCCGAAATGTCGACCATTATGATGCAAATTTTAAAAGGATGAATTAAAGCATTGGAATTTTAACATTTTCAAGTCTGGTAAAAGCGCTCTGTGGACATTTATTTATATATATATATATATATATTCCAGAGTAGAGCAGCACAACACATCTATTTTCCTTTGACAACTGCCGGGGTGTCAGTCTCAAAAGCAAGCAAGTCCAACTTAGAACCACTTTTACATATAGAAACCACGCAGAGAGCACTCACCAGACTATTTTCTCAGTAGTAAGAGGAAAAGTTTTATTCACATCTCAGGGTGATGTCGACACGTTTCGGTCCACTGTGGGACCTTTTTCAAGACCACCTTCGCATGCTTCATCCTGGTGAGTGCTCTCTGCGTGGTTTCTATATATATATATATATATATATATATATATATATATATATATATATATATATATATATATATATATATATATATATTTTTTTTTATATATATATATATATATATATATATATATATATATATATATATATATATATATATATATATATATATATATATATATATATATATATATATATAATGAAAAAAGGCAAGATGGCACTCACTTGTAGGGAGCTCAGTCGGTGCAGGGTCCAGAAATGTTACTATAGAATCACACTCACCCCATCCACAGCAGCAAACGGAGCAAGATAAACGGATCAGCACTCAGTAATTGGTGAAGAAAGTAAAGTGTATTTACATTACACGCATGTTATAACAAACAGTGCAGACAGCTGTCCCAACAGCTGTTTTAACCAGGGTGTCCACCCCTGATGAAAACCGGGACACCCTGGTTAAAACAGCTGTTGGGACAGCTGTCTGCACTGTTTGTTATAACATGCGTGTAATGTAAATACACTTTACTTTCTTCACCAATTACTGAGTGCTGATCCGTTTATCTTGCTCCGTTTGCTGCTGTGGATGGGGTGAGTGTGATTCTATATATATATATATATATATATATATATATATATATATATATATAGGTACGGGGGGCGGCCTGGCACTCACCCAACGGGGTACAGCTACCTCCGGTGCCTTCTGGACGCAGTGAATAAATAAAGGATAATCACAACAGCGGCACTCGTGAGGAAATTTTTCAGCGTGTATTCAAATAAATCCAACGTTTCGGGGCTGGTAGCGCCCCTTTGTCAAGGTGTGGGTAACGTAACGTTACCCACACCTTGACAAAGGGGCGCTACCAGCCCCGAAACGTTGGATTTATTTGAATACACGCTGAAAAATTTCCTCACGAGTGCCGCTGTTGTGATTATCCTTTATTTATATATATATATTTTGACCCATGAGATCAGAGGAGTGGGGCACTCGCCAAAACATATATATTGAGAGAAAATGGTACCAGCGCAAAAGTTTTTAAAGTGTATCTATATCAAAGGTCCTGATGTGTGCTACGCCTCTTCTTCCTGATGGAGTGATGTCCTTCTTGGTCCGGTGAATTCTCCAGTGTTTCCCGACGAGTGGCTAACCGTGTGCCTGAGACCGCTCTCATTCCGCGACTGACCGAGCGGTTTCATCTTCATGCAGCTGTGTATGCTGGGATGTTGTGCTGGCAATCCAATTATATATTTTCTTGATGTACATGTGCGGATATAAGTAAAACTGTTTCTATATCATTCACTTGTTGGTGCGCTTGTCTCCCTTTTTACGTGTGTTTGTGTGTGTATATGTGTGTATATATATATATATATATATATATATATATATATATATATATATATATATATATATATAATTTATACTCAACCAGCCGTGAGGATTCACAAAATTACAACACTTGTAGGTAGGCTGCAGGGGGCTGCCCAGCATAGGACAAGGCTTCCCAGCAATACACCTGCAAAATTTGGTTGGCGCATCACTATTTTGTGAGCGATTTGCTACACAGCGAAGCATTCGCACATTACCTGCTGCCCCATTGGCTGAGCAGCTTAGTTTTGAAGCCAGGTGCAGACCAGCTATTTGTTGGGTTACATTGACTACATGTGACGACATGCAGCCACCAGGGTCCCCCCTCCCCAAATGGACCAGGACACTCCTGCATTGACCAAACCGTGCTCCAGCAATGCTGTATTTCCGCCCCCCGTTTCCCTATCCTTTTCTGAGCTCTGCTGACTACCAGTCTGAGTTCAATTCAGGACATGGAAAGGATTTTTATTGGCCAATAGTGTCAATATGTGACTGCAGCTCTGGGTCATAATACATCTGCCAACAGGAAGAATGTCTGTATTATACAGTAACACATAAAAGCCAATTCTGTATTAGTTAGTGCATTGTACACTTGTGACCAGGAATGGGTCTCTTTCGCATAACTTGAAACGAGGAATCTTTCACAGCATAACACTGTTCTATACAAAACATCCTCCATACCTGCCGGGGTTAGAGCTTAATGCCTTTCACAGATGAGAAGCTGAGTCGCTGGCAGCTTTGAAAATACAGAGCAGAAAGTCAGTGTGGTGAGTGACAGAGGAGGGGAGTGGTGGGAAAGGTTGGTTGACAACATTGAAGCATTTATTTCTGAACAGATTTTGAAATATGATTATACGAATGATATGTGGGAACTGTTGATATGTTTGAGTTAGTCCAGTTGCTTGAGTGGCATTTTAAAACTTAGCTGTGTTTTAGACATTTTGAAATACTGCATTATAGAACATTGAAAAATCTCGTTTTTTCATACAATTTCTCTAAATTGCAGTAATAAAATGTCATCTGTCCTGAGGTTGTAGTATATTTTTAATGTTTCCTGGTTGAATTTAGTTTTATCAGTTTGTACCTCTTTACAAGACATCGAAATGGGTGCCTCGGGGTCGACAAGATTTTTTTTAATAGTGCTGCTGCAATAGTTGATGAAATGGTTTGACATTTTTCTTACCGAGATCAGGAACAGATTCTGTCAACATCAAATAACCACTCTCAAATGGATTTTGAACTTCCCCTCCTTTCCCATTAATCATACTTTGACGGTCATCCCTCCACTGAGAATACCACTGTTCACTTTTGGAGTTGGATATTTCCTGCTATAGAGACAGCTGAACCACCAAAAGTGATTGCCAGAGGTCCTAGCTAAAGTCGAGAGCAGTGAACACAATCAGTGGATGTGGATCAAACGGATTATTTTTGTGTTTTGTAATTTGTACATTATTGTAAAATATAATTGGGGCTGATTGACGAAACTCCAGTAGCGGACCAATTAACACAGAGGGGGGAATTAAATTACCCACAATCCGTTTTCGAGGTAAAAATGGAGGCATGGTTCTGTTTTGCTCAAATTTTTTTCAGGGTAAATCCTTTGGGGGGGGGGGGGGGGGGCGGCGCGCGTGCGTGAATACATTTTGTTTCTCCTGCGCAATGAAAAAAATCCCTGAGAGTGCCGGCTTTTGGATCTAATTGGATAGCAATTCTCTCACTGTGAGGAAAGGGGGCGGGCAGGAGGCTGGAGCAGTGGAACGCCCCGGCCATCTCTGGCCAAGATAAAAGTCAGTTTAGACTGACTTTTATCTGCGAACATGGAAAATAATAAATTAGATGGTCAGCGAACATCGAATGATTTTTCACCCGTGCTGCCGCATGCAAGGGGATGTGTAAGCATACACATCCCCTCGCATGCAAATGTGGTGATTCGTGGGGCATTCAGATGGGCTGGCGGCGTTTACCTGTTCGCTAGGCTGCAAATTTACGCAGCCTAGCAAACCGGTCTGAATCAGGCCCTTAGATTGTAAGTACTCGCAAGCTGTTCCCTCTTCCCTCATTTTTTTTTTTGTTTTGTTTTTTGCAGTGCACACTGAAAGCAACGGTCAGTATGCTAGAGTCCTTCTTTTAGTGCACCTACACCAATATTTCTATATATACCTGGGTAGATGGTGACGCTGAAGCGGGGGGACTCACTTCCGGGAACTATGTAGAGAACTATTGGACAATTGAAGGGAACAGTGAATATTTAATGTACAACTAACAGATTCTAAAACATAAAAAGTTGGTAATTATACTTTGATCTTCCAGGGCCTAATGCAATAATGCACAACTGTTCTGCACACAGAATGATCCCAGGTTCAGCTTGTTAAAGTACTGTAGCACTGAATATGCATCTCTGTGGTGATCGGAATTGACGCTGGCATCCGCACTAGTCTATCCTGCTTCTGTCCCACACCACCTTTTGTTAGGTGCCTTTTTCAAAACGAAAAAATCATGAATAAAATGTGGTGCATGATATGTTGATGCTATATAAATGTTAAATAATGCATAATATATAAATATATATGTAATGTCTTTTATTTATTTATTTTTCTACAGGAATACTTCCATGGGTAAAACTAATAGATAATTTTGAAGCAGAATATGAATATATAACAAATGAAGAGACGGTCTTTACATTTAAAACCAACAGAAATGCCCCAAACTACAAACTGATTAACATAGATTTCAGTGATCCTGGAGAATCCAACTGGAAAGAACTTGTACCAGAGCATGATAAAGATGTACTGGGTAAGTGTTTAGCTTTTCATTTAAAACTAATTACATACAAAAACATGGATTGCATTGTGAAAAAACTGACACTTGAAATCCTATGACAAATATGCAGAGTATCCATCAGTTTCTAACGTGTAGTTTAGATCTCAACATCTATGATCACCACTTCATGGTTGGGCTTTCACATTTGTGGCACTTTAACCAAATAAAGAGGAAAGTGTCCTCTAGCATCAATATGGTGTATCTGGGAACAGTATACTGAGGTAGAAAGGTACTTAGTACCACCTACAGCAGGCATTCCCAACCACGGTCCTCAAGGCACACCAACAGTGCAGCTTTTAGTGATATCCAGGCTTGAGCACAGGTGACTTAATTAGTACCTGAGTGATTCTGATTAAACCATCTGTTCTGATGCCTGGATATCACAAAAACTTGCACTGTTATGTAGGGTACACACCAGGACGACCCGCTCACGATGCACATCGTGAGCAGGTCGTCAGTGTCTCGTCCGACCCGCTCATGGTGACGCGGGGGGGCACGACCCGCTCACGATGTGCACCGTGAGCGGGTCAGATCTGATGGCGACCCGCACCCGGCTGTATGGTCGTCATTGAGATCCTACCTGCAGCAGGTAGGATCTCAATAACGACCGACCGGCCCGCGGGACCGCGCATCGAATCGGTATCGGTCCACACCAGGTCAGAAAAGGGTCCAATCAGCACACAATCTACATCCAATTGATCGGAATTGGATCTAGATTGTGGGGATCGGGCCCTAGTCGTCCTGGTGTGTACCCAGCATTAGTGTGCCTTGAGGACCGTGGTTGGCAATGCCTGACCTACAGTATACAATCATTTACAGATATTCCCTTCCCAAATCTCTGTTCAGTCATCCCCATCCAATGCACCACACTTTCCAGACAGCCTCATGAGAGTCTTACAAGGAAACCCGGCACCTCAGACAATAAACAATATATATCATTTGCTTAACTGTAAGTGGTAGTCATATCTGCTAGGTACTTTTATCAATTCTTCCAGCTTAGACACTAACATGGATTGAATTTCTGAAAACAATGGAAAGTTTTTAATCCATGCAAGGTCATATTAAATATCTTATATCGCCCGCCAATGAATGAGCAAATTTCTGGACATACCTTGGGAGAATGGGTTTTGAAGTATGAAAGCTTTATAATTAGGGATGAATTAGGAACAATAAAATATTTCTGATTTAGCGTAATCCCAGATGGTTAGTGAGTGGAACACTTTTGGATGAGGAGAGGTGAGTCTGGTTGGCATGGTCTAGGTTGCAAGATGAATGACGAGACCGTGAACAGCCCCAATCGATTTGCGTCAATGGCATATATTCAATGCCGTGGGCGAGCGGTGACTGCGAGCAGGACTTTTTGCTCGCAGTCACCGCTCACCCTGTCAGTATTCAACTGACCCCCCTCATACGCAAATTCCCCCTCGCTCCGTTTTTTGAGCGAGGGGGAATTTGTGAATGTGCCTCCAAAAACTGCGAGAATCGAGGCTAATTACAGCGAGTTTGCTGCACTAGCCTCGGCTCTCGCAGTTTAGGGGAATCCTCGCCATTCTGTGACTGCGAGGATTCCCCCGGAACGTTGTATAGTGCGAGCGGCCGGCGCGGGGGTTAAACTGCGAGGATCACTGGATTTCTGTGATCCTCGCAGTTTAACCCCCTCGCCGGCCGCTCGCACCGGCATTGAATACCTGCCAATGTCTGAACTAAAGTTTTCTGCTCTAGTATTGCACCATAGGTTGCACTGAGAAAGTTGCACAGCATATAGTACGTCTTAAATGGAAATTAATAAGACTGTGCTGAGTTAATGGATTCTAAGAAGGTGCTGCGAAGATCCTAAGGTGTATTACAGAAACACCCTTACGTACTGGATCTGAACCTTTGTTCATATTAATATATGCAGATGTATTTGAATAAAATTACAAAAAAGAAACTCATGTATAAAGGTAGTAATCTGAAAATAGGGGTATGCAGGGCCGGTGCAAGGTTCCCCAGCACCCTAGGCAAAATGTCAACTTGCTGCAGGGATGGAGGGTTGCTGCAGTGATGGAGGAGCCAATTAAATTATACCACAAGACATGGGCACATGAGAGAGGGAGGGACAACATGGGGATATGAGTGGGGCGGGAGGTGATGAGGGAATAACACAGCACCGTGGCACATGGGGAGGGTATGCCACAGGACAACAGGACATGAGGGGGTAGAAGGGACACAACCCCTAGGGACATGAGGAGGGCACAGGACCTGAAAAAATGGGTGGGGAAAACCGGAGAGGAGGGATACAGGACCTGGGGACAGGAGGGTGAGGGGGTGCACAGGACCTGGGAATGGGAGGAAGAAGAGGGACATAGGACCTGGCGACAGGAGGGGTGAGAGGGAGATGAGGACCACATGACCTGGAGACATGAGGGGGGGGGGTGATGGACACAGGACCTGGAGGCAGGAGGGAAGGACAGGTCCTGGGGACATGAGGGATGGGGTGAAGAGGAGAGACACATGACCTTGGGACTGGAGGGGGGTGTAGAGGAGGGCGCATACAGGATACTGCACTGCACCAGTCGCTCAGCCTTGTACATGTTGGGAGATAGTCTCTCCTCACCTGTTATTACTTTCATCTCTGCGCCTCGACTCCTGCCCTGTGTGGGTGGCTCCGGTTAAGTGCGGCTTGCCTGGCAGCATCCAGGCTGCTGATGGCGGAAAGAACTTGGAATTTGGGGGCAACATCGCTGGCCAGCTTCTGTGCATGCGCAATGATGACAACTGCAGGGCAATTGGCGATGTGGATGCTGCTGTGTCCCTCTCACTTTATGTAGGCCTGTGTGACATCTTCCTGCCACCCACGGTTGGACGTGCCTACTACGCACGGGTGTGCAATCCGCGGCCGTGGGGGGCTTGCCTGCTATCCCACTACACAAAAGGGGTGACGTGATGTATAGTGTGAGGATGCTTACTTTTCACTGATGGTACTGCTACTGGCTTGTGCTGGCTGGGATGGTTAATGGGTGGGGTGCTGGCTGTTACTTTCATGCTTTTACTGAAGTCGGTTTAAAGAGATCAACTCTGTGCCGCCCTCCAGTGGCCGGCGCCCTAGGCAAATGCCTAAAGCTGCCTGGGGTGTATGTGAACTAATACCGGTATATAAAGATAAGACAAACCAATAACATATATAGCTCTGGAGTCTAGACCCTATATAAGGTCAAGGCAATCCAAATGAATAATAATAATTCTCTTAATATAGGGCTATTCTGTGGGTAAATAAATAATGATTTGTCCTACAAAAGAATCCAGGGGTCCGCTATAGAAAGGGTTACCGTGCACCAGTAATCTGACTTTCCAAGTATCACATCCGTCTTCCTGCACACTGTTCTCCTTCTGTATAGTGTGGTCAGCGTGGAGATCAATGTTTCTGCGTTCAATGCGTTTCGCCTGTAGGTCAGGCTTCGTCAGGAATGAGAATAATCTGTTCATTTCTGGCAAAGCCTGACATACAGTCACTATAAGACACAAACACTGATTCACAGTGTTGGAAAAAAAGCACTTGTCTACAAGTAGCTTGGAACGCTGCTCCCCTCAATTCTTCCCAAATCCCGCGAGCTCCATCTAAAACATAATAGAGGGGGCGCCAAATAGTGCAGTATCGTTTTATTAAAATAGAATGTTTTTGAAAAATTAAAAGTTTTTTTTTTTTCTTGTATGTGCCCGTACCAAAATTTACATCAGTTGTCTGAATACCACAAAGTTAAATCACAGAACATCACTGGCAAAGCTGCATACGAATATCCCCACAATGTATCACTCACAGGACCTCTCTCCCCTCAGGCAGGCAGTTTCTGGGACACAGGTTGCTCAGCGTCAATGTGGATTCAGCTCCATCCGCTCAGTCTCTGGTATTTCATCATTGGAATTCAACAGTGGGGTGGCCTGTGTGATGGCCAGCCTGTCTTTTAAGCCAGAACAGATCATTTACATACAAGGGAACTCCCTAGTGCCTCCCTCCTTCATAGCAAAGGGGCTTTGTGATATATGATGGTTATAATAACCTGAAGTGTGCATAAAATAACTATTATTATATATAAAATTAGGAGTTTTTGTGATGATATATAATAGCTAGTGTCCATGAGTGTCCGAAACAGTACCATCTGCTGGCAGAGAGTGAAATTACATCTTTCTCACACATGCACAACCAAAGAAGCTAGCATATAGTCCAATGGTAGACCACACTCTCACTTAGATGGTGCAACAGTGGGGTCCTCGACAAAGGGTATCAATACCTAAAGATAGTCAGTGATCACCCATACCAGCAGGTTTGGGATGTGGGGCACTCGCCTGTATAACGAATGATACAGATTTGTTATAAAATCAAGAAATTGTTTTATTCCACTTGTGGTTTTGGTTCACTTAGGGATCATTTGTAATCCAACGTGCCCCAAAATTTCGGTCCTTTAAAAATGGACCTTTATCAGGGAGCTTGGTATCGTTGGAGAATTGGCAATCAGCGTGGAGAGCTAAACCTCATGGTAGATGGAGACAGCGTCTGGATAGATAGATAGATAGATAGATTCCATGTAAGTCTATAATTACTGTAAAAAGAACTTTACATTATAATATAGCAGTAATATATTGGTATGCACAGCAAGATTGTTATTACACATCAGAAACTAAACAAGATGTTCCAATTAGTGAGAGCGTATCCTGACTAATTGCCTTGTGAATGCAAATATATTCTGATGAACTGTGTACTCCATTCATTTAATGAGATTTGGACATTGCACTACAAAGAGAATTACGGTATCAGCGAGAAATAAGCTAATCCGTCCTATGAAGTTCATGTCTTTATCAGTATATAAAATGTTTGGTACTCTTTACCTAGATGGGCGCCCGCGATTGAAATCGCGGGCGTCGGGGGTAAAAATCGCGGGTAAATCGCGGGTACATAAAAATCTGCTACCCGCGATGACCGCGATTTTCCCATAGGGAACAATGTTAAAAAGGCTGATTGAGCGCGATTTTCATGTAAAATGCCTCAATGCCCGCGATTTGGCCATAGGAATCAATGTTAAATGGGCCACAGAGCCCAAATAAGCACAATTAACCCTTAAATGTCCCCCCAAATTTTTAACGCCACCCCACGATCCACGCCAACCCGACGCGTATAACTGTGAAGGTATCCGCGTCCCCTCGCGGGGCTCGCTGCGCTCGCCACGCTTCGGGCTCGGTGGCTCGCTGCGCTCGCCACACTATTCTATTCTCACTCCACGCCCTAGTGGATAGTAGGGCATGAAAAGGTCGGAGGACGCGTACCGCCGCCCCTCGCGGGCTCGCTGCGCTCGCCACGCTTCGGGTTGGCGTGGATCATGGGGTGGCGTTAAAAATTTGGGGGGACATTTAAGGGTTAATTGTGCTTATTTGGGCTCTGTGGCCCATTTAACATTGATTCCTATGGCCAAATCGGGTCCATTGAGCCATTTAACAGTAAAATCGTGTCCATCGGGCCTTTTAACATTGATTCCTATGGCAAATCGGGAGCATCGCGTCGCGGGCATCGCGGGTACATTTATGGACGGCCGCGACGCGACCGACGCGATTTCCATGTTTAACATGGGTTTCAATGGGAAACCGCGGGCATCGCGTCGGTCGCGTCGCGGCCACACATAAATGTACCCGCGACGCCCGCGACGGGCGCCCATCTAGGTAAAGAGTACCAAATGTTTTTCTTTTTTTTCATCTATCATGCTATTTCAGTACATTTCACAACATCTACTTTATGAACTAAGTATGTAACATGTGTAAGAGTGCAAATGATATACACCCGTAAAGGATGATATAGTGTACATTGTTTGCATGACCGGTTCTACAGCTAAAGAAAGTGCCTAAAGTGTGCATTTTTTTTTATTCATTATTCTATGCATCTTTAGAATTTTACTTTTCTAGAGTTCAAACAAAATAACACCAGCCCTGCCTTTCCATAAAGAGTGGATGTCAAAGTATTTTTTTTTTCTTTTTTAGATGACGTTCTTTAACTTATTCATATATTTACTAATAATTTGCTCCTATGTTTTTTGGAAAAGTTAAATAGTTCCTTGCTGTAGTTTAGTCACATTTAGTAGAAGATATATTGAATTCACCTTTTGTAAAGAACATTAACCCTTTAAAGTCCAACATCTGGTCAGGCTCAACAGCCCTAGCGCTAGTAGCAGATCTAATGGTGAGACACTTTAACCCCTATAGACGCGGTGACAGTTTAAACATGTCTGCTGTCCCTGACAGCAGACATGTCCCTGCATGCCCAGGGGGGGCTGCGATGCCGCCCCCCCGTCGGCGATCGCTGTGATTGGCTGTTCAGTGTGAACAGCCAATTACAGCGTTTTCTGTGTCACCGGCGAATAACGGTCGCCGGTGACACAGGGATCGGTGGTGATTGGTGCTGTAAAGTACAGCACCAATCACCACGGGGTGTAAGGGTGACACTGGTGTCACCCCACCTCACCCAACCCGCCCCCAAAGGCCGTGATTGGTTCGTCGGACCGACGGACCAATCACAGCCATGGAGGGGGGTTTAAACTAACGGTGACTGCACTGCAGACGCCATTCCGGTCTGGAATTGCGTGCAGTGCGGTCACCGTGCCAATCTGCCGTTTTACTGACCTGATCCTTGCAAAATACTTACCTGATCACAGCTTGTAGCGTTCCTGGAGCCTGTGACTTCCTGTGTTGTGCTGTGCTGTGTTGTGCTGCTGTGCTGCTGCAGTGTGTTCCAGTTATAGATAGAGAGAGATAGAGAGAGAGAGATAGAGAGGGCTAGTGACAGAGAGTGCTACATTTTGTGCTGCTGCAGTGTGATAGAGTTATAGATAGAGAGATAGAGAGAGATAGAGAGATAGTGACAGATTGTGCTATATTTTTTATATATATATACAGCTGTACTGCGTGTGCAACTGACTGCTGCCCCCCCCCCCCTTTTGTGCTGATCAGTATAAATTAACTGATCAGCAACTTTTTGGGGGCACAGGGTTTTTTTTTTATATATATACCAGTGCTGCTGCAGTGTCATAGAGTGGTAGATAGTGAGAGATAGAGAGATAGAGAGAGATAGTGATAGAAAGTGCTATATTTTGTGTCTGCTGCCCCCTTTTTGTACACCCCCAGCAACTTTTTGGGGGTGCAGGGGTTATTTTTTATATATATAACTGTCAGTGCTGCTGCTGCAGTGTCATAGAGTGATAGATAGTGATAGATAGTGATAGATAGTGAGAGATAGAGAGAGATAGAGAGAGATAGAGAGATAGTGACAGAGAGTGATAGAGAGTGCTATATTTTGTGTCTGCTGCCCCCCCCTTTTGTGCTGATCACTATATCTGAGGTGATCAGCAACTTTTTGGGGGTGCAGAGGTTTTTTTTTTATATATACCTGCCAGTTGCACTGTCAGTTGCACCAAAGGTTGTGCACCTGCTGCCCCTCACTGGTAATCAGTGTCGCATCACTGATCACCTTTTTTTTTTTTTTTTTTTGAGGGTGCTGTGGGGTCTTTTTTTAATTTTTTTTGATCAAATTTTTTTGATCAAATTTTTTTGATCAAATTCCTGTTGCCTTTGAGCGCTGTTCAGTGACGGACGTTACTGACCAACATCTGTGCTCAATTTTTGGCGCAGGACCTTTTTTTTTTTTTTTTTTTTTTTGCACTACATACACACTACACACTACATACTACATTGAAATAAAGTTTGTACCCCCCTACACTATACACGTGTTGAAACATTTCACTACCAGAAACACAAAAATAAAAATGGCATCCCAAATGTCATCCCAAATGTCATCCCAGTCATCCAGAAGAATGTATTCAGCGGAGGAGGCATATGCCATGCTTGCCTCTGACTCTGACACAGCCAGTGAGGCAAGCGGGGAATTTGAAGGATTCATCTTAAGCTCCTCTTCCTCCTCTAGTGATGAGGGACCCCCTCAAAGACGCCCCCGTAGAGCAGCTGAGACCCCCCCCCCCCCAATAATTGATCTCGTATGGACCCCACCACCAGACAATTTTGAGCCCCAGGTTCCTGAGTTTTTGGCCATCCCAGGAATCCAATTTGATTCAACAGGTCTCAGAGAAATTGACTTTTTCAAATTATTTTTCTCTGATGATTTTATAAATTTAATGGTGGACCAAACTAATTTATATGCCCAGCAGTTTATTGCTCAAAACCCCACGTCATCATTTGCTAGGTGGACCCCTGTAGATGCAGTAGAGATGATGACGTTTTGGGGTCTGGTGTTTCATATGGGCATAGTAAAAAAGCCAGAAATTAGGCAATATTGGAGTACAGATGTTCTGTACAGCACCCCACTTTACCGTATGGCCATGACCCGGAATCGTTTTGAGTTAATCCTTAAATTTTTGCATTACAACGATAATGCACAGTGCCCACCCAGAGATGATCCCACCTTTGACCGGCTATTCAAAGTCAGGCCGGTCATTGATCACTTCAGTGCCAAATTTGAAGAGATGTACATCCCAGATAAATTCATTTGCATAGACGAGTCCCTTATACATTTTAAAGGAAGGGTTAAATTCCGCCAGTACCTTCCCAGTAAGAGGGCAAGGTATGGCATAAAAATGTATAAGCTGTGTGAAAGCACCTCAGGGTACACCCACAGGTTTAGGGTATATGAAGGGAAGGATTCAAGAATTGAACCGCCAGAATGCCCCCCCTCCCTCGTAGGTGTTAGTGGAAAAATTGTCTGGGATTTAGTGCACCCCTTCCTGGATAAAGGTTATCACCTCTATGTGGATAACTTTTACACCAGCATCCCCCTGTTTAAGGCCCTTGGTTCAAGAGGTACAGCAGCTTGCGGTACTGTGCGCAAGAACCAAAGAGGCCTCCCAAAAACGCACATTGCCCAAGTAATGAGAAGGGGTGAAAGCAGGGGAATATGCACCGAAAATATGTTGTTGGTCAAATATAAGGACAAGAGGGATGTCCTTATACTGACAACAATTCACGGAGACAGTACCACCTCCGTCCCTGTACGAGGTACCAGTACCCACACCTCAAAACCTAATTGTATCCTGGATTACAATAGGTACATGGGCGGAGTGGATCTTTCAGATCAGGTACTGAAGCCGTACAGTGCCCTGCGGAAAACAAAAATCTGGTACAAGAAGCTGGCCGTGTATATCATCCAGATGGCACTGTATAACGCTTACGTGCTATTCCGTTCTACCAGCCAGAGGGGGACATTTATGCACTTTCAAGAGGAAGTCATAAAGGGCCTAATATTTGGGAACCAGCAGGCAGAGGGCCCCAGTACTTCTAGTACTGGCCCCCGTATTGTACCAGGGCAGCATTTTCCTGATGAAATCCCCTCCACTGGAAAAAAGGGCAGGACACAAAAAAGGTGCAAAGTTTGCTATAAAAAGGGAATAAGAAAGCAAACTATTTTCCAGTGTGACACTTGCCCCGACAAACCCGGCCTATGTATAAAGGAGTGTTTTAAAATATACCACACATCTATGGATTATTAGGTTCATCATTTTACCGTGCTTCGGGGGTCTTGCTAATGCCACATAGCACCCACCATTCATTCCACCAGAATCTGAGCCGCAAAATCCAAAAATCACTCCTTCCCTTCTAAGTCCTGCCATGCACCCAACTGGTATTTTTTGGTCACATGTGAGCAGGGCCGTTTTTAGAGGCGGACAAGCCGTGCAGCAGCCCGGGGCGCCGCACGGCTTGTCAGCCTCTGTTAAACAGCCGGGGCGCCTGGCAGTTCCCCCCAGCGCCGCCTTTGCCCCCTCTCCCCGTCCGCGGCGCCACAGCTTTTTAATTTCCCAGGGGAGGGGAGGGGAGCGCATCGCGTCTCTCCTTCCCCTCGCTCACTTGGCTGTCAGCCAATCAGAGCTCGCGGGCGGCAGCCAATTAGGAGCCAGCCCGCGAGCCATGAATGGCTGACGGCTCAGGCAAACACTGTGAAGGCGAGGTGCGTGATCATGTGCGCTCCGCTCCCCTCCGAGTCCCCAGGAAAGCAGCAGCAGCAGCAACGCAGCAGCAGCGCAGCAGCAGCCAAGACACAGACAGTGAGTTGTGGGGGCATATATGTGTGGCACTGTGGGGGCATATCTGCCACTGTGGGGGCATATATGTATGGCATTGTGGGGGCATATCTGTGGCACTGTGGGGGCATATTTGGCACTGTGGGTGCATATATGTATGGCACTGTGGGGGCATATTTGGCACTGTGGGGGCATAGCTGTCACTGTGGGGGCATATGTGTGGCACTGTGAGGGCAAATCTGCCACTGTGGGGTCATATATGTTTGGCACTGTGGGGGCATATCTGTGGCACTGGGGGAATATTTGTCACTGTGGGGGCATATAAGTGTGGTACTGTGGAGGCATATATGTATGGCACTGTGGGGGCATATATGTATGGCACTGTGGGGGCATATATGTATGGCACTGTGGGGGGCGTATCTGTGGCTCTGTGGGGGCATATTTGGCACTGTGGGGGCATATGTGTGGCACTGTGGGTGCATAGCTGTCACTGTGGGGGCATATGTGTGGCAATGTGGGTGCGTATCTGCCACTGTGGGGGCATATATATATGGCACTGTGGGGGCATATCTGGCACTGTGGGGGCATATTAGTAAACGGCGGCAGCGGTGCGTGGGGCAGAATGTGTGGTACTTATGTATTATCTGGGCGGCCAATTTTCTTCATCGCATGCGATGCGATTTTTCATTGTATAGCCACCCATGGGTGATTTCATACCCCCACTATCCAACTAAGCATGGAGTTGATTTTATATACTGTAGTGTGGCGAGCGGACGCAGATTACTTTACATGTATTCTGCGTCCCCTCGCGGGGCTCGCTGCACTCGCCACGCTTCCGGCTCGGTGGTTTGCTGCGCTCGCCACACTATATAAGATCAACTCCATGCATAGTTGGATAGTGGGGGTATGAAATCACCCATGGGTGACTATACAATTAAAAATCGGGTCTTTACAATGAAAAATCGCATCGCATGAATTGTATGCCACTATATTGCATGCGATGCGATGCGATACAATAAAAAAATCGGGCGCCCAGATATTACACAAGTACCGAATGTGTAATAGGCGTTACGGTGTGGGGAGTATTGCGTAATTGCCATCACAGTGTGGAGTGTAATGGGCATCACAGTGTGGGGTCTAATGGGCATCATGATGTGCGACATAATGTGTAATTGTCATCACGGTGTGCGACATAATGTGTAATTGTCATCACAGTGTGCTACGTAATGTGTTATTGGAATCACGGATAAATAGTGTATAATGATTTAAGTAGGCTGTCATTGGCCTTGCTGTGAGGTGTACTAGGTCACTGTGTGGCCTTCAGCTGGCCAACTTAAGTGCGGGAGGACAATGACAATTCCTGCGGTAACCAATGTCTGGTCATGCAGGTCGCAAAAGTAAGATGTAAGGTAATTGTTGTCCTGCTAGACCAAACCCCTTATATTAAGCCACGCCCCTTTTGACAAATAAACCACACACCCTATTTTGGCGCGCGCAATTTCTTCTGTACCATGTTATATATTTGGGGGGGGGGGGGGGCGCATTTTTATTTCTTTGCCCTGGGAGCTAAACTGTCTAGAAACGGCCCTGCATGTGAGGCATTGCCGTACTCGGGAGAAATTGGGGCACAGATTTTGGGGTGCTTTTTCTCCTTCATACCTTATGAAAATGAAAAATTTTGAGCCAGAACTGCATTTTTGTGTAAAAAAATGTAACTTTTCATTTTCACTGCCCAGTTGTATCAAAATTGGTGAAACCCCTGGGGGTTTGAAATGTACACTATACCCCTAGATGAATTCCCTGAGGGGTGTAGTTTGCAAAATGGGGTCACTTGTGGGGGGTTCCACTGTATTGGTGCTTCGGGGGTCTTGCTAATGCGACATAGCACCCACCAAAATTCCACCAGAATCTGAGCTGCAAAATCCAAATATCACTCCTTCCCTTCTGAGTCCTGCCATTTTTTGGTCACACATGAAGCATTGCCGTACTCGGGAGAAATTGGGGCACAGATTTTGGGGTGCTTTTTCTCCTTCATACCTTATGAAAATGAAAAATTTTGAGCCAGAACTGCATTTTTGTGTAAAAAAATGTAACTTTTCATTTTCACTGCCCAGTTGTATCAAAATTGGTGAAACCCCTGGGGGTTTGAAATGTACACTATACCCCTAGATGAATTCCCTGAGGGGTGTAGTTTGCAAAATGGGGTCACTTGTGGGGGGGGTTCCACTGTATTGGTGCTTTGGGGGTCTTGCTAATGCGACATAGCACCCACCAAAATTCCACCAGAATCTGAGCTGCAAAATCCAAAAATCACTCCTTCCCTTCTGAGTCCTGCCATGCACCCAACTGGTATTTTTTGGTCACATGTGAGGCATTGCCGTACTCGGGAGAAATTGGGGCACAGATTTTGGGGTGCTTTTTCTCCTTCATACCTTATGAAAATGAAAAATTTTGAGCCAGAACTGCATTTTTGTGTAAAAAAATGTAACTTTTCATTTTCACTGCCCAGTTGTATCAAAATTGGTGAAACCCCTGGGGGTTTGAAATGTACACTATACCCCTAGATGAATTCCCTGAGGGGTGTAGTTTGCAAAATGGGGTCACTTGTGGGGGGGTTCCACTGTATTGGTGCTTCGGGGGTCTTGCTAATGCGACATAGCACCCACCAACATTCCACCAGAATCTGAGCTGCAAAATCCAAAAATCACTCCTTCCCTTCTGAGTCCTGCCATGCACCCAACTGGTATTTTTTGGTCACATGTGAGGCATTGCCGTACTCGGGAGAAATTGGGGCACAGATTTTGGGGTGCTTTTTCTCCTTCATACCTTATGAAAATGAAAAATTTTGAGCCAGAACTGCATTTTTGTGTAAAAAAAATGTAACTTTTCATTTTCACTGCCCAGTTGTATCAAAATTGGTGAAACCCCTGGGGGTTTGAAATGTACACTATACCCCTAGATGAATTCCCTGAGGGGTGTAGTTTGAAAAATGGGGTCACTTGTGGGGGGGTTCCACTGTATTGGTGCTTTGGGGGTCTTGCTAATGCGACATAGCACCCACCAAAATTCCACCAGAATCTGAGCTGCAAAATCCAAAAATCACTCCTTCCCTTCTGAGTCCTGCCATGCACCCAACTGGTATTTTTTGGTCACATGTGAGGCATTGCCGTACTCGGGAGAAATCGGGGCACAGATTTTGGGGTGCTTTGTCTCCTTCATTCCTTGTGAAAATGAAAAATTTTGAGCCAGAACTGCATTTTTGTGTAAAAAATTTAATTTTTCAGTTGCACAGCCCAGTTGTATCAAAATTGGTGAAACCCCTGGGGGTTTGAAATGTACACTATACCCCTAGATGAATTCCCTGAGGGGTGTAGTTTGCAAAATGGGGTCACTTGTGGGGGGGTTCCACTGTATTGGTGCTTCGGGGGTCTTGCTAATGCGACATAGCACCCACCAACATTCCACCAGAATCTGAGCTGCAAAATCCAAAAATCACTCCTTCCCTTCTGAGTCCTGCCATGCACCCAACTGGTATTTTTTGGTCACATGTGAGGCATTGCCGTACTCGGGAGAAATTGGGGCACAGATTTTGGGGTGCTTTTTCTCCTTCATACCTTATGAAAATGAAAAATTTTGAGCCAGAACTGCATTTTTGTGTAAAAAAAATGTAACTTTTCATTTTCACTGCCCAGTTGTATCAAAATTGGTGAAACCCCTGGGGGTTTGAAATGTACACTATACCCCTAGATGAATTCCCTGAGGGGTGTAGTTTGAAAAATGGGGTCACTTGTGGGGGGGTTCCACTGTATTGGTGCTTTGGGGGTCTTGCTAATGCGACATAGCACCCACCAAAATTCCACCAGAATCTGAGCTGCAAAATCCAAAAATCACTCCTTCCCTTCTGAGTCCTGCCATGCACCCAACTGGTATTTTTTGGTCACATGTGAGGCATTGCCGTACTCGGGAGAAATCGGGGCACAGATTTTGGGGTGCTTTGTCTCCTTCATTCCTTGTGAAAATGAAAAATTTTGAGCCAGAACTGCATTTTTGTGTAAAAAATTTAATTTTTCAGTTGCACAGCCCAGTTGTATCAAAATTGGTGAAACCCCTGGGGGTTTGAAATGTACACTATACCCCTAGATGAATTCCCTGAGGGGTGTAGTTTGCAAAATGGGGTCACTTGTGGGGGGGTTCCACTGTATTGGTGCTTCGGGGGTCTTGCTAATGCGACATAGCACCCACCAACATTCCACCAGAATCTGAGCTGCAAAATCCAAAAATCACTCCTTCCCTTCTGAGTCCTGCCATGCACCCAACTGGTATTTTTTGGTCACATGTGAGGCATTGCCGTACTCGGGAGAAATTGGGGCACAGATTTTGGGGTGCTTTGTCTCCTTCATTCCTTGTGAAAATGACAAATTTGGAGCCAGAACTGCATTTTTGTGTAAAAAAAATTAATTTTTCATTTTCACTGCCCAGTTGTACCACAATTGGTGAAACCCCTGGGGGTTTGAAATGTACACTATACCCCTAGATGAATTCCCTGAGGGGTGTAGTTTGCAAAATGGGGTCACTTGTGGGGGGGTTCCTAACTTTTAGCATCTTATGGTGCCTAGAAACCTACATGGTGCCTAAAAAATAATCTCATAAAAAGGAGGCTCCAAAATCAAGTAGGTGCTCCTTCTATTATGAAGCCTGTGGTTTGGTCAACGTGCACACTAGGGCCACATATAGGATATTTATGAATACAAAAGAATTGGGGGAATCAATTTTTTAGTCACATTTCTCTAGTAAAATGTACTGTGTTCCTTAGAAAAATGTATTAAAATTGAAAATCTGCAAAAAAAAATAAATTTTGAAATTTCACCTACACTTTGTTTTAATTCCTGTGAAACACCTAAAGGGTTAACAAACTTCCAAAATGCTGTTTTGAATACTGTGAGGGGTGCAGTTTTTGAAATGGCATCATTTATGGGGGTGTCTCACATACAAGTCCCTCAAAGTCACATCAGAACTGAACTGGTCCCTAAAAAAATCAGTGTTTGAAATTTTCTTGAAAATTTGAAAATTTGCTATTCATATTGTAAGCCTTCTTGTGTCCAAAAAAATTAAAAGGAAGTTGAAATAATGATGGAAACATAAAGTAGACATATGGTCTATGTTAGTTATTAACTATTTTGAGTGGTATGATTATTTGTCTCACAAGCAGAAAATTTAACATTTTGCAAATTGCTAAATTTTCCATTTTTTTCCGACATTTTGGTATTTTTCACAAAAAAACACAGACTGTATCGACGAAAATTTACCACTAACTTGAAGTACAATGTGTCACGAAAAAACAATCTCAAAATCACTGGGATAAGTAAAAGCAAAAAAAAGTTATCCCCACTTAAGTGATACATGTCAGATTTGAAAAAAAGGGCTCTGTCAGGAAGGCAAAAACATGCTGTGTCAGGAAGGGGTTAAAAAAAGAATGTTAACATTGTTCAACATTCAATGTAGATTTTTTTGGAATTAAAAAAATAAATAGTATTACAATTAATTTTAACCAGACTGTTTGCATTGCAAAAAAAAAAAAAAAAATTGGTCTGCAGAATGTTAAACAATAAAAATGTTATGGTGCATACATTGCAGTTTAAGCCCCATTTCTAAGCGATTTGACTAGATCTCTTGGAAATGAGGCACAGATCGCTTTGTGTGCATGCCCTATAGCAATGGCCAGCGTGTCGCCATTGACCGCAGAGATAGACAGTGCATGCACAGTCTATCCTGATGGAATGCCTAGGAAAACACTGCTCAGCACACATCATGGTCTATCTGTGCTAATGCACCTCGCTCAGCACGGTGGCATCGTTGCCCCATGTGTACAAGGATTTTGTTTCCACTGTGATTTACAATGTGATCAGTTCACTTATCATGCTGCTTAGTTGAAGAAAGCCGGTACTCGCAATTGTTTTGTCAAGAGTACCAGTATTTTCTGACTTGTGTCCTCCGCGATGCTGTTTGCACTGCATGTTAGGGCAACATCCTAGTTTTGGCAAACTTTGAGCAGAAATCCACTAGTAAGACTTACAGTAGCAAAGGCATTGATTAAAATAGCTATTCACAGTGCACTGTATTGATTCGACCCCTTTATCATCTTCATATCAATGTATAGGCAATGTAGATGGAACAACATTTAGAAGCTGTTGGTTTCATTTACAAAGAGCTAAGTGCTCTGGCACAGCACAAAATCATTTTTGGTAGTGCTGTGCATACATTTTCCCATGTTTCCTTAAGTTTAACAGCACTTAAGAGCAAAATTAACAGAGGATTGCTCGAGACATGAGAGGAGGTTGAATCCTGGTATGGGACCAACAATGACAGTGGTGGTACAAAAATAAAACAAACGGATGGGTCCCACCGTATATATCCAAGGCCAGTCAGTAGAGCAAAGGAAGGAAGTGTGCTTCCCACTCTCCCCCTTCTCCACTGGGGTATGGGTCATACAGTCAACAGTAATTAGCAAAAAAAATGTTATGGCTTTGTTTTTCACTTGAGCCCAATATTATATTTTCACTATTCAGTGGACAAGTCAATTAGTTGGAGTCCAATGACTGTCAGACGTGGGTTATTGTTTTGGAGATGTTGGGGGCTTTAGCGTCTGCCCTGTACATATGTTTGCTGGTCTCTGACTTAGTGAAGCTTGTAGCACTTCAGCAAGATAATCGGGCTCGGGCAGCTGCAGCGTCTGTTTGCCCCTGGCAATATTTCAGTGTCTGATCCACCCTTGTTTCGTACCATGGAGTATACAGCTTTTGAGTCTGATAAAGTCTCTTCTTATTTGGACCCTCAGCTACACAAGGCGCATAAGCAAATTCCTTCTTCCAGGGCTCCATTAGACGTTTAGTATTTGGAGGAACTTGTGGAGACCTGGAGGGTGAGGAATTGGAGTCTTCCTTGAGTTACAGCATTGAAGATCTCATTGCTGCTGTCACCACTCCCAAGTGGAGGCTGTGGGTAATTTTAAGCATACTGTAAGTCCTGAAAATGAGTGTTTTAGTATGTATAACTGCTTGGACTGTATGCTATGGATACAATTAGGTTAATTTGCACTTATTTTAATATCTTTAAAATGTTATGTCTCCTATGTGGCTATCACTCTTAAGTGTTTCACTGTATACAAACGTGTGTGTGAAGCAATGACCTACACCACAGGCTCTCAAACTCTGTCTTCCGGACCCCACACTGCATGTTTTGGTCTCCTACCAGAATCACAAGTGAAGTAATTAGCTCCACCTGTGGCTCTTAAAAAATGTGTCAGTGAGTAGTGAATGCACCTGGCGGTTGACCTGGAAAATGTGAACAGTGTGGTGTACTGAGGACCGAGTTTGAGAACCACTGATCTACACCATAAAAATCTTGAAATAGATGTGTCCATGTTGTATCTATGGCTCTTAAATATTTACCTGTATCTGTGCTATAAACTGTCAGTTCTAGATTCAGAATAGAATTGGCCTTTTTTTTTTTTTTTTTTTACTCCTCCCCCTGTAATTTTCTGCTGTTTGCTACAGATTGCAACAATCTCACCTCATTACAAGTCTCACTTCAAGGTTAATCAAGCAACTAATCATTTGTATTCTCACTATGGTGAATCAGCTTTCCCAAGGCAATCAAAACAGATGGGGTTAATTAATTCAGAAGAGACTTGGGATATATTTAGTGTCCTTCAGAAATTGGGTTTAGAGAAAACACTGTGGAAATATAAAGTGTTAAGAGCTTTATATTTGTGGCTAGAATGTGTTTTTCTGCAATGGATGTGTAGATATTGATTTGCAACTATAGCTAAATGGATATACACACTTAACCCTTTATGACCCATTGTATGTTTTATGGTGTATTTGAGTGATGACACTGGTAAAGTAGACAAATGAGGCCCTAAGTATCCCCAAGAAAAATATGGTTTTGGTCTTTTTGTTTTTTAGCACATTAAGCATTATAGCCCATACACCAAAACATTGTGATTCGTTTAAATAAAATTTTTGGTTCTCTAGCACAGGGGTGGTCAACCTGCGGCTCTCAAGCCACATGCATATCTTTTCTCAATGAGCTACGATAGATGATTCCCCCCCCCCCCCCCCCCATTCCAATGCCGCCGGTGACGCGGCCGGGAAGTATGATTCCAAGCCATGCTCAGTGTGACCCAGGCCTGGCACATGGCCTGTCGTGCTTGCTGAAGTAAAAGTCCCTGGCTACATTTTAATTTGTCAACCTCCTCCTCCTGGCAGCTCTCCCATGCCCTGGTAAGATGTGGGCAATTAAGGCATTTAAACTTTATCATTTAAAAAAAAAAAAATGTATAGACCTGTCTATATTGCTAGAGATCTGTCTATATCGCTATACAGGTGTAGCCAGGCTCATCTATCCTGTTGGCCTACCATCCTGACTTCATTGTTGGGTCATGATAAATGTCCCGTTATGGTGCACTAGGGCGTAATATGGCAAAAACATGCAAAAGCATTTAATTACACTGCTTCGCAGCTGGTTGGCGACTGCTCCAATAATGAAACCTACAGTACAGTTCCACAGATAGATGCGTGAAGCACCACTGCCATTTACTGTCCACCTTTGCATCCATTTAACCTGTGTACAGTATGCAGAGCTTACTGTAGCTTCATAAGGGTGGGCGGTACTTATATATTTGCAGGGCGCACAATTAACATATGTACGCAGGCGTAGTAAAATCGCATCACATGGCACGTTTTCATGCAATGCAATTTCACTAGATAATATGGTACTTTCCCTATCCTCTGGGATCTTCTCCTCCTTCAAACACACTCTTGTCTCCCCAATTCTCAAAAAAACAAATCTGGACCCCAACTCTCCATCCAACTACAGGCCCATCTCCCTCCTCCCTTTTGCCTCCAAGCTCCTAGAACGTCTGCCCTATAATCGTCTCCTAAGCTACCTTACTGCTAACTGCATTCTAGACCCCCTCCAATCCGGGTTCCGCCCTTTACATTCCACAGAAAATGCCCTGACCAAAGTCACTAACGATTTACTATTGGCTAAATCCAAAGGCCTTTTCTCTATCCTCATCTGTCAGCTGCCTTTGACACTGTTGACCACCCTCTCCTGCTCAACACCCTCCGCTCCTTTGGCATCACTGGCATGGTCTTCTCCTGGTTCACCTCATACATCTCCGATCGTTCCTTCTCCATCTCCACTCCGAGCTTCTCCTCTCCTACTACCCCGCAGCTAGTCGGTGTTCCCCAAGGGTTAGTCCTTGGCCCTCTCCTCTTCTCCCTCTACACCACCTCTCTGGGCACCCTCATCAGCTCCTACAGCTTCCGTTACCACCTTTATGCTGATGATACCCTAATCTATCTCTCCTCCCCCAACCTATCCCCATCACTCCTGTCCAAGGTCTCCGAATGCCTCACGGCCATCTCAGCCTGGATGACCCAACGCTTCCTGAAACTAAACATGGCTTCTAATCTTCCATTCCCCGAACATCCCCTCTTCTCCCACTATCTCCATCAGCATTGGTGTAACTGAGATCACCTCCACTGACCAAATGCGATGCCTTGATTTTATAAAGTGTGGCGAGCGCAGCGAGCCACCGAGCCCGAAGAGTGGCGAGCGCACGTGGATTACTACATGTATTCTGTGTCCCCTCGTGGGGCTTGCCATGCTTCAGGCTCGGTGGCTCTCTGCGCTCGCCACACTTTATAAAATTGACTCCACGTCGATGTGGATAGTGGGGGTATGAAAAGGTCGGGAGGATGTGTTCCGCGTCTCCTTGCGGTTCTCACTGCGCTCGCCACGCTTCGGGGTGATGTGGATAGTGGGGGTGTGCTAAATCCAATTGCATCACATAAACATGTACACTTGGGGTGTTGTGCTTAATCGCATTGTGCGATTTTGCGTGTGATGTGATCGGTGGTCAGGGTGCAGTGAATAAATTAACTAGTGAGATTGCATCACATCACATCACATTGCACGGCACGAAAATGTGCCATGCGATGTGATTTCACTACACAGAATAGCCCACTAAGCTAATAGCTTAGTGGGCGCCCCGCAAATACACAAGTACCGGGTGGGCTCCCTTGTGCCAGCAGCATTTACATTAAATACATTTTGTTTTATAAAATAATTTTGCGTACATTTGTGACAAACCACGAGCATAGCCCTAAGTGCCATTGGCATTTACATAAGGCTTCCGCCGGGTTCATGCTTCAGGTGTGAATAAGATGACAGGCTTGTGGTATAATATCCCTCATGGTCTAGTGGTTAAGCCCACCCCATGCCATGTGCATTCCACTGTGTTGTTTTATATATTGGACATTAAAATGTGTCTATACTGTAGTTAGGCTTTGCTTCCACTATACTTGTGCACATAATTTGGGGTGCGAAAGAAACATCTGGTAAATTTCAATATATAGCAGCAAGACACAAACGAAGCATATCATAAAGTGGTCACAAAACTTCATTTTGGGGAAGAGAAGCTATCAAAAGTCACTCACACAGTGAGCTTAGTCTAGCACATGGTAGAAATAGTTCTTGGACTATATTACTGTATTGTATTTAATTGGAGACCTAACACATGTGCTTTGGTTATTTAAAAAGCGACATCTGGTGGACGAACATAAGCATTACAATGCCCGGCAATGCCATATGTCACACTAGCCAGGCTGCGCAATGCTCCACCACGCTGCAACAGGCGTTTTCTGTTGGACCAACCGCCATTGGTAGGACAGATGAGCGTTGCTACATCGGTATAGATAGATATAGATGTATCTATATATACAATGGTCAAAGTGGGATGGTATGTGCAGTATGGCATACTTTGGTTTCCACTGTAGGGGTCTGAGGAATGTCTTTAATGTGGCAGGGTCACTGATCTTTACTACGCCATTATGGCTCTTACTTGCTTATAATAAAGGTTGCTTATAATATGCAGCTTCGATAGGTCGACCAATGGCATGGCAGGTTAAACAACTGAGCCTGCCACAGGAGTGAGCACTAGGCATTTAAAAATGGTGAGTGGCCTTGTGGGAGCTAGGCCATACCCTTTTTTTTGCATGGTATTGTCTCATTGTCTTACTATAAAAATATTTGGTACTTGTGTATTTTGGCGGCGCCCACGATGAGGATCGCGTCCATCGTGTGTGAAAAATCGGGTCCATCGCGTCGCGTCGTGTGCATTAACATGGCACACGACGCGACCGACGCGATGGACGCGATTTCTCCATAGGCTTCAATGTTAAAATATTTAAACATTGAAATCGTGTTGGTCGCGTCGGTCTTGTGCCATTATAATGGCACAAGATAAGATGGACTTGATAAAGTCCATTTTACATGGAATAAAATGGGAAATGGGCCAATATGGCCCATTTCTCATTGTATATGTCCCCGTCATGTCCAAATATAACTGCCCCCCCATTGTGAGCGGCACCCCAGTATTGACGTCAACCCGAAGCGTGGCAAGCGCAGCGAGCCCGCGAGGGGCGGCGGTGCGCATCCTCCGACCTTTTCATACCCCTACTATCCACGTCGGCGTGGAGTTGAGAATAGAATAGTGTGGCGAGCGCAGCGAGCCACCGAGCCCGAAGCGTGGCGAGCGCAGCGAGGGGACGCGGACACCTGTGAAGCCCGCGTGGGGACGCGGATACCTGTGAAGGTATCCGCGTCCCCTCGCGGGGCTCGCTGCGCTCGCCACGCTTCGGGCTCGGTGGCTCGCTACGCTCGCCACACTATTCTATTCTCAACTCCACGCCGACGTGGATAGTAGGGGTATGAAAAGGTCGTAGGACGCGTACCGCCGCCCCTCGCGGGCTCGCTACGCTCGCCACGCTTCGGGTTGGCGTCAATACTGGGGTGCCGCTGACAATGGGGGCCATTTATATTTGGACATGACGGGGCCATATACAATGAGAAATGGGCCATATTGGCCCATTTCCCATTGTTTTCTATGTTAGATGGACTTTATCAACTACATTTGATCTTGTGCCATTATAATGGCACAAGTCCGACGCGACCGACAGTATTTCAATGTTAAAAATATTTTAACATTGAAGGCTATGGAGAAATCGTGTCGGTCGCGTCGGTCGCGTCGTGTGCCTTAACTTTAAGGCACACGACGCGACGCGATGGACCCGATTTCTCCATCGGGTTCAATGTTAAAAATATTTTAACATTGAAGCCTATGGAGAAATCGCGTCCATCGCGTCGCGTCGTGTGCCTTAAAGTTAAGGCACACGATGCCCGCGACGGGCGCCGCCAAAATACACAAGTACCAAATATTTTTGGGCTCATTGCCTCTAATTGTTTGGCACCACTGATCTCGGTCAGAAAATGTTCACAGTACTTTTGTACATTTAAATAGATATTGGAATTTGAATTGCAGTGGAGCATGCAACAATATTGGAATTTGAATGGCAACTATCCTCACAATATAGTCTATAGACTCTATGCAATAAATAATTTTGTAAAGCCCAGTTACATGGACAATGGGTCATAAAGGGTTTTCGCAACAGCACTGTGTGTTGTTCAGTGGCTATATCTAGGAGCAAGCTACCTGCACTGCATAATAAGCAATGCAGGGGAGCATGCAACAATGTAGGCAATTCCAGTTCTGATATATATTGTATAGTGTGTACCGAGCTTTAGAGTTGCCAGCACACATCCCTTCAATAATGGACCCATATGATTTACACAGGTTCAATTGAAAATAAGACCTGATGCCAGCCATCCACATAATCTGTGTAAATCATGCGTGCCAGATCATATAAGGGATGATTTAGGCAACCATACTTTCATTTACACTGAGGGGGATTTGGGGAAAGTGTGGTGCTGTCTTTTGTATTCAAACAGGTGCTTGCATTTTCTAAACTTCTCTAGATATAGTATATTGCTGGTTGGGAAAATATCTTCTTTTATTTTCTCTTTAATATCCTTCAGTATATCGCTATTACTGTGACACAAATTCTGAGTACCAGTTGTGATTTGAAAACTCACTATGGCAACAAATTTTCATGGAGCACATGGCAGTTCTTGGTTCCCTGCAATACAGTATATCTGCCCTGTTCTGTTTAAGCCATAGGCATTGCATGCCCGGGCAAAGTCTCTCTATGCATCGAGGCACTGATGTACCACACTGCCCATAAAACAGAATAAATCGTCTCCTCTCTATTGCACCACACTGCCCATAAAACAGAATAAATCGTCTCCTCTCTATTGCTGTCAGGAAACCTAGTCTTGCAAGAGTCTCACAAGAATGGCATGATCCTAGCATCTCAGCATTCACTCACATCACCGGAGGAGGGAGGAAATATCCCGTCTCGCCTTAGTGGCAGCACAGGTTGGCAGGGCAATCTTAACAGCATTATGTGCCCCAGTGCAGTTGGACCCCTACCTACACAACAATTTGTGTGTGTGTGTATGTGTGTGTGTGTGTATATATATATATATATATATATATATATATATATATGTGTGTGTATGTATGTATGTATGTATGTATGTATGTGTATATATATATATATATATATATAACAGCAGGCAAAGAATAGGTGGCACTCCGAGGACTTCTTTAAAGAGTTTGTATTAGGTAATAGGACACCAACGTTTCGAGGCTAGCGCCTCTTTGTCAAGGTGATGTAAAACAGTGAATATATATAGTGATATATATATCGATAGATAGATAGATATATAGATATATATATTCAGAAGAAAAATGGCGGCTCTCGCAGGCTTGTGAATTTATGTGATAAATGAACGTGGTCATGCTGTGGCCGGACCTCACCATTCCGCTTGTCATTGTGCTAGACTCGGGAGTGCAGCCCGTGGGCCAACTATTACACACCCCTGGTCTAAATGAACTCGTCAGGCCCTGATGTAAATTACATAGATTCCTCCTATGTAACCTCTTGTAATTGCTATTGAATCCCAGTTGCACAGTTCTCTCAAATCTCTGGTTGTGACTGAGTGGTTGTCACTGGATGGGAAGGGGGCATTCACACACATGATACAATTGCTGTGTGTATGTTGACATACTTGTGTTCTATTCAGCGACTTTGCCATCACATATAGCAGTGGTTCCCAATCCTCAAGTACCCCCAACAGTGCATGTTTTGCAGGTCTCCACACAGAATCACAAGTGCTATAATTGGCTCCACCTGTGGATCTTCTCAAATGTACCTGAATAATGAGTGCACCTGCCGGGTGACCTGGAAAACGTGCACTGTTGGGGGTACTTGAGGACCGGGGTTGGGAACCACTGATGTATAGGATAAGTAGAAATGGTCCTTATAAATGTGCACATTGCATTCAAGTTTATTGTGGTGGTACTCAGTAGCGCACGCAGGGGGGGTTCTGAGTACCCAGAACCCCCCAGGAGTCTAAGGGCCCTAGGCTGAAAGCTGAGGGTCCCCTCTTTCCAGGGGTACAAGAATTTTAAAAATCGGCCCTTGGGAACCAGAGATATCTGACTTCAAAACAGTGGTCCCCATCCAAGCCTGTTAATTGTTCTTCCCAGTCCGATATTTCAGGTTCTGTCTGACTTAGAGTTTTTCTGAGGATATATTTCAAAAGCTTGGACTCTCCCCCTTGATGGCCACAAGTAGCTTGTCTCTACTGTTCCCTGAACCAGAGATATCAGCCTTCCAGCAGCTGGTTACTGCTCCAGCTCCACACACCTGGTATGTAGTTTTATATTCTCATTGGCAGATCGCTCTGCCTCCTGAAATCTCATCCCCTAGTCCCCAATACCATTTGGTGGATGAGATTCTCTAGTTTTTAATTCCATTAAAAGCTAAGAAATCTAGTTCCGGGAACTGGAGATTTCTGCAGTCAAGCAAGCTGTCCTCCCACCAGAAAATTATGAATAATAAGCCCACTCCACTATATACCCCCTCCTCTGCATATTAAACATCCTTTACCACCCTAAAAGTTATGTATCAGGGCCCCTTCATTCAGCCCAATGCCCCCTTCTCCCACCCCATCTCCCATCATCTGTGCAGTAAAGGGGTAATTAGTGGAAATTACTGATCCAGGCCCCACATGCTGAGCGGTTGATATAACACCCCCTACCACCCGCGGGACATCAAAGCTTCCTCCACCCCTACCGCCAGAGGATCGGTAGGTGCCCCAATACATTGATATGCCCAGGGGTCTACACTGCTGTTGACGCCCCTGTGTGTGTATGTGTGTGTGTGTGTGTATGTATATATATATATATATATATATATATATATATATATATATATATATATATATATATATACATTTGGTCTATCTATAATACTTTAACTGACCCGGCATATACTGGGTCACCTAAGTGTCCATCTCCGTGCTTTGGTCCGCCCCTCTGGAAACCCCCTTATGAAAATCCTGCGTTTGCCACTGGTGGTACTTGTTTCCTAGCACGGCGACCATCGCATGGCATCGTGTACCTTAATTACTTCTGTTTAATGTGTGCAATGCCATGCAATGCTGTGCGATGATTGTACAATGAAAAATCGTATGGCATCGTGTATCTTGTTTAGTGGTGTACAATGCATGCGAAGCGATGCGATTTTTCATTGTACAAGCACCCATGCCATGATATGAGAGATGGGTGCTTACAATGAAATATCGCATAAATGCGAAGCGATATTTGAATGTATAAGCACCCATGCCATGGGAGGGAGTAGTCGGGGCGGCGGAACGCGTGGTGTGACTTTCTCATACCACCACTATCCACGTCAGTGTGTGGAGAGTGATGGTATGAAAAGGTGATAGAATGCAGATCATCGCGCACCTGAAGGAATAGTTGTCACCATTACATACATTTTCGATTTTTCACTGTACAAGCACCCATGCCATGATACGAGATGGGTGCCTACAATGAAATATCGCATAGCAACGTAGATATGAGATGGGTGCTTACACTGAAATATCGCATAGCAACATATGTCACCCAATGCGAAGCGATATTTAAATGTATAAGCACCCATGCCATGGGAGTGGATGGTCAGGTGGCGGAACGCAGGGTACGAATTTCTCATACCACCACTATCCACGTCAGCGTGTGGAGAGTGTGGGATATGAAAATGTGATACAACGCGGATCATCCAGCACCTGAAGGAACAGTTGTCACCATTACTACAGTCTACATTACAATAAATTAAATTAAATTTTCAACACTCTACATTACAATGAATTACTTACAACATTCTACATTAACCCCTTCCTGACGCAGCATGTTTTTGCCTTCCTGACAGAGCCCTTTTTTTTCAAATCTGACATGTATGTACTTAAGTGGGGGTAACTTTTTTTTGCTTTTACTTATCCCAGTGATTTTGAGATTGTTTTCTCGTGACACATTGTACTTCAAGTTAGTGGTAAATTTGGGTCGATACAGTCTGTGTTTTTTTTGTGAAAAATGCCAAAATGTCGTAAAAAATTGAAAATTTAGCAATTTTCAAAATGTTACATTTTCTGCTTGTGAGACAAATAATCATACCACTCAAAATAGTTAATAACTAACATAGACCATATGTCTACTTTATGTTTCCATCATTATTTCAACATCCTTTTTTAATTTTTTTGGACACTAGGAGGCTTAAAATATGAATAGCAAATTCTCAAATTTTCAAGAAAATTTCAAACACTGATTTTTTTAGGGACCAGTTCAGTTCTGATGTGACTTTGAGGGACTTGTATGTGAGACACCCCCATAAATGATGCCATTTCAAAAACTGCACCCCTCACAGTATTCAAAACAGCATTTTGGAAGTTTGTTAACCCTTTAGGTGTTTCACAGGAATTAAAACAAAGTGTAGGTGAAATTTGAAAATTTCATTTTTTTTGCAGATTTTCAATTTTAATACATTTTTCTAAGGAACACAGTAGATTTTACTAGAGAAATGTGACTAAAAATTGATTCCCCCAATTCTTTTGTTTTCATAAATATCCTATATGTGGCCCTAGTGTGCACGTTGACCAAACCACAGGCTTCATAATAGAAGGAGCACCTACTTGATTTTGGAGCCTCCTTTTTATGAGATTATTTTTTAGGCACCATGTAGGTTTCTAGGCACCATAAGATGCTAAAAGTTAGGAACCCCCCCACAAGTGACCCCATTTTGCAAACTACACCCCTCAGGGAATTCATCTAGGGGTATAGTGTACATTTCAAACCCCCAGGGGTTTCACAAATTTTGATACAACTGGGCTGTGCAAATGAAAAATTACATTTTTTACACAAAAATGCAGTTCTGGCTCAAATTTTTTCATTTTCACAAGGAATGAAGGAGACAAAGCACCCCAAAATCTGTGCCCCAATTTCTCCCGAGTACGGCAATGCCTCACATGTGACCAAAAAATACCATTTGGGTGCATGGCAGGACTCAGAAGGGAAGGAGTGATTTTTGGATTTTGCAGCACAGATTCTGGTGGAATGTTGGTGGGTGCTATGTCGCATTAGCAAGACCCCCGAAGCACCAATACAGTGGAACCCCCCCACAAGTGACCCCATTTTGCAAACTACACCCCTCAGGGAATTCAACTAGGGGTATAGTGTACATTTCAAACCCCCAGGGGGGTTTCACCAATTGTGGTACAACTGGGCAGTGAAAATGAAAAATTAAATTTTTTACACAAAAATGCAGTTCTGGCTCAAAATTTTTCATTTTCACAAGGTATGAAGGAGAAAAAGCACCCCAAAATCTGTGCCCCAATTTCTCCCGAGTACGGCAATGCCTCATGTGTGACCAAAAAATGGCAGGACTCAGAAGGGAAGGAGTGATATTTGGATTTTGCAGCACAGATTCTGGGGGAATGTTGGTGGGTGCTATGTCGCATTAGCAAGACCCCCGAAGCACCAATACAGTGGAACCCCCCCACAAGTGACCCCATTTTGCAAACTACACCCCTCAGGGAATTCAACTAGGGGTATAGTGTACATTTCAAACCCCCAGGGGTTTCACCAATTGTGGTACAACTGGGCAGTGAAAATGAAAAATTAAATTTTTTACACAAAAATGCAGTTCTGGCTCAAAATTTTTCATTTTCATAAGGTATGAAGGAGAAAAAGCACGCCAAAATCTGTGCCCTAATTTCTCCCGAGTATGGCAATGCCTCATATGTGACCAAAAAATACCAGTTGGGTGCATGGCAGGACTCAGAAGGGAAGGAGTGATTTTTGGATTTTGCAGCTCAGATTCTGGTGGAATGAATGGTGGGTGCTATGTGGCATTAGCAAGACCCCAGGGTATATATAAAAAAAAAAAAACTGCACCCCCAAAAAGTTGCTGATCAGTTAATTTATACTGATCAGCACAAAAGGGGGGGCAGCAGGGGGGGCAGCAGTCAGTTGCACAGGCAGCACAACCTTTGGTGCAACTGACAGGTATATATATAAAAAAAAAAAAACCCAAAAAGTTGCTGATCAGCACAGATATACTGATCAGCACAAAAGGGGTGCAGCAGACACAAAATATAGCACTCTCTATCACTCTCTGTCACTATCTGTGACTCTATGACACTGCAGCAGCAGGACACAGGAAGTCACAAGATCCAGGAAGCATCCAGCTGCTGGCAGCACGCTACCAGCGGTGATCAGGTAAGTATCAGGCAAGGTTCAGGTATGTATAGCACGACAGAGTGGCCGGTGACCGCTCTGCACGCAATTCCAGACCGGAATGGCGTCTGCAGCGCAGTCACCGTTAGTTTAAATCACGCGCCATGGCTGTGATTGGTCCGTCGGTCCAACGGACCAATCACAGCCTTGGGGGCAGGTGGGGTGAGGTGTGGTCATCACCGGTGACCCCCTCACACCCGGCGGTGATTGATCCCTGTGTTACCGAGCGTCTGATTTGCGTCTGATTCGCCGGTAACACAGGAAAACGCTGCGATTGGTTGTTCACATTGAACAGCCAATCGCAGCGATCGCCGACGGGGGGGAGGCATCGCCGCCCCCCCTGGGCATGCTGGGACATGTCTGCTGTCAGGGACAGCAGACATCGTCCCTCTGTCACCGCGTCCCTAGACGCGGTGGCAGTTTAAAGTCATGACGTATATATACGTCATGTGTCGGGAAGTACATCCCGGCCATGACGTATATATACGTCAAATGTCGGGAAGGGGTTAAAAGAAATGAGACAACACATTTAATACAATTTAACAGTTTTTTATTATTACATTTTTTTGATGGGATGGGCAAAATTGTTGGGCAAGATTCATTGAAATATATAAGGAAAACAGCTGCCTTAGTGGAATGGACTATCGCAACCAGGCAAATCGGAATGAGGCATACAACAATTGATTATTACAGTAGAACATCGTGATCAATGCTGCAAACTTCCAATGGGTTCGGAAGAAGAAGCAAATATGTAGAACAGTGGTTTGTGAAGGAGCACAACGAGCACGGACATCGCAAAGTTCAGAAGTACCGTACTGCGACCTTCACAAACCGAAATTGTGGTAAAATGAGCAACAAAGTTTATCATTGAACAAACAAATCAAGGAGAGGAACAAGAGCATTGTTGCAAGCTATTAAATTATAAAATTAAAGCCAAATTTGTAAAAAATAATTATTGAAAATAACGCTCTTCATCTGGGGTAGGGGTTTGTGTACTCATTAAAGCTGTGTACACACCACCAGACAAAGACGATGGGTCAGTGGCAGATGACATATGGGGCCCCGGTGCATAAAAAGAAGGGGGAGGTGGAGTATTAACCTGCGCAGTGTACATAGGGCAGTGATGTGGGTAGTTCGGCAGTGGGGGCAATTGCCTTTGGCTCGTAGCATATGGCAGTACCTTGCACTCACCAGATAAACTTTTCTCTGATGCGTGCGACATACAGCAATATACCAACCGCTTAAAGTGGCGGAACTGGTCTGGATCCATGCTCCGCATCTCATAGGCAATGTGATTTGCTAAACTTTGGTAACAATCTGGGGGGGTTTGCATTGCTTCCTCCACATACCTGCAACAATGCCCTTCGCCACTTGGAACAGAGCTGGTCGGCTGTCTCCTCCTGCACCTCCTCGGGGGAGCTGATGAAGTGCTCGCCTCCGTAGGAGCCACTACCTCCGACACCGATCCAGACTCCTGTTCTGGCTCAGGGGGAACTCCCTAGAAAAAAAACTAAGTAAAAAATTGTAATATCATTAAATTTTACATTCGGATACATGCAAGACATGTCATACCAAAAACTTACTATGTCCGCACTCTCCAAATCACTTGACGGAGAGTCATCATCCGTAGGAGTTCCCTCTGTTCCTCTCCTTGAAGTTTGTTCAACAATGAACTTCATTCGCTCATAGTACCACAATTTTGGTGTGTAAAGGTTTTCAGTATCCGCTCCTGAACCTTGCCGCTCCAAGACTCAATTGTGTTCCTTTACCACCACCACTGTCTGCATATTTGCAATCTTCCTCGGAACCCCCCGAGAGTCTAAAGCACTGTCACGTGTTCTACTGTAATTAACCAATTTTCCGTACGCCTCATTCCTTTTTGCCTGGTTACGATAGTCCTTGTGATGTTTTCCACAGGCAGCTATTTTCCTTATATATATCAATGAACCTTCACCGAAAATGATGGGTCATTGTTCCTGGCATTTCTGAAAAATATAAAACAAACAAAAACATTTATGAATAATTGAAGGCTATACTCCATGGAAAATACAATGCACTGGAAAGGTAAAGGAGTGCTTGTGCAATGAAATATCGCATAGGATCGCATTCCAGCAAATGGGATGCGATGCGATGCAATATTTCATTGTACAAGCACCCATGCCATAAGATGTGATGGATACTTAAAATGAGATATAACCCCCACTATCCACGGCATCCCGAAGCATGGCGAACGGCGGCGGTACACATCCTCCGACCTTTTCATACCCCCACTATCTACGTCGGCGTGGAGTTGATTTTATATAGTGTGACGAGCCCAAAGCGTGGCGAGCGCACGCGAAATACGAGCCCGAAGCGTGGCGAGCGCACGCGGAATACATGTAAAGTGTACGCTTCGGGCTTGGTGGCTCGCTACTCTCGCCACACTATATAAAATCAACTCCATGACGACGTGGATAGTAGGGGTATGAAAAGGTTGGAGGACGCTTACCACCGCCACTCGCCACGCTTCGGGATGGTGTGGATACTGGGGGTGGCGTGGACACTGTGGGTGACACTAAATGATGGAATAACATTCTAAGCACCCATCTGTGTGCTTGTGCAATTAAAAATCGAATCGCATCACATGTCGCAATGTTGTGGAGGATGCGATGCAATTTCCCTATGATGCCATACAATTGAATCTTGTGCATTGTTCCACAAAACAAGTACCATAAATTGCAATAGCAAGCTGCAGTGCCATTAAATAAATAAAAAAAGACACTGCAGTCTGCTCCGCCAGTATAGTTAAAAAACATGACACAACAATCTGCATCAACATCATGACAACAGAGTCTACTCCAACAGTAAAAAAAAATAACATTACACACCAACTTGCACATTAATAGTAACATGACACATCATCCTGCTCCACCATTACAATAACATCAACATGACACCGCAGCTACACCTGTGTAACTGTATTAACATAAAATAACAGGCTAGTCACCCTGCATTACAATCAGAAAAGACAGGCTACTCCACTTTTAGTATTACGCCACTCACTGCACATTTTCACACACACCCCCCTCCCCCTGCATATGGTCACCCTCCCTGCACATCAACACCACCCTTGCACATTATAACCTCCACCCCCAACCCTGCACATGATCACTCCCTGCCCCTGTACATGAACACTACCCCTGGACATTATCACCTCACCCCCACCCTGCACATGATCACCCCCTGCACATCATCACCACCCCTGCACATGATCAATACCCACATATGGACATTATCACCTCACCCCCAATCCTGCACATGATACTCCCTGGCCCTGTACATGGACACCACCCCTGGACATTATCACCTCACCCCCACCCTGCACATGATCACCCCTGCATATGATCACAATACCCATATATGCACATGAACCCCCCCTCGCGCTCCCACCTCGTGCATGCCCCCCGCGCATATAATCATTTATCCATCCACCCTGTATATGCCCCCCCAAACCCCACACCCCACCTATGGCATAATCTCTAAATTTTCAGGAGAGGCAGGGCGCCAGGGATGAGCTGAGCAGCGTAGCGTTGTTAATCCTGAAATGGCTGCTGTTTGTCTTCCTCAGGGTCTTTTTGGCGCCTTTGCACTTTGAGTGACAGGAGGGCGTGAAATCGTAAAGCGTACCATGCGATGCGACGCGATGTCCATGTTAACTGCAGAGGAGTGGTTGTACAATGAAATATATGGCACTAAATGCAATGCTATGCACGCGATGCGATATTCCATTGTACAAGCACCCATGACATGTGATGGGTGCTAATTATGATATACCACTATGCAATTATGATATACCACTTGTTAAATAAGATTAAGAATTTAGTAGAAATATAAAGAATCAAGAAAAAGAACATTTTTAAATAATGAAACATTAAAAACAGTAAGAATAGTTGAAAGTAATCATAAATTCATTTTTAAAGTGTCCATAGTCAATAAAGTCTTAAATGCATTTAAGTGTCCTTGGGCAATAATGTCAATGCATGGAGGATGCGGGCAAAAGGGTCATCCACACCAAGAGTCTTTCGCCACATGAACTCCTCCAGGTAGCTCTGCAGCATGTGCCTGGCGGTTCCCTGGTGACATTTGTTTCTCCATTTACATGCACCCCACATTCTTTCAATATTCTGAGTGTGGACCCCCGTTGTGGGGTCCACAAAATTGTATCTATGGTTTACCTGCGCATGCTGGTATCCGGCCGCTTGGAGCTGGTCTGTGCTATAAGCCCTCCAGCAGTCAGTGTAGATTGTCGACCCAGGCTCCACATTGTCTATGATGGCCGACATTAAAGTGCGGGTGTCACTGGTGTCCACTTTGGTCGCAAGACACTGCCCTGTTTCCCGGCAGATACCCCCAAATACCCACTGCTGGGGTAACATGCGGCCAACATTAGACTGTCTCCTTACAAACAGGGTCTCGTCCACTTCGACAATCCTGTCAGGGCCACCAATACGCTGCTGCGGCTGCATTATCAGATCTAACAGGCAGGCCTCCCACGTCCACTTGTTATAGAGCACGGTGGTCTTCTTGGATAAAGCCAGCTCCTGCTGGCAGTACTCCACAAGTTCCTCTCCTGAGCCCAGGAATAGATGAACTTCACCAAAGTGAGGAAGGGTAAGAGGCACCCGGGGAAAAATAGTGCCGCTCGCAGGCTTGTCTTCAGCCGACAGACCTTCACGTGGCACCGACACATCCCTTCCTTCAGGCTCAGCCGCATAGCATGTCCATTAACACAATTCGCCTCCAGCGGCAACAGGTGATGGCGCTGAAAAAATTTGACTGTCTCAACCTCCGTCAGGAGCAACGAAAAGAGATTCAGACCAGATGCCATTTCAGCCGAAATAACAAGATCAGCAATTAGAATAAGCAATTAATCAGCAAAAACACACAAGCTCTCCAATCCACGTCCTCTCCTCACTCTCCTCACACAAAACAACCCACATTTCAGAGCAGATGTGACAGGGGCCGGATTTCAAGTGAGGGATGTCAATATTTACACAGATGAGGTGATGTTATGTGTTACTGTGCAGATGTGACAGGGGGCAGGGTTAGCATGTACATATTAACACACAGACAGTAATGTGTTACTGTGCAGATGTGACAGGGGGCTGGACTATAAGAGTCAATAAAGACCTATTACAGATGGGCCAGCCAGCGGGAAACAAAGAGCGGGAACGGGAGTGAGTGAAATCGCATCACATTGCATTGCATGCATTGCATACCAATATTTGGTGTCATCCGATACGATGCAATGCGATTGGGCCAGCCAGCGGAAAACAGAGAGTGGGAACAGGAGTTATTTGGGTACTTGTGTACAATCACGGCTCCCACGATGTCCATCGCATAGTAAAAAATCGCATTGCATCGCATGCGATTTTTAACAGAAATGCATCCAAATGCATTGAAATTAGTATCAAACATGTTCAATGGCCCCCAAATGTCATTTTTGAGGCTGTACCACCCCCACTATCAACGCGAACCCGAAGCGTGGCGAGCGCAGCGGTACGCGTCCTACGACCTTTTCATACCCCCACTATCCACGCCGGCGTGGATTTGAGAATAGAAAGTGTGGCGAGCGGACACGGATACCTTCACAGGTATACGCGTCCCCTCGTGGGCTTCACAGGTGTCCGCGTCCCCTCGCGGGGCTCGCCACGCTTCGGGCTCGGTGGCTACTAATTTCAATGCATTTGGATGCATTTATGTTAAAAATCGCATTGGATCGCATGCGATTTTTCAAAAATGCTTAAAAACTGCAAAAATCGCATGCCACTACATTTGGCATGCGATGGCATGCGATAGGAGCCGTGAAAGTACACAAGTACCGTTATTTGAAAACGCATGGCATGCATCGCATGTTAATATTTTGTTTTATCCAATGCGATGCCATTTCAATAATGACGATAAAAAAACTAATCGCATGCATCTTATGCCGCACCATTACGGCGGATGCAATGACATTTCTCTGAGCCCATACAATGAACATCGTGGGCGCCGTGCTAGGAAACAAGTACCATTGTGGCATTCTCAAAAACATTACCACTGTGCCCAACTGGGAGGGAGTTGGAGAAAGTTTGGCCATAAGGAAAAATCGTAGCTAATATTTTTGATAAAATATCCTTAGATTGGTCATAATGAAAAAAGCTGAAAGCAGTAATATTTGTGACTTTTTTTTTAAATAGTTAAATTCTTCTGGGTTACAAAGATCTTTAATATGAGCAGAATGGCAAATTTCAGTTGCTTTATGTTGTTCATCCTGCATGTGAATTGTGCAAGAGCCTGATACAGCTTGCATTGTCCCTGTCATGTAGTCTTTAGTAGTAGTATTTATCATAGGGGAAATCTTAACATGCTTTTATTTATTTAACTAGCAGCATTCTCGGTTCTCAAGAAAACAGAATGTTAGATAAGAATTTCTACCTTTTATGAATGACTGCTTCACATATTGCTCTTTTGTAGTCTATTCATTTTTCCTGCACAGATGCCATTGTAAACTTTCATTCTTCCATAAATCCAAGGCTAGATACATACATTTGATTATTTCTGTGAAGGAGCTTGTCCTTTATGAAGCAGCAGCTAAATTCCACTGTGGCACACACATCCTTTGTACGGGTGTGCCTTTTTTAAGATTAGATCCCTTGAATGGAATGTAACAGAAAATAATTTGTCTTATAGATAAAGGGTGACTGCTCTTCCTTTTTTTTTTTTTACTATGGGCCAGATGTATCAAGCTTCAAAAAGTGATAAAAGCCAGCCAATCTCCTATGTCACCGTCTGGGTTTAAAAAATTACAGGTACAGTAGGAGCAGATTGGCCAGTTGTTTATCACTCTCCATTGTATCACTTTTTGAAGCTTGATACATCTGTCCCTATATATTTGAATAAACAAGGCTTTAATATAATAATATAATAATATAGTATAAGTATTTTGTTGTTAAATTAGGTCCCAGGAGTTGGAATCTTGGACTGTCTTATTTGATTTGACAGTCTGAATTCAATGTTCCAGCTTTTGAGTGTTGGAAAATCCATGAGTTGTCGAATTGTGAATTCGATAATCTGAGGCCGTTTCCGACCACACAGATCCGACGTTAAAAAAAAGTCAGATCTGACACCCTTCAAAGAACAGGGAAAGGGGAATTGGGAATTCTGCACAGGTATGTACTCAAGGTACTTTATAGTAGAGATGAGCGCCAGGGCCGAAGATTTGGATTCGTCGCGGGGATTTGAATTTGGCTTTGTCAAACAGCGGTGAAAGGCATTTGATTTGGATTTTTTTCAAAAATGGACAAAATCGTTGTTCCAGACAATTTTTGTTTCTAAATTGTTTTTTATTGCATAAGGGAATATAGTAACAAAATGTATCATTGAAGAACAGTACAGAATGCATACATTTTCAATTTTTTCATCTTTCCATAGTCAGCAATGAGTACATCTATGGAATTGACACTTATATAACAAAGGATTTAAGTATTTGAGTTGTCAACAATAATACATGTATAGTGAGAATGTATAATAATATAAATACAATAAACAATTTGCTTAGATATATAATAAATCAACTACTGTACCCCACTGCACTGCCTAACAGCCTTCCTAACACACGACCAGTACAATTACTACAATATAATTAAGTATATATAATCTATAACCCAGCACCCAAACCCCTCTGCACTGCACTGCCACAAACCCCTCTGCACTGAACAAACCCCTCTGAAGTCTGCATTGCACAGCACCCCTCTGCACACTGACATCACCCCTGTAGTCTGCACAACGCCCAGACCCCACTGCAGAGCTGTGCGCAGCTGGAAGCGTGACTATGAAATGGCGCCAAATTCTCAGGACACCAAGCTTTTATAGACTCGGCATCTCCAGAGAATCCAACGCCAGATTCCCGCATTAGGCCACGCTTGGGTTTCCGAAGTAAGCCGGAAACTCGCGAGTGTGGGACGTTAGGCCGCTCATCTACTTTATAGTGCCACAATTGGTTAGTTAATCTCAGTATATGATAATAGTGTTGGGGTGCAGCCAAAGGCAATGGAACGAAGTACAAACAAAAGAAAGGGAAGATTATTTTCTTTTTGTAAATCAAGAAAGGCAAAGACTACTTGTTAATTTATGTTGTATTTATTAGAATATACCCTTTTTATCCTTTAAAAACTGTTTTTTTTTTTTTTATATATATATATATATATATATATATATATATATATATATATATATATATATATATATATATATATATATAGTATTAAAGTATTAAACGTTATTGGTGTCACTGTCTTTTTCCCCTTTCCTATGTTTCTTGTTTCAATTATGTATCCTTGTTAGTTGGAGTGTGGTGGTAAATTTACAGTTGGTTAGAGAAAATATTTTGTTTAATAATTACACAATGTGTAATGAGTATTAGTGCATTTCTAGTCATCTGAGGGTTACAGTTTACAGCAAAATTTCAATTGTTCAATTAATGTTCTTTTAATTAACAAGGTTTTAGGTATATGTCCTTGTTCTGTTAGGGCATTAATTTCCAAATTATTCCACAGGTCATATGTATCTTTCACCCTTTGTTTTGTAATAAGTGGTGTTGGCTTTTGGTGCTTTTTCTTGCATGTTTAAGCTAGTATGACCCTGGTTATATAAATGCAATGCAGGTATCTTTACTTCTTGAAGTAGTCCACCTATAGGTTATGCTGCCTAATTCAATTGTGGTATAAATTAGTATTCAAGTACTAAATCAGTCAAGATTCATTGGCGGCAAAAACAGCTTGCACTTTTGTGTTCATTATCCATATGCAATATCCATAATGTTTTACATACTGTAGGCTTATTTTATACGGTATTCCATTTTCAAGATTATTTTTCCTTTTAGTTTCAATGGATATCAGTTCATTTAGGAATCTAAAATTTGTAATATCTACAAAATGTATTGTAAATCAATCATATATCAAATATTTGAGGTTTTATATTATGTATTAAAACTTTTTACTTTTGTCTCTTTATGGTGAAGCTTGTTTGTCTATTAAAATGACTTGTATTTTTTTTAGAATGGGTATCCTGCGTTCATTCAAAGTTTCTGGTTCTTTGCTACCTTCATGATGTGAAAAATGGCTTGCAACTGCATGAGCTTGCCACAGGTGGCCATCTTAAGACTTTCCCCCTGGATGTTGGCAGTATTGTAGGATACAGCGGTCATAAGAAACACTCCGAAATTTTCTACCAGTTCACCTCATTTTTGTCACCAGGTGAGTTCATATTTTAATTTTTTTTGTTTTAGTTTATAAAGGATATTGGCAAAAAATGGATCTTTGAAATGATATTGCAATTACCAAGTGGATAACAAGACATGTGCTCTACAGCAATATACAATTTCCTGGCCACGAAAGTGCAAGAATTACAATTTCATTTTGCACTGCTACCACCCTTTTGCTGGGATAACACTGTCAAAAATTGCTGATTGCTTGGTACTTTATCTTTCTCCACTCTATCTCTGGAGTAATTGTATTGACCAGCATTAAGTGCATATGCTGCACATAATGTTAGTTATGAACGGGATTAAAATTTTGTCCCCTTCAGTCCCTTCCTGTTTACGGCGCGGGCAATGTATGACTGGTTGGCAGGCATACATCACACGTTAATGCACTCCAGCCACTTTGCCAGCCCCGGGCTACCATTGTCCTATTCTCACAACAGGGACAACGCTAGTCCTGCTCCTGGTTTTGGGATGCGCTCGATAACAGCCGGCCAAGGGGAGAGCTTTTTTAAAATAAGATGCGCAGTACAGAGCAGGCGCCAATAAGGACAGCCAAGGAGGCCGAAGGGGGATTAATACATTAGGGTGATATGGGTGCCCGCTTTGCCTTGTTACTCAGGAGAAACTGGAGACGCTATTTCAAAAACGTAAAGGGGCCTTCATATATCTGCCCCTCTGAGAATTGATACATACAGTATACTTCATAGATTGTTAACAACCCACTTTTTATATAAGCAATAAATTTTGGGTACTTATATGTTAGTTGGGCGCCCACTATAGTTACTGTACTACGCTCATACCCCCACTATCCATGTCAGCATGGAGTTGATTTTATATACTGTAGTGTGGCGAGCCACCAAGCCCGAAGCGTGGCGAGCGGACGCGCAAAGCTAAGCAAATAGCTTAGTGGGCGCCCAACTAACATATAAGTACTGTTTTTTTGTTTGCTTATTTTACATATTTGCATGATGATCAGTGATCTTTTCTGGGCAGATAGCAGGAATGTCCCAGGCCCTAACACAACCATAGGCAGTAATTTTTAACCTGCTTGTTAAATTTCTTTATAATTTGCCAAGATTTCTAAGTGATGTCACTTGTGCGCCAAAGTTATACACTTCTCATAAGTTGATTAATACCCTGAATATCCTAAATAACTTAACATGTAGAATTTTAAGTAATGAACTAAAATGTATAAGAAAATAAGTTGAAGACATTTTCTGTAAAGCACAGTATTACAGCTCTGGAACAGAACCAAAAACAATGGCATAATGACTTTCTAGCATTCATGCATAGATTCATACCAAGTTTGAATTTCTGCTTTACTTATTGATGCAGAATGTGTGACACCGGTTTTCTGGAAGGAAGCAAAACGAAGAGGAGAAAAAGTTCAGAATATTTAAAGTTATTATAAAAGATGTCAGCCAGGAGACCCTTCCTGAGCATGTGCAGATGCTGCAGCCCACAGCACTACTGAACACACTTGTAGCACCTGTCACAATGCACATTTCTAGTTGTCTGTTAGAGACTCCCGCTCACAATGTTTTTGTTCCATCTGGGGGGGTGCCTTGCATAGTTCTGGAAGAGGTGAAACAGAAAGGAGAACCACCAGTGTCTCTAAAGCTGCTGTATCCGGAGGGTGTAAGGCTCCCAAGGGTACAAAAATGGAAAAAGAGTCTAAGATACAGCGCTAGGTTTTTACTGAAAATAATTTATTTCAAACTATCTAAGAGCATTTATAATAAAACACAATATACATTTTATATGAGAATTCTAATGAAATAAGTATGATAAACATATATGAGAAAATTGATAAAAAAAACATTAAAAATTATGAGGATTGGGGGTAATTCCAGCTAGTATTTAAATGTATTGGAGAGAGTCAGTTTTAATCCAAATCAACACCAACAGATGTATAATTACCAGATAATTCGAAAATCCTTTATAGGAAGAATTTGAGCAAAGTCCCGGTGATTACCCAGTGATAGATACCAAAGTCACTCAGATTTTGAATGGTGCAGTTTTGTGGTATACCAATACCCAGCTTGAGTACTGCAGAGTGAACCTCGCTGGTGGGATCCAAGATGGTGGTATGAACTGGTCTGTATAGAGACTGGTGTAATGTCTCCAAGAATGGCTGGAGGAGGTGTGAGATGGAAAGTCTCTCCAAGTATAGGCTGAATATGATGATCAGATATTCGAATTATCTGGTAATTATACATCTATTGGTGTTGATTTGGATTAAAATTGACTCTCTCCAATACATTTGAATACTAGCTGGAATTACCCCCAATCCTCATAATGTTAATGATTTTTTTATAGTTTTTTTCATATATGTTGCTTATTTCATGAGAATTATCATATAAAATGTATATTGTGTTTTATTATTAATGCTCTTAGATAGTTTGAAATAAATTATTTTCAGTAAAAACCTAGCGCTGTATCTTAGACTCTTTTTCCATAGTTCTGGAAGAGGGCAGGGGGTGACTTTGTGGACAAAGGGGTCAATAAACACTTGAGGCTCACCCCCAAAATTGTTGAAAGTTGCCAAATGAATAATGTGTAAAATTAATAAATAATTAATTCATAAAATTAATTGGGAGAGGATAACAAACAGAATGTTGCAATCCTCATTGCTGCCAGAGTTCTGGTATTGTAAATAATTATCCAATGTGCACAAATACTACAGTTTAAATAAGTTTTCCATTGCTTTTTATTGATTGCTAATATTAGATCTATTCTTTGTTTTCTAAAACTTCCATTCATTTAGTAAGTACTTTCTTGGGTGATGAGGATTTTGGTACAAAGTCAAATTATAGTGTTATATGTATTGATTTGAGTTGCTTTATACTGTTTGCATTATAAAAACCTTTTCATTCAACTGTCTCAATTTTGAGAGTCTTATAAGGGACAAGAGCAGTCTTTATAAAATCTTCCATGTTGGGTGTTTATGAACTATTCTTTGTCATTCATTGTACAGTATACAGTGCTTTCACATCCATTATTTTCATGATCTAGGTCTCTTAGGTTGATATTTCAATGCTCTTGTCATAGGAATTATTTATCACTATGACCTGACCAAAGATACAGAGGAGCCCAGAGTGTTCCGGGAAGTGACTGTCAAAGGATTTAATCCATCTGACTACCAGACCGTACAGGTGATTTAAATAAGAGAAAAAACTTTTTTCTGTATTTGCATAAAATAGAATGGATACTTTGTTACTAACTTTCAGTTCTTTAAAGCTTCAGCAGCTCTGTTTTGATTAATGTGCAGTACAGGATGAGGGACATAATAATGTGTCATTATAGATACAGACAGCTGACTAGATAACCTGGTCTGCTGCTTAATTTTGCTCGGGAAAGCCGTTCTCCCAAGCCCTGTCATTCCTGGAGAACACAATGTCATGAGTTATATCATGTCACCTGTCATCTTGGGAGAAGTCTGAGAGTTAATACGTTGATGGATAAGTGTCGGAGGGAAGTGTATTGCACTATGATATATAATAATTGGTCATTAGAATGTGAAGTAAAATGAAAGTCCACTGCATTTCTACAATGGTTTTATATTTCATTGAACACTATTAATATAGATCTGTACAAGTATTTGCATACTAGTTACCAGCCTGTCAAAATGACAGAACAATGCAACATTAATATTTGTGCCGATGGCTGCGTGTTGCCGAATGGAGCTGCTCCGCTAGTCACCATCTAGCAGCTTCTGGTGAGCAAAACACTGATTCCCCACATAGAGGTGAGGAGCAGTGATAGCCTTTTATTCTATATTCTGTATAAGAAAAACATATTTTTTTTCTGACCATTCAAGTTTGTTTTGAACTGTATGTGCCCAGATTTAATATTACATTTTATACATACAGAAGGTATGAGAATAATGTATTTATTACCAAAAAAATGAACATATAAAATACATGCATGATTATTTCTATGTTTCCTAACAAATTTCTGATACACATATGTCCTCATACATCTAGTCTCAATATGCCTATTCTTACACATATTATTCGCATCACTATACGAATACTGCACAGAAGCAGCTTATGCTGATTAACATGATATGCGTTTATCCTGTGTGTGACTGCGGCTGTATCTGTATATAAAATGCTACTGTATGTTATGCTACTGTGCTTTCCTGGAAAGATACCTTTAACAAATAGTCGCACAAAAAGAATCCCTGTGCTACCAAGTCATTACAGGGGCTGTTTAATGTGATTGTAGAAAACATGTAGGAGTACACCTGTTTTTGTTAAAATTATTTCACATGATGTTTAACACATACATACTGTACATATGGTAAAAACCATATGAATATCCCTCAGCAAAGGGAGGATGCTGAGGTCCAGCTGATTCCCCTTCCCCTTGCTGTCAGTGCGCTGGAGTCTTGCGGTATGGAGTGCACCATCTTGCTGTAGCCGCCACACCCAGCTTTAACTTACTGATGGGTTCTGCTGATCAGATGGAAAGGAAGCTCATTAGAGACCGATCAGTGGCTTCTCTGGTGGATTCACAAATGTATTCTGACAAAGGGGTACCAGTACTAGGTCTGCAGTACCTTGGCAGTTGGTCAAGGAAGAAGTCTGCTTCTTCAGCTTTTATTTTGCACAAAGGGCAGTGCTGAAGAAAAATATTGTTCTATTGTTAGAGGAATGGTCAAGAGCATGGCAACTACAGTTTAATGCCACAAAATGCAAAATCATGCACTTGGGTCTCAAAAATCCAAAGGCTAAATATAGTATAAATGGCACTATAATGGAAACTACTGAGGAAGAGAGGTATCTAGTTGTCACTATTTCAGGGGACTTAAAGGCAGGTAGGCAATGTAACAAAGCAATGAAGAAGGCAAGTCAGATGCTTGACAACAAAATTCTAATTGGCGCTGTAGTCCCCTCTTTTAGGTGATAAAGATAGTCACCACAGTATGGATAAAGCTAGGCAATTCTTCCGTCTGGTCGCTCTTTAATATTTCAAGAACTGACCTTGGAGAATGGCCCTATATTCCCGTAACAGTTTCTTTAAATCTTCTGAACCTTGACATGCATGGATCACAACCAATCAGATTTCATCGCCAGGTGGCCATAGAAATGTACACTCACCAAATTCAGGTGCCCTATGTTCACCAAAAGGTTTCTTTTGGGTCCGCCGCCTCCTCCTCACAGGATACAGACAGCTCGCTAATTCCAAATAATTTTGAAATTCTTGAAGTTTATTTCCAGTAGTACAAGCAAGTAAAACAAGTTTAAAATATAAAGAGATTTCCTAGGAGAATGGTGGTCTGGGTTACCTCCCTATCCGGATGGAAGGACCCCCAGTGGCTGAAGATGACACCAGCACCAACCAAAAACCTTCTGGGTAATCTACTTTACCTCCAACCTGGTGCTGGTGTCATCTTTAGCCACTGTGGGTCCTTCCATCCGGATAGGGAGGTAACCCAGACCACCATTCTCCTAGGAAATCTCTTTATATTTTAAACTTGTTTTACTTGCTTGTACTACTGGAAATAAACTTCAAGAATTTCAAAATTATTTGGAGTTAGCGAGCTGTCTGTATCCTGTGAGGAGGAGGAGGCGGACCCAAAAGAAACCTTTTGGTGAACATAGGGCACCTGAATTTGGTGAGTGTGAACATTTCTATGGCCACCTGGCGATGAAATCTGATTGGTTGTGATCCATGCATGTCAAGGTTCAGAAGATTTAAAGAAACTGTTACGGGCATATAGGGCCATTCTCCAAGGTCAGTTCTTGAAATATTAAAGAGCGACCAGACGGAAGAATTGCCTAGCTTTATCCATACAGTGGTGACTATCTTTATCACCTAAAAGAGGGGACTACAGCGCCAATTAGAAGACCATTTTGTTGTTGTGTATGAGTTGGAAGATCCTAGGAGTCTTTAGGTGGATCTAAGGCTGCAGTAGTCCAGGCGCTGTCATTATTTTCTTTTTTTCTCTTCTTTTTTTTCTCTTTGAAGTCAGATGCTTGGTTGCATTGGGAGAGGTATCAGCAGTAGAAAGAAAGAAGTAATAATGCCACTGTATAGGTCAATGGTACGACCTGATCTAGAGTACTGTGTTCAGTTCTGGAGGCCATATCTCCAGAAGGATATAAATACATTAGAGACTGTACAAAGAAGGGCAACTAAAATGGTGCATGGCCTACATCACGAAACGTACCAGGAAAGACTAAAAGATCTTAATATATATACTTAAAGCAGAGAAGGGAAAGGGGGGGGGGGCATGATAGCTACTTTCAAATATATCAAGGGCTTTAACAAGGTACAGGTGGGAGACATTCTTCACAGCAGGAAGAGGAGCAGCCGAACAAGAGGACATGCACTGAAACTAGAGAGATGAAGATTCAGGGGAAATGTGAGGAAGAATTACTTCACAGAAAGAGTAGTAGATAAGTGGAAGAGCCTCCCATCACAGGTGGTAGAGGCAAATACAGTAGTACAATTTAAACATGCTTGGGATAGGCATATTGATATCCTTACAAAAAAAAAGGATCAAATATGGTTTGAGGTAACATTTTAAAAAAAGGGGCAGAGTAGATTGGCCAAGTGGTTCTTATCTGCCGTCAAATTCTATGTTTCTATTCAAAATTAGAATGCCAACTATCTGAGTTGGCGCAGGAATCATTCAGCAATTCTGCTTTATTGTGGCTTGCTGGATTGTTTCAAATATTGATTTAATGGCTTCCAGGTTAAACAAAAAGATTACTGTTTTGGAGCAATAATGAGACATCCACAGGTGATCTTTGTTGACACCATGGTGGAACCTTTAATCATTTTATTGGTTTCCAATAAGTCATAGAATGGTTAAAGAGAATGGGTGCCTGTGCTTCTTGGCAGAGAAGGCCTTGGTATCATGCTCGGTTATCCATGCAGCTGAATCTTCCTTGGTGCCTTCCCAAGTTTGCAATGCCTAAAGGTGGTTTTAAAGACTATGGTTAGGGCTAGGAAGCCAGTTACAGAAAACCGTCTTACTGTACCATGGAATCTGGTAAACATATATTGTATGCAGTGAGTGCTACGTTGTTGCTGGATTCTCTGTTTATGTTGCCACATATGCATTATTTCACACTGGTGGTGCAGTCTTTAATTGAGGAGGTCGTTCGGATTCAACCACCCTATTTTCTCCCATTCCATCTGTGAATCTACATTTGTTTTTTGAGGTGTTAAAGCAAGAAAACATCACTGAGGACCGATATTGAGCATCTGCGCATGCGTAGGCATTTTTCTGTGCATGTGCAGACGCAGGGTGCATGCACCCACGGCAAACTTTCGGTTCACCAGGTGCATGCACCCTTCACAGCGGGCAGGGGGCGCCGGCCAACCCCATTAGCATATGGGAACGCCCAGTCTTTCATGGGCATTCCCTTGAGACTGCTTGGCGTTCTCAGGCTAATGAGGCCATGCTGGAAATGCGGGGGGGGGAGCTGACATCACCGGATGTCAGCTGCCCGCCCTGTCCTCGCACAGGGCGCCCGCAGTTTAGAGTCACTATATAGGTGTCTCTGAACTGCGAGCGCTGGAGAAATCATTCGATGGTCAGCGACCATCTAATGTTTTCTCCCTGCCTGCGAATGGATGATTATAGAAACATAGAATTTGACGGCAGATAAGAACCACTTGGCCCATCTAGTCTGCCCCTTTTTTTAAACATGTTACCTCAAACCATATTTGATCCTTATTTTTTTGTAAGGATATCAATATGCCTATCCCAAGCATGTTTAAATTGTACTACTGTTTTTGCGTCTACCACCTCTGATGGTAGGCTATTCCACTTATCTACTACTCTTTCTGTGAAGTAATTCTTCCTCACATTCCCCCTGAATCTTCCTCCCTCTAGTTTCAGTGCATGTCCTTGTGTTCTGCTGCTCCTCTTCCTGTGAAGAATGTCTCCCACCTGTACCTTGTTAAAACCCTTGATATATTTGAAAGTTCCTATCATGTCCCCCCTTTCCCTTCTCTGCTCTAAAGTATACATATTAAGATATTTTAGTCTTTCCTGGTACGTTTTGTGATGTAGGCCATGCACCATTTTAGTTGCTCTTCTTTGTACAGTCTCTAATGTATTTATATCCTTCTGGAGATATGGCCTCCAGAACTGAACACAATACTCTGTGAGGTCGTACCAATGACCTATACAGTGGCATTATTACTTCTTTCTTTCTACTGTTGATACCTCTCCCTATGCAACCAAGCATCTGACTTGCCTTCTTCATTGCTTTGTTACATTGCCTACCTGCTTTTAAGTCCCCTGAAATAGTGACACCTAGATCCCTCTCTTCCTCAGTAGTTTCCATTCTAGTGCCATTTATACTATATTGAGTCTTTGGATTTCTGAGACCCAAGTGCATGATTTAGCATTTTTTGGCATTAAACTGTAGTTGCCATTCTCTTGACCATTTCTCTAATCTACCTAGATCCTCAATCATTTGTTTTACCCCTCCTGGTGTGTCTACCATGTTGCATACCTTTGTATCATCTGCAAAAAGGCACATTTTACCATCAATTCCATTTGCAATATCACCAATAAAGATATTAAAAAGCACCAGTCCAAGTACAGATCCCTGGGGTACTCCACTTGTAACCTTTCCCTCCTTTGACTGTACTCCGTTTACTACAACTCTTTGTTTTCTGTCTTGCAACCACGTTCTTATCCATTCAACTATCTTAGAATCCAATCCCAAGCTTTCAAGTTTATTTAACAGTCTGCGATGTGGGACAGTGTCAAAAGCTTTACTAAAGTCTAGATAAGCTACATCTATAGCCCCACCTTGATCTATTACTTTAGTCACCCAGTCAAAAAAGTCAATAAGATTTGTTTGACATGATCTTCCCCCAGTAAACCCATGCTGTTTTGGATCCTGTAAATTGCTGGTTTTGAGATATTCTACAACTCTTTATTTTAAGAGTGTTTCCATCAATTTCCCTACTACTGATGTAAGGCTCACTGGTCGATAGTTGCTTACCTCTTCCTTGCTTCCACTTTTGTGCAGTGGGACTACATTCGCTGTTTTCCAGTCCTCTGGGATTACTCCAGTAGCTAGTGACTGGTTGAATAATTCTGTTATTGGTTTTACCAGCTCCCCTTTAAGCTCTTTTAGTATCCTTGGATGTATCCCATCTGGCCCCATTGATTTATCCACTTTCAGTTTTGAGAGTTCTGTGAGGACTTTCTCCTCTGTAAATGTACTTGTCTCTCCCTCATTTTTCTGACTGTACTTGCAACTTAACTGTGGCCCCTTCTCCTCTCTTTCAGCAGTGAATACTGAGCAGAAATAATTATTAATATTATCTGCTATTACATTGTCCCCCTCAAGAAAACTTCCACTCTCTGTCTTCAGTCTAATTATTCCACTTTTTGTTTTTCTACTTTCACTTATATACCTAAAAAAAGTTTTCCCCCCTTTACCCACTGACTGGGCCATTTTCTCTTCAGCCTGTGCTTTTGCACATCTGATTACCTTCTTAGCCTCCTTCTGTCTAACAAGATACACCTCTTTGTCCTCATTCTTCTGCGTCTTCTTAAATTTCTTAAAGGCCAACTTTTTTGCTTTCACAATACTTGCTACTTCTTTTGCAAACCACAATGGCTTTCTTTTTCTTGTGTTTTTCCTAACTCTTTTGACACAAAGTTCTGTTGCTTTTAGAATTGCACTTTTAATTTTTTCCCACTTATCCTGCACTCCTTCCAAGTTCTACCACTCTGCCAAAGAATCCCTTACAGAGTTTCCCATCTCTACAAAATCAGCCTTCCTAAAATCTAACACCTTTGTTTTTGTGTGCGATGAGTCAGTCTCTGTCTTTATTTTAAACCATACTGCTTGATGGTCACTGGATCCCAGATTTTCACCCACATTTATGTCAGATATTCTGTCACCATTTGTAAGTATTAAGTCTAATATTGCATCCTTACGAGTGGGCTCCCTCACCAATTGCTGGAGGGATGCTCCTTGCAAGGAATTCAGCATGTCCCTACTTCTGGTGGAACTTGCAACAGGCAGCTCCCAGTTTACATCAGGTAGATTAAAGTCTCCCATGATTATCACCTCTCCTTTTAATGCCATTTTATTGATTTCCTGCAATAGGCTCTTGTCTAGTTCCTCTTCCTGACCTGGTGGTCTGTAGATCACCCCTATACGAAGAATCGCCTTCTCCCCTGTTTCTATGGTCACCCAAAGGGCCTCTGTTTTTTCTTCAATACTTTGTATTAAGGTAGTCTTTAAATATTTTTTCACATATATTGCAACCCCTCCTCCAATTTTTCCCATTCTGTCCTTCCTAAAGAAAGTATATCATGGTATAGCTATGTCCCAGTCATGATTTTCATTGCACCATGTCTCTGTGCAATGAAAATCATCCATTCGCAGCTGTACGGGGGGGGGGGGGGGGGGTTCCTGCTTGCGAGGGGGGGGGGCCACGGGCGGCATCTGATGGACGAGTCAATCGGAATAAGGTCCTTAATCTGACCTCTTAAATAGTTTTTCTTTTGCTAGCTATAGCCTCTACAAGGAGTTTCCAAGCGTTGTGTAAGTGCACCTAGAAAGTGTAGTTTTCATATTGTTAGGAAATTGCTCTGCCAGTATTTTTGCAGTCAAACCTTTCCAAAGGGAATTCTCTTGTTCTGTTGGCTGTGGACAGGTCATTGTATCTTTCTGTTGAGCGGGCCTCTTCTTTTCACAAGCCTGATCATCTTTTATTTTTATTTGAAGCTTATTAGTGGGGTTGGTTGACTTCAAAGTAGTCCTTTGCCCAGTGGCATAAATCTACTGTTGGGCAGGATTTTTTGTCTGTTGGACATCCAGTTTAGGATCCCATCCTCCCACATTTTTATGGGTTATGAGAAGCTCTTGGGTGTGTGGAAGTGTTCCTAGATTAAGTGGTTGTCCAGGGCAGATTGTGCACACCTTCCAAAATGTTTTTATTTTCACGCTTTTGCTTTTGAAGATACCAGTTATGTGTGCAAAGTTTTGCATAAGGCATTGCTGGAGCTCACCCCTCCCCCTTAGGCTGGCTTTGTGAAGTCCCAGTGTTCCCGAGACAGGACTAAAGAGATAATAAGATCAAATCAATTCCAAAGTTAACCTGGGGGACACAGGGCTCACTCCATGGTGCCTTTTTCTATAGTGCAGGGTGCACAATTAAGTAAAAACTGAGCAGGTGGAAATTGGGGGGTTAAGGAGAAGGGAGCTTTTAGGCTCAAATTAGTGCTTAGTCCTCAAGTTTCTTACTTAAACCCATTGTTTTCCAGTGTCCCCCAGAAGCACTCAAATAAAGTGATTTTACAGTTAGTATAATATGTTTTATTGAGTGCACATAGCTATATGCAAAAAATAAATAAGGACATTTCTGTATGGTCAATCATGTGTATCAATATGATGTGAGGCTATTCAGGCAATATTATTACCCATTCAAGGATGTCTCTATGTGGCCTAATATACAACAGTAATTGTTTATAAGAAGTGAGTTTATATTTCCATGTGTAATGAAACTGATGGTTAATATTGGTTATTTTTTCAAATTAGCATCTACAATTTGTGTTTTGAAAAACATTGCCAGCTGTGAAAGGAATGCTAAATGGTTATGGAACTAAATTCATTTTTACACTATATTTAATTCAAATACTATTGGCTTTTTGAGTAAAGCCAACAGAAGTTTGTTTTTGGAAAGGATGAAACTGTATGAGCTGCTCTGTCTGAAAACTAATAGTGTTTTTCTATCTTTGTTGAAGCTCCTAATTCATAGAAAATGAAGTATTGCTGTCACACTGCAGCTAAGATAAGCTGTTCATCTGTACTATTTCATTGTTCTGAACATAATACCCGTTTCTTATGTGAACATCCCTCCTGCTTTCATGTTATTGATCTGCGTTTGCCAACTTCCCTTCCAAAAATATCATTCTTCTGAGAGCCTCATATGAAACAATATATTGAGGATGAATACAAACCGTGACAATGCAGCTCAGATTCGCTGGTGCAGACCAGGTTTATTTGCATTTTGTACTCATTATGTTGCACATCACATGGATATATATATATATATATATATATATATATATATATATATATAGTAGACAAAGATCAGCGGCACTCAGGAGACTTCTTGCAAACATAGAAAGTTACTTTATTCCGACATGTTTCGGGAAACAACTCCCGTTCTCAAGGACAAAGTGATACAATGAACAAACTAAATATATACACATACCCTGTTTCATCCACCACCAATCAGGTGACCAGTTGGAACTGTAGGAGTGGTCGGTACCAATCAACTACAGGTGCTCACACCACCTGCAGCTGTGTTTGGATCAACCACCCGGCAATCACAAGGTCACCAGTGCTTTAAAATATGCAAACATGCAATATAATCAGAATTACAAAATATTAAAAATACAGACAGTGGAAATATATATCGCAAATATTAAATACCTATTTACTAAAGCGTATTAATAGTTAAATATAATCTACAAAAGTTATATATAATAGGCAACCTCCTGTTCCAACTATATCGGGTATATTATTGTTTAAACGTATGATTTAAGTACATGTCTATAAGAAACTATAAAGGCCCAATTTTTCATTGAGTCCTCTTGGAAAGATTGTATCAAGTGTCATAATCCAACGACTCTCCATTCTCAATAACATTTTACCACGATCACCCCCTCTTTTAAGCGGAGGTAGATGATCGATTAATTTAACCCGCAGGCTGGCGATAGTGTGTCCTGCAGTGTGCCAATGTCTGGCCACTGGTTGATCGCTCACGCCTGTAGTTAAAGCTGAGCGAATTGCCATCCTATGGTTGGCCATTCGTTCACGTATAGTAGTTTCCGTTTTGCCCACATACTGGTGTCCACACGGACAATATATCACATAAACAATAAATTTGGTGGTACATGTGATTATATGTTTGATAGAATATTTTCTACCGCTGTGTGGGTGCACAAAATGTGAGCCCGTCAAGAGTGAGCTGCAGGTTGTGCACCCCAAACATCGGTAGCACCCTGGTAATTTAGACATAAAATGTGTGGGGGGATCCGATTTTAGGTGATCAGAAACATCTAATTTAACCAGTGCATCACGGAGATTGGGACTCCGAGAGTAAGCCGGCATTAATCTAGTATTGATCAGAGCTGGTAAGTCTTGGTCAGTGTTAACGATAGGCCAATATTTCTTCACAGTTTTAGTGATGTCCTTGCTAGCAGAGCTGTATCGGTTAATCCATGGGATCACTGTCCTATGGTCTCGTATTGGACTCTGTTCTTTATTTAGACACTGTGCCCTAGGGATTGCCAATACCCTATTTTTCGCTTGTATAAGATCTTTTAGGTGATACCCTCTTTCCAAAAAATTAAAAGCGGTTGAGTTACTCATCACGAATAACCCATTATTTAAAGGTACATCTGTCCAATTTTTCCTAGCTTTGTTGCGATTAGTCTTGACAAGAAATTTTTTTCTTTTTAATAACCAATACTTTCTTCAACTGCAAGGTTGCTCGATGGGGTCGAATGTGGCCCCGTCATATGCTAATTCTTATATGTGGGCACTGGAGACTGATTTGTTTGCATCCCTGGTCACCAGTGGACAACTCAGTCTCTATGTACGCTTTATTGATGATCTGTTATTGGTTATTAGGGGCGTTCCAACAGATGCTATTAACATACTGAACGATCATAATTCAAAGGATGAGGCAGTTAAATTTACATTTGTAACCAGCCCCAATGAGATTAATTTTTTGGATGTGAAAATAACCATAACGAATGGGTCAATGAGGACGGGCCTATTTGTTAAACAAACAGACCGTAATTCTGTTTTATTAAATAGCAGTTGTCATCCATTACCACTACGCAGGGGGTTGCCTTATTCCCAAATGTTGCGGGTACGCCGCATTACTAGTGACCCAAATGAGATCATTGAAGCACTTGATCAGATGATAAAAAATTTTTTGGAAAGAGGGTATCACCTAAAAGATCTTATACAAGCGAAAAATAGGGTATTGGCAATCCCTAGGGCACAGTGTCTAAATAAAGAACAGAGTCCAATACGAGACCATAGGACAGTGATCCCATGGATTAACCGATACAGCTCTGCTAGCAAGGACATCACTAAAACTGTGAAGAAATATTGGCCTATCGTTAACACTGACCAAGACTTACCAGCTCTGATCAATACTAGATTAATGCCGGCTTACTCTCGGAGTCCCAATCTCCGTGATGCACTGGTTAAATTAGATGTTTCTGATCACCTAAAATCGGATCCCCCCACACATTTTATGTCTAAATTACCAGGGTGCTACCGATGTTTGGGGTGCACAACCTGCAGCTCACTCTTGACGGGCTCACATTTTGTGCACCCACACAGCGGTAGAAAATATTCTATCAAACATATAATCACATGTACCACCAAATTTATTGTTTATGTGATATATTGTCCGTGTGGACACCAGTATGTGGGCAAAACGGAAACTACTATACGTGAACGAATGGCCAACCATAGGATGGCAATTCGCTCAGCTTTAACTACAGGCGTGAGCGATCAACCAGTGGCCAGACATTGGCACACTGCAGGACACACTATCGCCAGCCTGCGGGTTAAATTAATCGATCATCTACCTCCGCTTAAAAGAGGGGGTGATCGTGGTAAAATGTTATTGAGAATGGAGAGTCGTTGGATTATGACACTTGATACAATCTTTCCAAGAGGACTCAATGAAAAATTGGGCCTTTATAGTTTCTTATAGACATGTACTTAAATCATACGTTTAAACAATAATATACCCGATATAGTTGGAACAGGAGGTTGCCTATTATATATAACTTTTGTAGATTATATTTAACTATTAATACGCTTTAGTAAATAGGTATTTAATATTTGCGATATATATTTCCACTGTCTGTATTTTTAATATTTTGTAATTCTGATTATATTGCATGTTTGCATATTTTAAAGCACTGGTGACCTTGTGATTGCCGGGTGGTTGATCCAAACACAGCTGCAGGTGGTGTGAGCACCTGTAGTTGATTGGTACCGACCACTCCTACAGTTCCAACTGGTCACCTGATTGGTGGGGGATGAAACAGGGTATGTGTATATATTTAGTTTGTTCATTGTATCACTTTGTCCTTGAGAACGGGAGTTGTTTCCCGAAACATGTCGGAATAAAGTAACTTTCTATGTTTGCAAGAAGTCTCCTGAGTGCCGCTGATCTTTGTCTACTACATATTGGATTCATCTCCTACTGATGGCACCTGAGCAATCCAGCCTGCAAAACCTCTTTAAGGCTACAAAGAGTGCCGGGACCAATGGGACTTATATATATATATATATATATATATATATATATATATATATATATATATATATATATATATATATATATATATATATATATATATATATATAGGCAGCAGGGTGAGGGCACTCCAATGAAGGTATAAGGTACCGGGGTGCAACACTTGAAGAATAGGTAACAGTGAGACGATAGTGGCACACACTCGGATTTTTGAAAAAATGTTGACAGACACAAGGTGCTGTAGACAACGTTTCGGGGTTTATTCCGTTTTCAAGTCAAGAACAAAGACAAATGAAGACATACTCACATATATACCGGAGAGCAGGTGCTGAGGACAGCCAGACTCCTCCTGACGCTCGTGTAGCTCAGCATTGCACTTCCTGGTGGGCGTCTCCGCTAGAGTGATGACAGGTAATGACCACATCCGGGATTCCCTCAGCCTAGTGCGTTGCTGAGCAACCACAGCGGCGGGGGTAACTGTAGTCAGTTGCTCAAAGCGGTAACACAACCTAGAATGAAAAAGAACACCAAAAAGTGAGACAATAGTAAATGTTACTAAAACGTGATGTGGGCACGGAAACAACACGGGGTCAGCACAGCATACATAGCGGGGCAATAGTACGCACAGCTAATAACATAAGATGCGTGCGCAATGAGAGACACAGCCAGGGGATGGGAAAAGGCATCAGCATAGCCGGAGGAGTGGATAGAGGGAGAGACATCAGAGGAACATGTTAAAGGTTAACTGTTCATTAAGTCCCTTCGGGTTTACAGTGTCCAACTTAAATATCCATTGAGACTCCAGGCGTAGCAATTTCAGACCGCGATCACCTCCACGCTGGTCAAAGGGAATGTGATCAATGATAACATATTTTAAGTTGGCCAGGCTGTGCTTGGCTAATGCGAAATGTTTCGCAAAAGGCTGGTCATTGGGTTTACAGTTGATGGCAGCTCTGATTGCGGTGCGGTGGTTGGCGATGCGTTCTTTAAAGGGTCTTATAGTCTTGCCAACGTACCCAAGGCCGCACGGACAGGTTATGAGGTAGACCACGAAGGTCTACCTCACGAAATTCAAAACTGAATGAAACGTTGCTAAACCTAAGCCTACCTGACTGAAAGTGTCTTCATTTCGCACCGAGTGCCGCACACTGTGTTTTCTATATATATATATATATATATATATATATATATATATATATATATATATATATATATATATATATAGATAGATAGATAGATAGATAGATATGGATATAGATAGATATGGATATAGATATATATATATATATATATATATATATCTTTATATATATATATAGATATATATATATATATATAGATATCTATCTCTATATCTTCCCCAATAGTGGATTAGCGCCAATATCATGTGTCAGTCTATGTTCTCCATAATTTAACAATATTCAACGGTAATAACTGAGAATGATCTTCAAATTGATGTTTTTTATTTTTTGTCTCCAAAGAAATATTGGTGGAATTAGTCCTTACAACCCTCAGGGACCACTGTGGTTGAGCTGCCTTTTACGGTTTTGATCTACTTAGTGAATGTAATATTCCACTATAAATAATCACAATAGCATATAGCGCGTATAGGAGTATTGGAAAACATATATATATATAGATATATATATATATATATATAGATATATATCTATATATATATATAGATAGATATATATATATATATATAGATATATATATCTATATATATATATATATCTATATATATATATATATATATATATATATATATATATATATATATATAATTTTAAATTCCTGTTCCAAAGCAAGTCTAGAAACTTTAGTTGCTCGAAGGAAACCACTATAATATACAGCATATTTTTAAAATGTCATATATATATATATATAAACACAGAAGGGAATCCAGGCACTCTCAAACAGAACACAACGACTCCGGTGCCTTTCTGTCCCCACGGCAGGGGAAAGATATAACCAGGATAGGTAGACGGCACTCTGGAGATTTGAATAGAAACTGCACGGCGGCAGATCAAACAGTCAAAGAGACAAAAGTCGGTCTGTGTGTCAACGTTTCGGGAATGAAACCCAAGGGTTTCATTCCCGAAACGTTGACACACAGACCGACTTTTGTCTCTTTGACTGTTTGATCTGCCGCCGTGCAGTTTCTATTCAAATCTCCAGAGTGACGTCTACCTATCCTGGATATATATATATATATATATATATATATATATATATATACATATATACATATATACAAAAAAGATAAGGGTAGTCAGCGCCAGGTACAAATAAACAGGGAAGACGGGTAATAGAAAGAGTACTTGTCTCACTAACTCCCCTTGGGTATATGGGGTGTCAGCACAGGTCTTGGTTGGAAGCGGTGGTGTCCCGCCTTTTAGAGCATAGGTATGGGAAAAAGAATTTCAAGAACCCGGCGACTGAGTGGACAAGAATATACAAGATAGTGCGGGTATGAAAAATTTATTTTCACAGACAGGACATGTAAAATATATATAAGAAAGAGTATACCTATTAAAAAAGGGGGGGGGGGATGTACCACTATAAATCGGAGGGGAACAATACGTATAGTAAAATAATTGAGTAAGATGACCAAATAAAAATATTTTTTTGACTATGTAGGTAAAAAACAATATTGTGTTAAAAACCACCTAGAAAGTCATAAAAAACACAGAAATAGATGAAGCAAGGATTCATAAAACGAGTATCATAAAAAATTGTGATAAAAAGGAGGCTTAACTTAGTGCAGTGAGGTAGGATTTCAGAAGCTGCCCAACATGTTTCGTCGCATAAGGACTTCCTCCTGAGGAAGTCCTTATGCGACTAAACATGTTGGGCAGCTTCTGAAATCCTACCTCACTGCACTAAGTTAAGCCTCCTTTTTATCACAATTTTTTATGATACTCGTTTTATGAATCCTTGCTTCATCTATTTCTGTGTTTTTTATGACTTTCTAGGTGGTTTTTAACACAATATTGTTTTTTACCTACATAGTCAAAAAAATATTTTTATTTGGTCATCTTACTCAATTATTTTACTATACGTATTGTTCCCCTCCGATTTATAGTGGTACATCCCCCCCCCCCCTTTTTTTTAATAGGTATACTCTTTCTTATATATATTTTACATGTCCTGTCTGTGAAAATAAATTTTTCATACCCGCACTATCTTGTATATTCTTGTCCACTCAGTCGCCGGGTTCTTGAAATTCTTTTTCCCATATATACATATATATATATATATATATATATATATATATATATATATATATATATATATATATATATATATATATATATATAATATATATATATATATACATACTATAAAGAATATATGGGGTTATTTAGACCTGATCGCACAGCTGTGAATTCGTAGGGCAGGTGATGATTGACTGTTTACAGCTCACAGTATGCATGTGCAAGGTCGTCCTGCGGTAAAATCCAACGTCTTTTTTAGTTGATGACATACGCAAGTTTATCAACAGGAAAGAGGCGTTTGTGGGTAGTAGTCGGCCATTTTTTTTGGGAGTGTCATGGAAATGCAGGCATGCCCATGCGTTTCATGGAGGGTGTGTGATGTCCGCTCTGGGCCCATATCAGCCTGTTTCTATCACACAGGCCGTGTAGGTCTTGGGCAACACAGACTGCTGACAGTGGAAAAATAATTCAATGGTGAGCGAGCTGCAATATTTTTGCTTTTGCAGTCTTACACAGGACAGGATTTCACTCTGGCTGGGCAGCAATTACCTGATTGCAGGGCTCTGCAAATAAGTAGCCCCAGCGATCAGGTCTGAAGAACTCCCATAGGCATTCACATCTACTACATTCATTTTTTTTTTCTTTTTGATACAAAGCTCATTCTTTTTGTAACTGATTTTTTAGAAAGTATAATTATCCTTAAATCATAAGAAAAATAAAACCTGGTATTTTTAAATCTGTATGTGCATTTTTTTCTTGCAGCTCCTAAGACTGCGAGGAAACATCTACAGTACATTGCACATAGATATACAAATGTCATACACCGGATTGAGCAGTGCATTTTAGCATAGTTTTTTTTTGCTGCAAATTGTTGGTTTATGTGAGTACACCCATTTTGAGAAAGATAGATGCTCTGCGTAGCCGAGTTGCCCCCGGACTTCGCACGCTCAGAGGGTATATTTGGCACTACTGAAACCACCATGTTTAAGGACACATCTGTAATTAAAAAAATATATGAAACATTTTTTAATGAGACCCAAATACTAGCGGGAAGTGGAAGTGACTGATATCTCTTTGTATGCTCAAAAACACTGCTAGGACAAGGTTTTAAAGTTTATTGATGTATTCTCTAGGAAGTTCCGTATATGTAGCCCTTGATTGCTTGATTTTATGGTCTAAGCTACCATGTTAGTAGCTATTTATTCTTTTTTTTATACCTTAAAACCTCTCCTCTCACCCAAACCCAGTCATGTGATCAAAATGACGTCCGCTAAATAAACCCCCTGTGCACAATAATTATCCAGAACTAATTCTCAGGATGGAGATGTATGCGCCGGCGTCTATTGCCTAGTGCACACTTCATCTGTCTTCCTCCTGCAAGCCTAGACCCGCCACCACACATATACTTCCGGTGTGACGGCGGAAGCTATTATGACCCAGCTGCTGGCACACAGATGCGTTCCACCAGCCCTTAACTTCTCTTTAGGAGCTTTTAATCACTCATTTTGAGGAAGTATTGCTGTCAACAGAAATGTTGCATTTATTTTCATGCCTAAACTGAGTTGAGCACTCAGAAAGATAACTGTGTGCCCGAATTAAACCAGACACATTGCGATCATGTGACCTTTCTCATGTGCATATGACAAGGTTTATTCACCATATCTCATTTGTTATACATAATTTCTTTCGTGCTGAGCTATGGAATTATTATGATGTATGTCTGTCTCCTGCTGATAAATATTTTATGTGATGTATGTTCTACTAAGCCTAATTGTATTAGTGTTTGATGCACACACATGTTTATTGTCTATTCATTATTGAGGGTATATATACCAAGACCAGATACACTGCCAAAACACCTTTGATAAAGCTGCAGTTGGCAGTGAAACGCGTTAAGTGGACCTAATTATCACGCCCAGGACCTACCAGTGTGGACTATTTGCCCATTGTGGACACATTGATAACAGGTACCCCTTTGTTCAAATTAATTCACTGTGGCGGACACTGCTCCTCAAACTCTCCAGCGGCATATTATCATCTAGCCAGCACGGTGGGAGGGCATTGTTTCCTGTGAGCAGAAGCCCTTTTCCCCAGATTTCCCCATTAGGCGGACACTGCATCCAGGACCACCATTGGTGGCTAAGGTCTAATATAGACCACAAAGCAACAACACCAGCTATTGCGGAAGCCTACGGTTCTCTTCCTCCAACAGTAACCACAAGCACTGTAACAACTAGTGAGGATTACCATCATTTCCAATAAAGTGGATCTCATTGGACTCAAAAATCACCTCCAAAAATCGGTAATGTGCACTTACCTGTGTCCTACTGTATTCCCTATTCCCCCGATCCTTGCGCCATTTCCACACCTCAATTACCATCCTGTGGCATTATTTTTATCAATTCATTATTGTATTTTATTGTGCATCTTTAGTGTATTTGTTTCTATGTATGTTTTTATATGTGGGTGGTAGGAAATTTAGACTGCAAGCTCCAATGGGGCACGGGCGGATGTGAGTGATTATCGGTACAGCACTGCGTAATATTGCAGCCAATGTACAAATAAACAAACAATCATTTGATTCTTAACTCCCTGTACAGTGTATTTTAATAACGTTCACCAAAATGCATATCTCCCAACATCACTCAGCGGGTGTCTCCAACATTCCCAGTGATGCTGGACTGAGACCAAAGACCCTCCCCGCACAGTATAGATGCAGTATTCTCACTCTAAATCCCCCCATTGTGGTACACTGCGGCCTACTGGAGGGAC